>NC_081170.1:1601186-2206186 GCF_012432095.1 Onychostoma macrolepis | reverse complement strand
CAACATCAGGGCAATAATTAATAATTTCCAATCTAATAAAGATATTACAAATCTGTCTGGAAGAGGACGTGGGTCTATTTTATCAAAAAGCAAGGCGAGGAGGAGAGTTTGAGTGGCTACAGACTCTCCAAGGACCACAGCTGGAGAACTGCGGGAAATAGTTAAGCCTTAGGGTCAAAAAGCCTTTAAAAAAAAGATCAGACAGCTCGTACATCACCATGCGTTGTTTGTGACAGTTTCATGAAAAATCTAGAAAAGAAAATGCTCTCATCCGAAAACAAACTCCAGCATATTCATTTGCCAGACTCTACTGGACTGTGTTTTATGGTCAGATGAAACTAAAAAAAGAGCTTTTTAGCAGCAAACACTCGAGATGGGTTCGGTGCACACAGGAGAAAAAGTATACTGCTGTATCTTTGCTGTAATGTTGTGGGCTAATCAGGAAGCAACGTAGTAGCCTGTGGTGTGCCACATTGCTTCCTGTACTTATGTTACTTCCTGATATCACATGAAATATATGAAATATTTCCTGTCAGAAGGATCATTGACGACAGAAAGTTGACGGTGGTGCGCAAATCAAGTTACTCCTCCCACTTCTGGTATTTTTACTGAGATTTCTTATCCCGTGTGAACTGGCCATTAATATTACAGACGTCCTGTTAAAATTACATTACTCCAACTAATCCCGTCCAATAGGGCTATAAAAGACAATATTAGACAGATTAATTGATTGTAGTGTAATTTTCAGAATTCACACAACATACACACACACACATGGTCAGAATTGTTGGCACCCTTGGTAAATATGATCAAAGTAGGCTGTGAAAATTAATCTGCATTGTTAATCCTTTTGATGTTTCATTTTAAAAAATCACAAAAATCTAAGCTTTCATTGGATAATAAGAATTTAAAATGGGGGGAAATATCATTATGAAATAAATGTTTTTCTCTAATACACATTGGCCACAATTAACGGCACCCTTTTATTCAATACTTTTTGAAACCTCCGTTTGCCAAAATAGTATAGCCCTGCTAAAAAAAAAAATAAAACAATAGAAGCCCAATAGAAGCCATCACAGAAATTCTAATGGTAAAATACCATTATAAACCATTAGCTTTTTCCAGTAAACCATTACTAATTTCCTTTTTGTAGTGTGTTTTGGGCATTTATCCAACAGGATTTAACATCCCACCAATAGAATCCAACACATACCAGTAGACACCATTATAGTTTCCATTAAAACCAATACAATTCACATTATAACCATTAAAACCATTACATTTTCTATTGTGTTTTGGGCAGGGTTCTATTGGTTTTTTTCAGCAGGGAGGAGTTTTCTCCTATAATGCCTGATGAGGTTAGAAAACACCTGACAAGAGATCAGAGACCATTCCTTCATCCAGAATCACTCCAGACCCTTTAGATTCACGCCTATATTGCCAAAAGTATTGGCACCCCCTTCTAATGAACTTTAGTAATTTCCATGAGTACAAATCTTAATGCTTAAGCATATAGTGATATTCTCAGGAATTGTGTGCTTCTAATTTCATAGCAAGAGTTCGGACAGGACCCTTTTCTATTCTAACATGACAATGCCTCTGTGTATAAGGCAAGGTTCCTGTAGCTCAATTAGTAGAGCATGGCGCTAGCAACACCAAGATCATGGGTTCGATTCCCAGGGAAAGCAAGAGCTGATCAAATGTAAAAACTGTAACTTGAATGCAATGTAAGTCGCTTTGGATAAAAGCGTCTGCTAAATGCATAAATGTAAATGTAAATGTAAGGTTCAAAAAGAAATGGTTGATTGAGTCGGTGTGGAAGAACTTGGCTGGTCTGCAGAAAGCACCTCTAGTGTGACTAAATGCAAACCTTGAGCCAAAACCTCATCACCAAACACCAGTGACTTGTACATATGGATACAGTCATTCTAGACACTTCAAAACTGTTGCAACAGAGATGGAAATACAATTTTGAATGGGAATTGTATTGGTTTTAATGGAAACTATAATGGTGTCTATTGATATGTGATGGATTCTATGGTGGGATGTTAAATCCTATTGGAAAAATGCCCAAAACACACTACAAAAAGGAATTTTGTAATGGTTTTACTGGAAAAAGCTAATGGTTTATAATGGTATTTTAATGGAAACCATCGGAATTTCTGTGATGGTTTGTTTGTTTTTTTAGCAGGGATGAATTATGTTTCCATCTTTGTTGCTACAGTTTTGGAAGCACCTTTTTCTGTTCTAAAGAAAGGCATGTCCCAATGCTTTTGTGTAGCCTACATATACTGTATGTATAGAAGTCACTGTGTCGCAGCTCAACGGAGTAGTGGGCTGTACTTTACTGGAAGACGGGAAGCGCGTTCACGAGAGCAGGAGTGTTTTTACTAAGAATTTTGATTCAAATCTACAAGTTCAAGTTTATTTTTGCGAGTTAAGAGCGAAAACCTCAGTTTTACTCTCCATCCCGCAGCGAAATGTAAGTTTAGATTCTCTCTTCATCACTGAATTGACTTTACACCATCGACTGTAAAAAACACTAACTTGTGTCTTTTGTTCTCTTATAGTGTTACTTTGTTATTATTAGCACTCGTAACGTTATATTTATATTGCATATTGTGATAGTAATATTATCGTCATTGCTTGGTAAAGCACTTTTAATGATTTTCTTGTTTTTCGCCACTTTTTTTTTTTTTTTTTTTTTTGATGTTGAGGGGAACAATGTTCCCTCAATTTTTTTTTTGTCTTGCTGAGCAACACTTTTCTCTGTTTGGAGGACATTTTGGCCACCCGAGCAAAAACATTCTTTATCTGTACATTCTTTATCTTTATCTGTACAACTTTTAACTTTAATGTGCTATTTATATTTGATTTGACCCTTGATGTAACTAAATTAAATTGATTACCTGAGAAAAAATGTTTTTTTACAGTATAATACACTGCAAAAGTTGGGGATCAGAAAAGGTTTTTTTTGTTTTGTTGTTGTTGTTTTAAGAATACTTTAAATATTTTAATATACTTTAAAATATAATTTATTTCTGTGATGCAAATCTGTATTTTCAGCATCATTACTCCAGTCTTCAGTGTCACGTGATCCTTCGGAAATCATTCTGATATGCTGATTTATAATCAATGTTGGAAACAATTGTGCTGCTTAGTATTTTTGGGACCTGTGATATTTATGATAAATAAAAAGTTAAAAAGAACAATGTTTATTCAAAATAGACATTTTGTGTTACAATATACACTACTATTCAAAGGTTTGGGGTCAGAAATATTTCTTTCCTTCTTTCTTTTTTTTTAAAGAAATTAATACTTTTATTCAGCAAGGATGTGTTAAAATGCCTTACTGTCTAGCCGGTGTGCCCTCTTTAGCCACTAGAGGACACTCTTCTTCCTTCACGGACATTCTGTTATGAACTCCATTTCCCATAATGCATTGCTCGAGATGATTGTTTGCAGCTGCTTCCATTTGTATCATTTGGGTCCTGCCTATATAAGCTGTGTTTGTCTCTATCGATGCCATGGAGGTTTTGTACTGTTACACTGCTTTAATATTAGAAATTGCAATAATATTTCACAAAAATCACTGTTTTTTTCCCCCCTGTATTTTTAAAATAAATACAGACTTGATGAGCATAAGAGATTGCATTAAAAGACAAAAAAAAAAAATCATTATTCTTAATTTATCCAGAATCTCCCAGCTCTAATATATGAATATTTATATATATATTAGTGCTGTCAAATGATTAATCACATCCAAAATATAAGTTTTTGTTTATGTAATATATGTGTGTGTACTGTGTATATTTATTATGTGTATATAAATACACACACATACAGTGTATATTTTGAAAACATTTACATGTATATATTTATATAATTTATATTATATATAAATATATTTAATATACAAATATAACATATTTTTCTTAAATATACACATGCATGTGTGTGTATTTATATAAACATAATAAATATACACAGTACACACACACAAAACTGTTATTTTGGATGCGATTAATCGCGATTAATCATTTGACAGCGCTAATATATATATAAATAAATATAAAAAAAATTTAAATATTTGATGATAAATATAGATAAACCATCGGGAATAGATAACTTAGTTTTTATGGTGCTAATAGTCGACTAATAAGTTTATTGCCAGTTCTTAGTAAAGTGTTTGAAACGATAGTTTGTTAACAAATTCAATTCTTCTTTAAGGAAAACAGTTTGTTCTCTGATTTTCAGCATGCATATCGAGTAGGACATTCAACAGGAACAGCATTAACACAGATAACTGATGATTGTTTAGTACAGATTGATGATAATAATTTAGTAGGAACATTATTGTTGGATTTTAGCTCCGCTTTTGATGTACTGGATCATAAATTATTGCTTGAAAAATTGAAATGCTACAAATTTACTTCTCAAGCTGTGCAGTGGTTTAAAAGTTATCTGACTATTAGGAGGCAATGTGTATTTTATAATGGAAGTTATTCGGAAGTGAAAGAGTTGCAATGCGGTGTGCCTCAAGGAAGTTGTCTAGGACCATTGTTATTTTCTATTTTTACCAATGACCTTCTTTTGGTTTTAAAGCTTGCAAGGGCAGTTATGTATGCAGATGATACAACATTATATCTACCAGCAACATCAATTGAAAAATTATCTGCTGATTTAGATGAGGAGTTACAATTAGTGGTAAATTGGGTACGGAATAATAAGATGGTTCTAAATTTGACAAAAACCAAAAGTATTGTGTTTGGATCAAATTATAAACTTAAACTTAAACCACAATTCAATTTGTCTGTAAAGAGTGTGCCTATTGAACAAGCAGAGGAAATTAGACTTCTTGAAGTTACTCTTGATAGTAGGCTGAAGTGGTCAAGTCAGATAGAAAATATGGTAATAGTTATGGGAAGAGTTAAAGTCAGTTATTAAGAGAAGTGAAACATTTTTACCACAGGATTGCATCTCTCAAATTGCGCAAGCAATGGTTCTTACTTATTTAGATTACTGTCCAGCGGTATGGTCGAGTGCATCAAGTAAAGACTTTTACTTTAAAATTACAGTTAGTTCAGAATAGAGCTGCACGACTAATTTTGAACTGTAATAGATGGGTTAATATTATGAAAATGCACAAAATTTTAGGTTGGCTTTTGGTGAAAGACAGGGTAATTGTTTCTCTGCTTTGTTTTATAAGAAACATTTCAGTATTGAGAGCTCCAAGTGTATTGTACTGTCAACTTTTGTATAGTAGTGCTAGTCATAATTTTAACACCAGGCATGCATCAAAAGGATATTTTCTGCTTCCTGTTTCAAAAACTAATGCAAAGCAACGGACTGTAATGTATAGAGGAATGAAAATATGGAATTAATTGCCATCAGACATTACATGTTTTTTGTTAAAGAAATATTTAATGGTACAGTACTAAGTAAATTGTTGATTTTGATGTTATGAATGAAATTTGGGTTTGTATGTTTTATTGTATTGATTTTTATTGTTATGGATTCATGTAATTTTTTTTTTTTTTTTTACTTGTTGGACCCCAGGAAGAATAGCCTCTACCATGGTAGTGGCTAATGGGGATCCAAATAGATAAATAAATATATATATATATATATATATACTGTATACTTTATATATTTATATATACTGTATATACGTATACTTTCTTTCTTTTTTTCACAGAACTGAGATCCAGTCATGTCACAAAACAAAAACGGCTACACTCGCTTGGAAAACCCACCTCAGTTCAGCGAGGTGAATCAGCTGCCGCTGCCGGGCTTCATGATGCCGCCGCCGCCGCCTTATGATGCTGGTGTTCCTCGTGGAGGATCGAATGCTGGTGTTCCCGTCGTTGTACCCGTCGTACCCCCGTATGCTCCACCGACGGCTTTTGGGAATCCCATGTACAGACAGGGAGACTCCGGATATCCACAGCATCCATATCCTACAGCAGCTCCTTACATTACAGATCCTTACAGAGGCGGACCGTACAAAAAGCCGCTTCCATACGGTAAGATATTTCAACCTCACACGTGGCAATTTTGACAGATGTTCTTTGTTAATAAGCTCTAAACTAAGTTTTGTTTTGTGAAAGAAGTGGCAATGGGTAAGCCGGGACACAGCGATCTTCCTCCAGGCTATGAGAAGAAGCAGTTCGACAGCTCAGGACTCGATAATAAAGTCGTCAGAAGCCTGTTCATTCGGAAGGTAAACACTGATACAGAGCAAACGTCTCGGTTACGTCACGTAGCCCCCGTTCCTTGAAGGAGGGAATGGAGATGTCACATCAGAACGTACTGATGAATTGGGATCCCTAACAAAGCACCACTACTGCTGCCCCTTCCAGCACCCCTAGTAAGCCACCTGATCCCCCCGCAGCTATTGGGCGGAAGATAGGACAGGCTTACGTGGAGAGAGTCTATTACTGTTGTTCCTCTTGACCCACACAGTAAGACTCTAAAAAATTCTGGGTTTAATACAACCCAGCGCTGGGTAAAATATGGACAAACCCAGCGACTTGGTTGTTTTTTTAACCCAGAAGGTTGGGTTAAACATTTAAAAAAACAATGTTTGTCCACATTTTACCCAGTGATGGGTTGTATTAAACACAGCATTTCTTAGAGTCTTACTGTGCGCCAAAGCCCAAGAAGAAGCCCAAGAAGAAGCAACACTCCTAGTAGAGTGCGCTCTCAATCCCAGCCGAGGAAGAAGGGCCTTATCCAGTGAAACGATCAGTTATTTTCTAAAAAACTTTACAATTGATATACTTTTTAACCTCAAACGCTCGTCTTGTCTAGCTCTGCGTGAACTCTGTTTTTTTTCGGTTCATGACAGTTAGGGTATGTCGAAAAACTCCCATCTCATTTTCTCCTCCAACTTCAAAATCGTCATACATCGCTGCAGAAGTACCGACCCAGTGTTTACAAAGTGAACATGCAAAGAAGGTCAAACACCCTTTATAAAAAAAGGTAAAAGTTGGAGGAGAAAATGAGATGGGAATTTTTCGACATACCCTAACTGTCATGAACCGGAAAAAACAGAGTTCACGCAGAGCTAGACAAGACGAGCGTTTGAGGTTAAAAAGTATATCAATTGTAAAGTTTTTTATAAAATAACTGATCGTTTCACTGGATAAGGCCCTTCTTCCTCGGTTGGGATCGTTTAGAGCCCTTTGAAGCTGCATTTAAACTGCATTTTGGAAGTTCAAACTCGGGGGCACCATAGAAGTCCATTATATGGAGAGAAATCCAAAAAACATAATTTCTTTACAACTGAAGAAAGAAAGACATGAATATCTTAGATGACAAGGGGGTGAGAAAATTATATGTAAATTTTTGTTCTGGAAGTGAACTACTCCTTTAAGAGCACTGTCTTCATTGACAGAATTTTCAGTTCTGCAGAACGCAGCGGTTCAAAGGGGGCTCTCTGCAATGCCATAAGCACCAGAGAAAGATCCCAAGAGGGTACGGGGGTTAGGGAGAGGAGGATTTAGTCTCCTCGCACCCCTCAGGAACCTGACGATCAGGACGTGCGTTGCACCCGCTTCCACATTTATACCCACGCTGCGGGGCGGAGCACGAGATGCAAATCTCGCACTCCAATGTGCATTGGCTCATTTAGTTTACACTCGAAGATGATAGGGCTCTCGGGCGAGATCCCAATTTGTCGGTACTTTCCAACTTGACATTGAGTGTGACCTTCATTACAGGATCTATGAAAGATTCAACAGATTCAAAACAAGGGTCAAGTTCATCACAAAGCGTCATGTTCACGTGCATATTTTGAATTAGTCTTTATTTTTTGTTAGACGTTTCTGTCATTTTTAGAATTGAAAAAAAATGTCTGTATAGTTTTTATTTTTTAAGGAATTATTTGTTTTATTTTGATATTTTTAACTTTAATTTTAGTTTAAGTTTTAGTAATATTTTTAGGCATTTGTCTTTTTTTATTAATTTTTATTTCATTTTTATTTTTAGTTATTTTAGTACATCAAGTTGAGCTAAATCAAAATGAGAAATGTTTGAATATTTTTCGATTTTTTTATTTAAATTTTAGCTAGTTTTAGTATCTTTGTTTTATATGTCTATATATTTAATACATTTTTGTTTTAGTTTTAGTTATTTTAAAATAAGGTTATATATATATATTTTTTTTTTTTAATTATTATTTTATTTTATTAACCCTGGTATGACACCCGTTAAAACCCATTAGTGAGTTTTGATGTGGTTTAATTTGTGTTTTGCAGGTTTTTTCGGTCTTGAGTCTTCAGCTGGCCGTCACCTGCGGCTTCGTGGCCGTCTTCTGTTTCGAGCCTCATGTCAAGCTGTTCGTGAAGCTGAACGCCTGGACGTACTTGGCCGGCTACGTAGCCTTCCTTGTGCCCTACCTAGTGATCATGTGCTGCGGAGAGTTTCGCAGGAGGCATCCGTGGAACCTCATTTCTCTGGTGAATTTCTGATGAGGTGTTTTTAAATGTAAAACAGACTTAAATTCTCCTTTCATGCATCGTAATGAACGGTTTCTTGCGTTTCAGAGTATCCTGACGCTGGGCATGTCCTACATGATCGGCGTGATTTCCAGCTTCTACGACACTGATATCGTGATGATGGCTGTCGGCATCACGGTGCTCGTCTGCTTCACGGTCATCGTCTTCTCTCTGCAGGTCAGCACTCGTCTTTCTGTTTTAATAACAACACACTTTCATGACTGTTGGATTTCTATGTTTTTAATTGCAATGTTAATAAAAGTACTGCAACCAAAAGATTGTCGAAAACATCTGCCCAGTGTTAATTTAATATCTCTGATATACTTTTATAATTTGTGTTAATATTTTAAAGTGAATTATTTTTCCTTTTTTGTGTGTGTGTGTAATTTAGTTTCTAGTTTTAGTAATTTTTAGTAATTAAGTAATTTCATTGTCTTTTTTTAAAACAATATGTCTACATAGTTTTTATTAATTTTTACATATTAGTTTTAGTTACTTTTTAATTCAGTTAAAATTTTAAGTTTAGTTTTAGTTTATTTATTTAGTTTTAGTTATTTTAGTAGTTAAGGTTAAACTAAATAAAAATGAGAAAGGTTTCCTTGGAAACTAGCTGAAATAAAATAAGTTTGAGTTTTTTAATATTTAATTTGATTTAAGTTAACATTTATTTTATTTCAAGTGATTAAAATGTGTTTATGGTTTTAGCTAACCCTGACTTTAAATAAATAAACACAATTTATAAATATATCAACCTTTATTAATTTTAATGATTTTAGTACATCAAGTTAAATTAACTGCCAACTATATTTAATTTCAATTACCTTTTATTTTATTTCAATTAGCGAATGTAGTTTTTTTGTGGTTTAGTTTTAGTTAACAATAACAACTCTGTTTTCCTGCATTGATGTGAACAATGTGCTTAAATACTCCTGAAGTATTTCTATTGTATTGTTCAGAACTTTTGTTTAGTAAATACTAGTTATGAACTAACGTCTTGTACAGTAATAAAAGAATCGGAAGCACAAGAGATATGATTCCCATCCCGCATCTACATGAGCAGATTTTAATAAATGTCTCCTGTTTAATCGCAGACCAAATTTGACTTCACTTCCTGTTACGGCGTGCTGTTCGTCTGCCTCATCGTCATGATGTTCTTTGGGATCTCTTGCATCTTCCTGTACTACAGGATTCTGGACCTCATCTACGCGTCGCTGGGCGCGCTGATCTTCACCTGCGTAAGTCATCGCTTTTCTACAACACGTTTGTTTAGGGCAGGGTTTTTCAGACTGGGCTAGACGAGTTGATTAAAAGCAAAAAAAAATATTAAATCATTCAGATGTAAAATTAAAATAGATATAAAACACTTACTAAAATGTATTGAATCAAAATGTAAAATAATAAATAATAAATAAATAATAATAAAAAAAACCTAAATTAAATAATGCTAAAAATGTATTAAATTATAATGTAAAATAAGTAAATAAATGGTTTATTGTTAAAATAAATAATTTAACAAACAATCTTTACTAACATTACTAACAATGTATTAAATTATAATGTAAAATAAAATATATTATTTATTATTAAAATAAATAAAAACCAATCTAAATAAAACTCTTACTAAAAATGTAATAAATTATAATGCAAGATAGATAAATAATTTCTTATTTATATTGTTTATTTATATTATTATTGAAATACATCATTTTAAAATAATTAAAATAAATTAAAATAAACACGTACTTGTGTGAAATTATGATGTAAAACAAATAAGTAAATTATTGTTAAATATATTATTTTACAACAAAAACACTGAATACCGAATAATACAAATGTATTAAATTATAATGTAAAATAAATAAATAATTTATTATTAAAATAAATCATTCAAAAAATAAAACTAAAATGTATTAAATTATAGTGTAAAATAAGTAAATAAATGGTTTATTATTAAAATAAATAATAATAAAAACAATGTATTCGATTATAATGTAAAATAAAACAAATTATTTATACATTTACATTTACATACAAATGTAAATGTAAATTATTTATTATTAAAATAAATAAAAAACAATCAAAATAAAACTCTTACTAAAAATGAATTCAATTATAATGCAAGATAAATAAATACTTTATTATTTATATTATTATTGAAGCAAATCATTTTAAAATAAATTAAAATAAACACTGCTGTAAATAAATGCTTCATTTTGATTCATATGCAACAGAATAAATGAAATAACATCCTATTATATTGCAGTTTTTGGCCGTGGACACGCAGCTGCTTCTCGGTAACAAGAATCTGTCCGTGAGTCCCGAGGAATACATCTTCGCCGCGCTCAACCTGTATCTGGACATCGTTCAAATCTTTTCATACATTTTGCGAATCTTTGGAAAAGGCAGTGGCTAAAAGTCCTTCAGTGAAGAAAGAAACCCATGCGATATGGCTGGGTAATAAAATATCAGTTTCTCAATTTGAATCGATTCACATTTTTACAAAACGATATTGATTCTCCAGTCCCAAGAATCGATTAGTCTAGCCTGTTTTCAGATGAACTGAACATTGTAGCGCGCCTCCCATCCAATAAATCGCAATAAGCTTTGTGATTTGTTACTTCTGATATGAAACAGAGTCTCAAATTTCAAGTTCTGTCCATTTTATTACAGTATTCAAACAATAGATGCTGTTTTGGCACTGTTTTTAATGTGGAGTGAACTGATCATATCCTCCGCTTTAATACAAGTTACAGCACAAAATAAACACGAACGAACATTCAAAGGTATGTTAAAAGGAAGAGTACAACTTTCCTGTCTCATGTAATCACTCAAGCAGTGTTTAAGCCATGGAAAGACATCAGTATAACAGTCACGTAACGTCACATTTACCTCAGACAAAACATACTTGGTGACCATAAACTCGTTAGTCAGCTAGAAACATTAACTCTAGAGAGGAGCATTTTGCTAAATATACTGTATGCACCATATAACATATTCATTATAATTTTTACTTTTTCTTCAATGTTTAATGCATGTTTGAATAAATCTGTCAAGTTAAACATTTTTATGACAGCCACTGTTTAAATGTTTATATTTCAAAAAACGAATTGGAGTAGAAATATAATTATGTAATTGGAACTTTATTATTATAAAAACTTCATTTAAGCGTTTGTATACAAATCAGTTCATTTTAACCTTCAATATTATAGTAATGTAGTACCAGCTGACTCTAAAATGTAGATTTTACAGCATTAGTTGAGAGTTTTTTTTTTCCTTGAGAAAATAAATCATGTACTGTAGCGGATATATATCCAAAATAATAAAATCGAATCTGGAATTGAATCGAATCACTAGCTTGTGAATCAGAATCGAATTGAATTTTGAAGTTTGTGTCAAAACCCAGCCCTACCATGCGACCAATTAAAGATAAAGTGTGTTGTTTCCTTCTGTATTAAAATGCTTTCTTGTTTCCCACAGAGACGACTACGATTAAACCGTTTGTGCGTCCTCTAATGTATAGCGATGTGAAGCTCTAGTGCTTATTTTCCTGACCTGTCAATCAATGCTATTAACATAATCAAGAGCAAATACACTGATTCATCTTCCACTCTGTTTACAGTATGTTATCCTTTATATTTTACTTTTAAGAAGGGAATAAAGACATTTTATCAACAAATTCACAGTTTTTTCTTACATTCATCTGCAGTGGTTCCATTCTGGTTCTGACTCTTGTGCTTTTATCAGAGACCGAAGTCAAATCATTTGTGGTTGATCGGTAAATCAGAGTAAAATGGATGAGAAAAATAACAGTAACCATAAACTGTGGCATGAAATGAACAAGCTTAAAATGGTCTGGTCAGTCATTCAGGTAGCAAAGGACCAAAGTGTGTTTTTATTTCCAATGGATGAAGAAACATCAATTATGTGCAAAAAATGAGTTAAGGTTAAGGTTGTGAGGCAAGAGCAGATATAGTGCAGATGCTTGAAAAGATCATGAAGCATACTGTAAATATAGTGCATGTCATCCTTGCACAAAAGCACAAATCTTTAATCTCTCCAGGGAAATATGTTAGACTTTGAGTTCATTAATTAGATAAAGTTATTAATTTAAAGGCGTAATTCATGCAAAAATTTACATTTTACTCAGCCGCAGATTAGGATGAGTTTGTTTCTTCATCAGATTTGTAGAAATGTGTCTCTGCATCAGTGTCTCAGCAATGGATGCTCTGCAGTGAATGGGTGCCGTCAGAATGAGAGTCCAAACAGCTGATAAAAACAGCACAATCCAGTCCATCAGTTAACATCTGGAGAAGACAAAAGCTGAAACAAATCCAGCATTAAGACGTTTTTAACTCAAATACCATAGAGTCCATAATAACACTTCCTCCAGTGATATATATGTATATATATTATTTCAAATAGTGAGAATATTTTTTATGATTTTACTCTCAGTTTTATTTTAGTTAACTATAATAATCCTGGTATAAGCACACTGTGTTTTATAAATAAATACATACAGTTCATTTTATAGTTATTTTTCTGAATTAATTTTTCTTTTTTTGACTTTATGATGCCCTAAAAACAAGTTTTGTGAAACAAATTGTTGATATAACCTCAGAAAAGCTTTGTGGAGAGTCTGGTTCTTCAGTGAAAAACCTAAACTTAACCCACGACAAACCCCACATAAACCATCAAAAAATAGAACTGTATTCTGTTTTACAGATAATCACAATCCAAAAACTTTAAAAGAAGAATATGTAGCAATGTGCTTACAGTAACATGCAGCAAACACTGATGTCTGCTGGAGATGATGACAACCCACATGAAAAAATACTATAGTGTTTTTGAACCATATACTATAGTAAAGTGTATTATACTGTATATATTATAGTATTTACAACACTTTGTTAATGAATGCTACAACATACTGTAGTATGAACTATAGTGAACTATAACAAATACTGTAGTATACTTTAGTTTGACTACAGTGAACTGTAGTGCAATTGTAGTATAATATACTCTATAGTTGTAGAATACTTAGTACAGTATTGGGTAAAGTATTTTGTTTATATTAGCCTACTATAGTTGTTATATTACCACAGCAACTATAGAATTATCACAACAAAGTAATTCAAGTACTTTACTATAGTATGGTTCAAAAACACTATAGTAGCCTATTTACTCTAAATTACTATAATATTTTTTTTTCAGTTAGTACGTCTTTTACTCTTAGCAATTAACATTGCTTATTTTATCTGAATCTATTTTTGTATTAAAGTCACCTTAATGATTCAAATATATAAAATAATCAAAATTAATTATGTGCATAATATTAAAATATAAACGAAACTAGTGACTTTTGCGCCGATAGGCGGCGCTCGTCTGATCTTTCTGACGGAAGCGCGCTCGCGAGACGAGCCGGAGTGTTTACAAAGAGAAGATTGTTTTGCTTAAAATCTACGAGTTAAAGTTTATTAGCTTAATTAAGAGCTTAAACTTCAGTTGTTACTCTACAGTCCGCATCGATAAGTAAGTTCAGAATCTCTTCTCATCACTGAAGCGAAATCGAAAGTGTGTCACGTTTCGCAACTTTACACTGATTTGTCTCTTTTGTTCTGTTACAATGTTACATTGTTACTGTTATAGATTCATATTGAATAATGGGACGGTAATTGTTTGGCAGAGCTCTGTTACAGCGTGTTACTAGAGATTTGTACAGTTTTTCGCCACTTCTTTTGATGTTACAAGGGAAGTAATATCAGTGAATGACAAAAATGGCGATATTGAGGCCTGGAAAGGTATAGAAGTTAATAAAACATTATAGTAAATGTATTTTTAACGTTATTCTGTAAAATATTTAGTAGTCTAGTGATTTATTTATTTGGTTTTGCTCCTTGGGTAAAACCATCATCACACAAGAGTGCAATTTGTAGACTTAATTGATTTTAATATAGCTATCTTATTAAATATATAAATATATAGATAACACACCATATATGCTTGTTATATTTTATTTTTCTTAAGTTTATCATATTTTATTTTCATATTTATTATATATAATTTATTGTTGTATCGTATATGTTATATTATTATGTATAGTATAATAAATTATATATTGGCCTAATCACTTTTACTCACATACACACACACACACACACACACACACACACACACACACACACACACACACACACACACACACACACACACACACACACACACACACACACACACACACACACACACACACACACACACACACACACACACACACACACACACACATACATACATACATACATACATACATACATACATGCATGCATGCATATCACAATTTTGAGAACCAAATACAAATATGCTATACATGGAAATTATATATGAAGAAGTGAATGTACATTTTATAGTAAATGTATTTTTGTTGTTAAAAATATTACATAGAACAGATATTTCAAGATTTTCATACAGTGAGGATGGTATGTAATATGTTTTACATAACGTTATATAAATACCTTGATACATGATTTTATATTATATGAATAATTTATGAATAATTCAGTAATTAGAATAATATATATATATATATATATATATATATATATATATAAATTTAAACTGTAATCGATTGCTGTGATCAAAGCTCAATTTTCAGTATCATAACGTCACATGATTCTTCAGAAATCATTCTAATATGCTGATTCATTATCAATATTAGAAACAGTTTTTTGCTGCTGAATATGTTTTTCGAATCTGTGATACTTTTTTCAGGATTTTTTGATGAATAAAAAGTTAAAAAGAACAGCATTTATTCAAATTAGAAACACTTTCTAACAATAAAAGTATTTGCTAACACTTTGTATCAATTTAACATCCTCGCTGAATAAAAATATTAATTTCTTTCAAAAAAAAGAAAAAACAAATTACTGACCACAATAACGGTAGTGCATATTGTTACAAAAGATTTCTATTTTAAGTAAATATTGTTCTTTTTATTCATCAAAGATTCCTAAAAAAAGTATCACAGGTTCCAAAAAATATTAAGCAACACAACTGTTTCCAATATTGATAACAAATCAGGATATTAGAATGAGGATATTCAGCTGTGCATCACAGGAATAAATTATATTTGAAAGTATATTAAAATGTGAGCCTGGAGCACAAAAGCAGTCTTAAGTCGCTGGGGTATATTTGTAGCAATAGCCAACAATACATAGTACGTGTCAAAATTATTAATTTTTCTTTTATGCCAAAAATAATTAGGATATTAAGTAAAGATCATGTTCCATGAAGATATTTTGTAAATTTCCTACTGTAAATAAATCAAAACTTAATTTTTGATTAGTAATATGCATTGCTAAGACAACTTTAAAGACGATTTTCTTAATATTTAGATTTTTTTTGCACGCTCAGAATCCAGATTTTTAAAATATTGTCTGATCCTAACAAACCACACATCAATGGAAATCTTATTTATTCAGCTTTCAGATGATGCATAAATCTCAATTTCCATAAATTGACCCTCATGACTAGTTCAGGGTCACAAATAGAAAACAGCTATTTTACATTGTAGTAACATTTCACAGTTTTACTGTTGTTTTTCTGTATTTCTGATCAAATAAATGCAGCCTCGATGAGCAGAAGAGACTTCTATCAAAATCATTAAAAATGTGACCAGCAGTGTAACACAGTATCTCTTTATCTCTTTATTTTTCACAGAAGTGAGATCCAGTCATGGCACAAAACAAAAGCGGCTACACTCGTTTTGAAAACCCTCCTCATGTCTCCGGCGTGGATCAGCCTCCGGCGTATGAAGCCGCTGTTCCTCCGAACGCTGGCGTTCCCGTCGTTATTCCCATCGGACCGCCGTACCCTCCACCCAACGCTTTCGGGAACCCCATGTACGGACCGGGAGTCTGTGGATATCCAGCGCAGCCGTATATGACCGATCCACACAGCGGCGGAGCCTACGAACAACCGCTTCCATACGGTCAGTGCTGGGAAGATTACTCTGGAAATGTAATAGGTTACAGATTACAAGTTACTCTGTCTAAAATGCAGTGTTGGGCTAGTTACCCAAAGAATATAATATATTACTCATTACTAGTTACTCCTTTCAAAAGTAACATTGTTACTTTACTTTACAGTAATTAGTTACACTACTAGTTACATTACCGTTTCTTCACGCCCCACAGAAGTATTTCTGCCTCATCATTTGACCAAAATCCACATTGGATCGCAGTCAGAAGTAATTACAAACACTCAATAGTGATTAACAGTGACATTCTAGTAGAAGTGTTGTATTCATCTCATTAATTGTCATGTGCAGCTTGAAGCTAATTGTAATTTCTCCCTTACCGATTATATTTCATTATGCATTATATCAAATCAGAGGGATGCAACGCCAGAGTAAAGTAAAGCCACAACTTACACAACAGTGTTCAGATCATCTTTTTTTCCTGACAAAATCAATATAATGCAATATTAGTAATTAGTTACAGTAAAAAGTAATATTATTACAGTTACTAAGTAACTAGTTACTGCCCAACACTGCTAAAATGTAACTATTTCAATTACTTTATTAAAGTAATGTAACTGATTACATTTCTAATGTTTTCAGCTGTTACAATGTTTCATATTTACATTACAGTATAGTACTCATTTTAATCATTTAATCATTTTAAAGCACAGCCACCACGAAATCAGACTTTAGCACTTTGTTTTACTTTGAGATCATTCTGAGGTTAAAATACAGGTTTAAAACTATAACAAGAAATAGTTTAGTAGCTATGATACCGATTTTGAAATCAAATCATTGCATGACAGAAAACACTGGCATCTAAAGGCTGGAATACACTACACGACTTTTAAAATCTGAACAGATTTTTAAAACACTAGGCATCATACACTTACCGACTATGCATCGTACACTACGTGACTGAAGATCATACACTACCAGACTTTAAAGTTGTTCCGATCACAACGAACTCACGCAGAAACGTGCGCCTTGTTGCTAGGAGACGCATGACAAATGAAAACATATGTGTTCTAAAATCGGCTGAAAATATCAAACATGTTTGATATCCTCCGACTGGATGGAGTCAAAGTCTGAAGCTAAAATATCGAAGTCTGTGATCATCATACACTACGCGATTTTCTGTGGAATCTGTCAGCTGTAATCTGCAGACTGGCTCTGACTTTCCTCAACTAGCGTCAACTTCTTCAGACTGTAAAATTGGGGCAAAAATCGCGTAGTGTATTCCAGGCTTAAGAGTGCTTTGGGAAAAACAGTAAACTGAGTTGTGTTTGGTGGCAGAAGTGGCGATGGGTGATCCGGGACACAGCGATGCTCCGCCGGACTACGACAACGAGCAGTTCATCGGCTCTGGACTCGATAATAAAGCCGTCAGAAGACTGTTCATCCGCAAGGTATTGCAACACTGAGCAATCTGTGGATCAATAAAAGAATCGAAACAAGAGTCAAGTTCATCAGAAAGCATCGTGTTCAGATGCAAATTTTAAGTTTTCATTTGAATTTTAAAGTTTTAGTAATCTCGTTGTTTTTGTCATTTGTTTAGTTATTGTAGTATTTCAAGTTAAACTAAATGAAAATGAGAAATGTTATAATTATTATAATTTACTATTATAGCTTTTATTAATATTTAGAATTTGTCTTTATTTTTACATTTTTAATTGTAGTTAAAAGTATTTATTTAGGTGTTTTTGTCATTTTTATTAGTTTTATATATATAGCCTACTATCTCATAGTATATATCTATATATCCTACATACACACACACACATGGAGAATAAAGCAAATTACAAACCATAAGATAAATACAATAGATACACACACTTTTTTTTTTCAGTTTTAGTTATTTTAGTACATTAAGTTAAACTAAATGAAAATTAGATATGTTTGGTTATATTTTCCATTTCAATTTTAGTAAAAGGTTTAGTAATTTTGTTTTTGTCATTTTTATAATTTTTTTTAATGTCTTTATTTTTGATTTTGAGAAATGTTTGAATTAGTTTATATTTTTAGTTTTTAATGTAAGTTTTAGCAATTTTGTTGTTTTGTCATTTTTACATTGTTTTTTTCATGTCTTTAGATTTTTTTCTTTTAGTTTTAGTCATTTCAATACACTAGTAAACTAATAAAATGAGAAATGTTTCCATTTTTATATTTTTCATTTTCATTTTAGTTATTATTATTAGTTTTAAATATGTCTGCGTTGTTTTTATTAACTTTTTTATTTCAGTTTTAGTTTTAGCTATTTTCTTACATCAAGTTAAACTAAATAAAAATGAGAAATGTTTGAATATTTTTATTTTTCATTTTAATTTCTGTTATAATTTTAGTAAGTTTATATTTTTGTCATTATTATTATTATATATATATATATATATATATATATAGTGTAGTTTTTATTTTATTTCAGTTTTAGTTATTTTAGTACATCAAGGTAAACTAAATGGAAATGTTTGAATGTCTTTTTATTTTTCATTTTCATTTTAGTTAAAGTTTTAGTAACTTTGTTGTATGTTTTTGTCATTTTTATTTTATTTCTGTTTTAGTTATTTTAAAACAAGTTATGTTTATATATTTTTCCAGTTAGTGTTTATTTGTGACTCTGGACCACAAAACCAGTCATAAGGGTCAATTTTTTGAAACTGAGATTTATACATCATAAGAAAATCTGGAATCTGAGGGTGCAAAAAAATCTAAATATTGAGAAAATCGCCTTTAAAGTTGTCCAAATGAAGTTCTTAGCAATGCATATTACTAATCAAAAATTAAGTTTTGATATATTTACGGTAGGAAATTTACAAAATATCTTCATGGAACATGATGTTTACTTAATATCCTAATGATTTTTGGCATAAAAGAAAAATGTATAATTTTGACCCATACAATGTATTGTTGGCTATTGCTACAAATATACCTGTGCTGCTTATGACTGCTTTTGCAGCAGTGAGTTTTGAAGTGGTTTTATTTGTGTTTTGCAGGTTTTCGCGGTCTTGAGTCTTCAGCTGGCCGTGACCTGCGGCTTCGTGGCCGTCTTCACTTTTGAGCCTCACGTCAAGCTGTTCGTGATGAACAACGTCTGGACGTACTGGGTGGGCTACATGGTCTTCCTCGTGCCCTACCTAGTGATCCTGTGCTGCGGAGATTTTCGCAGGAAGCATCCGTGGAACCTCGTTTCTCTGGTGAATCTCTGATCTGGTGTTGTTAAATGTAAAACAGATTTAAAGGGGTGGTTACATTTACATTTAGTCATTTAGCTTTTATCCAAAGCGACTTACAAATGAGGACAATAGAAGCAATCAAAACCAACAAAAGAGCAATGATATACAAGTGCTATAAGTCTCTTTTTTTAACGTTAGTTAGTGTGTAATGTTGCTGTTTGAGTGTAAACAATATCTGCAAAGTTAAGAAGCTGAAAGTTCAATGCAAACGGAGATATCGTCTTTTAAAATTCTGTCAGTTTAATGCCTACAAAACGGCTCGTAGGGACTACAACGAGCTACTTCCTGGGTTTGTGACTTCACAAACCCAGATAAACCCCGCCCCCGGGAACGTGCAGCAAAGGGGGCGGGGCCATGCTGCGCTGCTTTAGAGAAGAGGAATAGTTTAGATGCGCACTAGAGGAGGATTAGCCAATCACAACACACTGAGCCAGCTAACCAATCAGAGCCCATCGTGTATTTTTGAGCAGGAAATGATCAGCACGTTTATAAGAGAAGAGAGAGAGGTGTGGAATAATGGTAAATTATGTAAAAAATAATGCGTTTTTTTTTTTTTAAACGAAGCATTAACACATAAACCCATAAACACAATCAAGCCTAGAACAAAACCAGTCAACCACCCCTTTATTTTCTCCTCTCATGGCTGGTAACGAGTGTTTTCTTGCATCTCAGAGTATCCTGACGCTGGCGATGTCTTACATGGTGGGAGTGATTTCCAGCTTCTACGACACTGATATCGTGATGATGGCCATCGGCATCACGGTGCTCGTCTGCTTCACGGTCATCGTCTTCTCTCTGCAGGTCAGCACTCGTCTTTCTGTTTTAATAACAACACACTTTCATGACTGTGATCAGGGCTGGAAATCAAGATCCGCTCGTGAGCAACAAACACTTGTCCATTTCCATGTTTATAAAAACACTGCAACCGAAAGATTGTCATCAACATCTGCCCAGTGTTATTTTAGTATCATTGATTATTATTTTATAGTTTTCTCTTATTATTTTGAGTTTCAGTAATTTAGTTATTTTTAGTATTTTATTTAAAGAATGTCTATATATTTTTCTATTAATTTTTTATTTATTAGTTTTAGATTTAGATATTTTAGTACTTCAAATGAAAATGAAAAATGTTTGAGTTAATTTAAATTTTTTATATTTTTGATTTTAATTTGAGTTAAAGCTTTAGTAATTTGTGTTTCTATCATTTTTATTATGTTTTAAACATGTTTATATAATTTGTAATATTTTTATTTCAGTTTTAGTTATTTTAGTACATCAAGTTAAACTAAGGGAAATAAATAAGTTTATTTATATTTTATTTCAATTATTGTTTATTTTACTTTCAATTTATTTTATTTTGCTTGTTTATTTTATTTATTAGTTTATTTCATTTAGCGTTTATTTTATTTCAAGTAACTACAATTCTTTAATGGTTTTAGTTAATGTTAATAACCCTGAAATAAAATAAAACATTAAAAAAGCAACTTAATTTTAAAGTTTTAGTAATTTTTTTGTGTATTTTTGTCATGTTTATTAAGTTTTTTTTTTTTTTATTTATATGTAATAATATATACTGATGTTAAACTGAATGAAAATTAGAAATGTACATTACTATATATAAAAAATATACAAGTATGTTTTATTTCAGTTAACTTATTTTGTAGTTTTTAAAGTAGTTTATGGTTTAGTTTTAGTTGATAATAATGAGAACGGAATGATGTGATAAATGACCTTCATTTTAAGGTGTCCTTGTTACTGTGTAATTTTATATTCAAGTACTGAGTAATATTAATTAACTACATGTACTTACTATATGGTTAGGATTAGGGCTTGGTTTAGGGTTACTTGCATGTAATTATGCATATATTTATTGTTATTATAATAGGAAGTACATGAAACATGTAAAAAGGACACCTTAAAATAAAGTGTTACCAAGTATTTATTTTGTATTGTTCAGTATATTTTAGTAAATACTTATGGACTAACATCTTGTAGAGTAACAAAAGAATCCGAAGCTGATTTTAATTGCTGTTTCCTGTCCAATCGCAGACCAAATATGACTTCACTTCCTGTTACGGCGTGCTGTTCGTCTGCCTCATCGTCATGATGTTCTTTGGGATCCTGTGCATATTCATGTACAACAGGATTCTGGACCTCATCTACTCGACGGTGGGCGCGCTGATCTTCACCTGCGTAAGTCATCGCTTCTCCAGAAACACATGAAAAACTACAAATTAATCAAATCATGAAGGTGTAAGATTAAATATTTCTTACATAAAAACAACCAAAATAAAACACTTACTAAAATGTATTAAATTACAATGTTAAATAAATAAATGAATAAATAAATAAATAAAACAAAAAAGTATTAAATAATAAAAATTCAATAAAAGAAAATGCATTTAAATAATTATGTAAAATAAATAATTTATTATTAAAATAAATATTAAAAAGCAAAATGAGACAGTACTAAAATGTATTAAATCATTATGTAAAATAAATAACTTGCTATTAAAAATGATTAAAAACAATTGAAATTCATTACTAAAATGTACTAAATTAGAATGTAAAATACATACATAAATAGTTTATTATTAAAATAATTTTAAAAACAATCAAAATAAACATTATTAACAATATATTCAATTATAATGTAAAATAAAATAAATTAAAAATACAAAAATGTATTTAGTTATAATGTAAAATAAATAGATCATTTTTATTTTTTCATTTATATTAAAATAATTTTAATATAAAAAGACTTACTAAAATGTGTTCAATTATAGTGTAAATTAAATAAATAATTATTAAAATAATAAATATACAAATATAATATAGGTATAAAATGAAAATGTAATATGAATATAAAATTAATATTATAAAATAAAAACTAAAATTATAATGATAAATATTTTTATTTTAAAATAAAGTAAAATGTATTTAATTATAATTTAAAATCTATTTATTATTAACCTAAGTAAATAATAAAAACACTAACTAAAATACTACACTATAGCTGCATGTCTCGTGATCATTATATTTCAGAGAACCGTAAACATGCGAAAGTCTTGAGAAATGATTGAAGTAATAACTTAAAATCTCAGGGGTACTTCAAGCAAATATTTTATGTCAGGCTGAGAATCCCTGCTATAAATAAACGCTTCATTTACACTCATACACAACAGAATAAATGAAATAACGTCATGTTTGTGTTGCAGTTCTTGGCCGTGGACACGCAGCTGCTTCTCGGGAACAAGAATCTGTCCCTGAGTCCCGAGGAATACGTCTTCGCCGCGCTCAACCTGTATCTGGACATCATTTATATCTTCTTATACCTTCTGCGGATCTTGGGAAGAGGCCGTGGTTAAAAGTGCAGCGCTGGAGGAAGAAACACATGCGAGCGGTTACAGATGAAGCGTCTCATTTACTTCTGTGTTTTACATTTGCTTTCTTGTTTTCACTTTCATATGCAGAGAAGGCTACAATGAAAGCGTTTGTCCGTCCTGAAACGTAAACGATGTCCATCAGTGCTATTAATATAATCAAGAGCAAATGCACTGGATCTTCCACTCTGTTTGTTTATGTTATCTGTTCTTGATTTTTATACATTCTGTTTTTATCTTAAGAAGGGAATTTTATCGACAAATCCATTTTGGACTTTTTTTCTCACAAATGTGACCCTGCAGCACAAAAGCAGGCATAAGTAGCACAAGTATATTTGTAGAAATAGCCAACAATACATTGTATGGGTCAAAATTATAAATTTTTCTTTTATGCCAAAAATCATTATGATATTAAATAAAGATCATGTTCCATTAAGATATTGTGTAAATTTCCTACTGTAAATATCAAAACTTAATTTTGATTAGTAATATGCATTGCTAAGAACTTCATTTGAACAACTTTAAAGGTGATTTTCTCAATATTTGTATTTTTTTTTGCACCCTCAGTTTCCAGATTTTCCAGATCTCAGCCAAAACTTTATAAACATTATAAATAATTTATTCTAATATATGTTAGAAATTTTATTTGCGTTTGCTGTAAATTAATTGGCCCATTTTAGGCTTTTTTTTTATTTTGGGCTTAAACATATAATGAATTATATCTTCAAGTTTTTCTGAATTTTTTGCTTGTCAAATAAATAAATAAATAAATATAATAATTGCTATTAATAATGTAGTAGTAGAAGTAATAATAATAATAACAATAATAATAATGACATTATGGTAGCTTTAAGGCTTAAACATATAATGAATTATAACTTCAACATTTTCATATTTTTGTTTAGTTGCTAAATAAATAAATAACTAGTAATAATCATTATCATCATATAGAACAAATAATAATAATTGCTAATAATAATAATACTTTATTTTATATATTCACATTTTTTAAGCTTTTTGCTAGTCCATCAGCTAAAATTTTTTTTTTTTTTAATAAAGTGTTTTATAAACTTTATAAACAGAGAATGTTATAAACTTTACATTTTCTAAACTTTAACAGATATTTGTTGACTCCCTTCATAACAGCTAATGTTAAAATAATACTGAGAAAATGTAAATTCAAGCTTGGACAATACATTTATAATAATACATAATAATAAATTATATAAATATTCAGTGCATTTTGGTAGATATATTGCTAAGATGCCATTAATATTTATTGTGTATGAATATTTATACAATATATAATATAAAACATCCAAAAACATGTCAGAAAGCTACCAATATACATTAGTTTTACATTACTTTTTTTTTTTTTTACAATTTGGCAGCTTTTAATTATATTGTCAAGATTTTCAAGATTTTTGTTTAGTTGCTAGTTGAATAAATAAATATAATTATTATTACTACTACTACTACTACTAATAATACTTTATTTCATTTATTCAAGCTTTTCAAGTTCATTTGCTAGTCCATCAGCTAAAATGGGCCATTACATTTCAGCTAAAACTTTATAAACAGAGAATATATATATAAATATAGGTAGTATAAGTAGAATTATAAACTTTAAATTTATAAACTTTAACAGATATTTGTCGACTCCCTTCATTAAAACTGTTAAAATAATATTGAGAAGATGTAAATTCAACGTATATTGTATGAATGCAGCAACACTAACAAACTGCTCATAAACATTGTAATACATTTCTAAAAAATAATAAATATGAATATGAATACTTATTGTATTTTGGTAGATATATTGCTAATATGCAATGAATATTTATATATTGTGTATGAATATTTATACAATAATATAAATATATAATTAATAATATAATATAATAATAATATAAAACGTAAAAAAAAAAACTAATGTATATTGGTAGCTTTTTGACTTGTTTTTGACGTTTATATATATATATATATATATTTTTTTTTTTTACATTTTTACATTTTCATAATAAAATGGTACATAAAATAAGTATTAAGAGAAATTGTAATTCTGCTCTACGTGATTCACCAAAAAGTAGCTCGTTTTATCTGGCTTCACAGCACTGGGGTCTCCGGGGCCCCAAAGATCCAGGAAGTAAAGCAGAGGCGTGCACGCGCGTGCATGTGGACGGGCGCGCGCATGACCCATTATACCGTGCGCGCGTCGAAACCGCTGGAGGGACGCCACATGAACCGCGTTCGGTGAATCAGAAAGCTGTCCGGTGAACGAACGGACCGTGATGAGCCGCAACATCAGCCCGCGTGCACGACAAAACCCGCTCAGGTGAGTGATACGCAGACAGACAGGTAAACTCTAACCGGCGACACCTGATCACAGGCTTTTACACGCGAAAATCGAGCGATTAATAATTCTAATCTGATCATTTGGCGCAGATGGCCGGTGACGTCGCCAGCGCACGTGTGGAGTGCGTGTTGATTTCACTATCGATCCGCGTGCGCTAGAACGCATCAGTGTATCGATTATTGCATAAGTGTCGTGAATCAGTTCCGTATTAATCCAGTATGCTGTTAACAGCAGATGAAGTGGAGCTGTAAACCTCTAATCTCTGTAGAACAGCACACTACATACTAGAGTCTGCAGTGCACACTGGACATCTGGATCAAGAGTGAAGCAGGACTGCTGAGGAAGTGCACCAACATCCTCTGGTTGCTATTGTTAGATAACATGCCATATATCCTGTAGTCCTGGGCAGGGCTGTTATGTGTGAGTTCAGAAACCCATGGGAGTTCTATATATAATCCTTCACAATAAGATCAATAATGTGCATTAAGAAAATGGGTGGAAATTATATTTACATATTTAATTATACATGACCGCAGTAGGTTAGTCTGTATTTAGTGTGTCTGTGCTGAGTTTTGTTGAATGTGAACATGAAAAGCACCGGTTGAGAAGTGAAACGGACTTTAATGCACATCGGTGCATGCATGGAAATAAATTCCAACCAAAGGTTAAGAAAACATGTTTCTCCTGTTCAGCAGGCTGCGACGTCACTGTGCCATTCACTGAACAAGTGCATTGAGATGAACTGAAAGGAGCAGGGAGAGTCCACCAGATCACTGTCACCAGCTGACTAGTTGCATGTAGAGGTAGATATAGATTGTTTTTCATATTTTTATTGTCACTTTAGTGTTTTAAAGGGGATGGATTAAGAGATGCAACATCTGTCAGAGGTTTTCACAGCTTTGGTTAAAACAGCCTAGTCATTCAGTTGTTCAGACTAGTGTTGTTTAAGGTTAATTTACTTTTATAGATTTTATAAATAATATAAATCAATTTTTATTTTATTTATTTGTGTCTTTTATGTCTGTACGTTATTATTTTTATTTCAGTTTTAGTTATTTTAATACATCAAGTTAAACTAAAATCTACTTGATAACTAGCTGAAATAAAATAAGTTTTTATATCTTATTTTATATTTTAACGTTTATTTTATTTCAAGTAACAAAAATGTTTTTTACAGTAGTAAATATATAATCTTTTACTTTACTAACACGAATAGTTTTTTTTTTAAATTAATGTATTCATTTAAAAAATGTCTATTTAGTTTTAATTATTTTTATTTTAGTTTTAGTAATTTTAATAATTCAAGGTAAACTAAAAGAAAATGAGAAATGTTTACTCTGCAACCAGTTGAAGTTTTTTAAATATTTTGTTTTAACTAATGAATTGTATTTGTTTATGTATTTATTTTTTAGGTAAATTTATAGCTTTTCACTTTCCTAACATTGCAAACATAGCAATTTTCTATTATTATTAATATTTTTAAAATGTCTATATACTTTTTTGCTCATTTTTATTTTATATCTAGTTTTAGATAGGGTGACCAGATTTCTCGTTATATATATATATATATATATATATACACACACACACACACACACACACACACACACACAGTGGTGTGAAAAAGTGTTCCTGATTTTTTTGCATGTTTGTCACACTTTAATGTTTCAGATCATCAAACAAATTTAAATAATAATCAAAGATAACACAAGTAAACACAACATGCAGTTTTTAAATGAAGTTTTTTATTATGAAGGGAAAACAAAATCCAAACCCACATGGCCCTGTGTGAAAAAGTGCTTGCCCCCTCCTATTAAATCATGAAAGAGCTGTGATTAACCACATTATTTTAGAAAGCTGAGTTAAATTTCAGTAGCCAAACCCAGGCCTGATTACTGCCAGACCTGTTGAATCAAGAAATCATTTAAATAGAACCTGCATGTTTAAAGAGCAACACATCATTCCACGATCTTAAGAAATTCATAAACAGATGAGAAACAAAATAGTTCACATGTATCGTCTGGAAAGGGTTATAAACCCATTTCTAAGGCTTTGGGACTCCAGCAAACCACGGTCAGAGCCATTATCCACAAATGGAGAAAACTTGAGAAAACAGTGGAGAACCTTCCCAGGAGTGGCCGGTCTACCAAAATTACTCCAAGAGCGCAATGATGACTCATCCAGGAGGTCATAAAAGAACCCAGAACAACATCTAAAGAGCTGCAGGCCTCAATTGCCTCAATTAAGGTCAGTGTTCATGATTCAACAATAAGAAAGGGCAAAAACCGCATCCATGGGAGAGTTCCAAGGCAAAAGCCATTGCTGACCAAAAAGAACACAAAGGCTTGTCTCACATTTGCCAAAAAATATCTTGATTATCCCCAAGACTTTTGGGCAAATATTCTGTGGACTGATGCGACAAAAGTTTAACTTTTTGGAAGGTGTGTGTCCCGTTACATCTGGCGTAAAACCAACAC
The DNA here is from genome assembly GCF_012432095.1 of Onychostoma macrolepis. NCBI lineage: Eukaryota > Metazoa > Chordata > Actinopteri > Cypriniformes > Cyprinidae > Onychostoma > Onychostoma macrolepis. Next base: position 2,178,222 of record NC_081170.1, on the reverse strand, counting down.
AGCATTTCATAAAAAGAACATCATACCAACAGTCAAACGTGGTGGTGGTAGTGTGATGGTCTGGGGCTGCTTTGCAGCTTCAGCACCTGGATGACTTGCCATAATTGATGGAACCATGAATTCTGCACTCTATCAGAAAATCCGGCCATCAGTTCATGACCTCAAGCTCAAGCGCACTTGGGTTCTGCAGCAGGACAATGATTCCAAACACAGCAGCAAGTCCACCTCTGAATGTCTCAAGAAAAACAAAATGGTTTTGGAGTGGCCAAGTCAAAGTCTGGACTTAAATCCAATTGAAATGCTGCGGCATGACCTTAAACAGTCCATTCATGCTCGAAAACCCTCCAATGTGGCTGAATTAAAACAATTCTGCAAAGAAGAGTGGGCCAGAATTCCTCCACAGCGCTGTAACAGACTCATTGCCAGTTATCGCAAACGCTTGATTGCAATTGTTGCTGCAAAGGGTGGCACAACCAGTTATTAGGTTTAGGGGGCAAGCACTTTTTCACACAGGGCCATGTGGGTTTGGATTTTGTTTTCCCTTCATAATAAAAAAAACTTCATTTAAAAACTGCATGTTGTGTTTACTTGTGTTATCTTTGATTAATATTTAAATTTGTTTGATGATCTGAAACATTAGTGTTACAAACATGCAAAAAAATGTAAAATCAGGAAGGGGGCCAACACTTTTTCACACCACTTTTTCACACCACTGTGTATATGTGTATATATATATACTACACACACACACACACACACACATAGAGAATAAAGAAGCAAATTACAAACCATAAGATAAATACAATAGATACACATTAAATATTAAATAAACTTGTTTTTCTAATACAGTAGGTTTAACGTATACTTTATTTAACATCTTTTGTTGTTTGATTAACATTGAGACAGACAGGTATTTAATTAGGCTGCTGTCCCTTTAAGACCGAATGAATGTAATAGACTGACACATATCTGGTTTTCACACACCTGTTTACATTCACTTAAGCCATAACTTACTGTATTTTTATGTGAGATACTCCACACGATGGACATTTTGACAGCTGTGTGTATTTGACATTATTCCGCAAGGAGAACTGATCGCAGAACTGGGATCGCTCTGATCACCCAGTCGTAAAGAAATTTTGAAAAACGGGATAAAAAACATGATTTTTTTTTTCTTTTCAAAATAAGTCGAGACACTAAAAATAGAGCTGAAATACAGGACTGTTCCAGGGGAAACGGGACGTCTGGTCACCCTAGTTTTAGTCAAATTTTTTATTTTAGTTTACCTCTTTTCTGCGGGGTGTATTTGGAGTTTCAGCGCGAGAGCGCCCTCTGGCCTTCGAATGGAGATTTACTACTGATCATAGAACCGTGCTTCACTGACAAGATACGCATAACAATCGCAGCTTTTGCCTAATCGTGATTGCGATTTAATTTCAATTAATGGTGCAGCCCTACCTCGCTGCTTTACTAACAAGTTTTTTCCCTGTGTTTGTCATTTTCAGAGTTCCAGCGGTTGTGTGGAGGATCTGAGATGAGAAGGCGTCTTTCGCTGGCGTGCGGTGCTGAGGCATGTCTTTAAGAGCGTCTCCTTTCTCCAATTTCTTCCTGGAAGGTCTCCATGCCGTAGGATGGGGTCTGATCTTCCCTTGTTTCTGGTTCCTGGACCGTCTCCTCGCCGTCTGCATCTCCACCAGTCTGGAGCGCATGTGGCGGCGCGAGATGGAGTGCTACCTCCACCCGCTTCAGGTCGTCTTCGGCTCCGTCCTCTTCCTCATTCTGTTCATAATCTCCACGCCGTTCGCGCTGCTGGGATTCATGCTGTGGGCGCCGCTGCAGGCCGTACGCCGGCCGTTCGCGTATTATCATCAGGAGCAGATCATTCCCATGGAAGATCGCAACGCTAGATGGGAAGAAACGGGGAAAGTCAGTTTTGGGTTTTTGACGGGAAACCTGTGCATGCTTCCCGACGGCATTGCACGCTTTAACAACCTCGGGCACACGCAAAAACGTGCGGCCTACATCGGTAAAAGCATCGTCCAAGGCGTCACCCGCCCACACATCCGTATTTTTGTCGATTCTCCCAGCAGCTGCGGCACTGTTACACCATCCAGCAGTTTGATCCCGCAACCACCGCCGGCCTCGTACGGATCCATAGACGTTTCCGCGACCAATCAGACGGAAGATGTTCGCGAAACCGACGGCCTTCCCAAACCCAACTACAATCAGAACTCTAACCAGCACAAGGATCCGCCTCGGACGCTCTTTCGGGACGCCGACTTTACGATGGAAGTCTCCGCTCTGTTCCCGTCCTCCGTGGACGTCGTGTGTCTCCAGGAGGTTTTCGACAAGAGAGCCGCTTTGAAACTCTCGCGAGCTCTCGGTCCGCTCTATGGACACGTGCTCTACGACGTCGGCGTTTACGCCTGCCAGCCTGCGGGAACATGCTCGTCTTTTAAGTTTTTTAACAGCGGTTTGTTCCTGGCTAGTCGCTATCCCGTGATGGAGGCTGAGTATCGCTGCTTTCCCAACGGACGAGGAGAAGACGCTCTGGCTGCCAAAGGACTGCTTACTGTAAAGGTACGACATCCGATTTAAAGGGACAGTTCATCAAAAACAAAAATTCTGTCATCAAGGGGCCGTTCACAGAGAACGCGTTTTTCAATTCCTATGTGCTACTTTTTCATTGTTTTTCTATGTAAATATGCACTACGTGAACGTGTATGTCCATTGCGCTCACATCTAGCGTCTTTTGCTGTGTCTCACAGCATGAGCGCCCTGTTTATAAGACGCTGTGTCAAATTAGGGGCTGTTCATACAAAAAACGTTTTTTTCAGTCCAATGCACTATTTCATTGATTTTCTACATTAACACGCTAGACGGATGTGTATGACCATTGCTCTCGCGTCTTTTGCAGCATCTCGCAGCATGAACGCCCTGTTTTTGAGACGTGTCAAGTTAGGGGCCGTTCACACAAAATGCGTTTTTCGGTTCCAATGCGCTACATTTCTATTGGTTTTCTACATAAACACACTAGACGGACTTGTTGGCCACTGCGCTTGTATCTTGCGTCTTTTGCCGCGTCTCGCACATGAGCACCACGTTTTTAAGATGAAGAATTTTTACTTTTACATGCAGTGCCACTCAATGTCAGTCCCAAAACAGTGGACCAATCAGAAGACCCCAGAGGCGGAGCAAGCGTGGCAAGCTTTAGATTACAGCAGCAAGTTGGCAACTGTTCTGTTTGGCTGCACCTTGGCAGAGGTGTTCTGCACTGTGCTTTTGTTTTTTTAACCATTCCCAAGCACGCTGTGTCTCACATTTTAGATGCAAAGATGCGTTCTGTACGAACAACCCCTTACTCACTGTATGAGTTTCTTCTGTTGAGCACAAAAGAAGGTATTTTGAAGAATGTTGGTGACCAAACAGTTGATGGTAGCCATTGACTTCCATAGTATTTTATACCGCACTATGGAATGGGCATGCAACGGATCACGAAACTCACAGTTTGGATCATATTACGGTTTTCGGGTCACAGATCAGATAATTTTTGCATCAGTAAAAAAAAGAGACATATGTAACTTTGCATTCCATTTATTACTTAAGGAACACTTTAAAGGTCATTGCACACTGAGTCTGAAATGTTCGTATGCGTTTTTTCGGGGGGGGGTTTTCCGTATTCGTCATCCTTTCCTGCGAAAATCAGAATTTTTTTATGACGGACGAAAGTTTCGGAGGCAGTGTGTGAACGTGATTGACACAAAGTGAGGTCATATTTTTTTTTTAACGTGCAAAAATTTCGGACTCAGTGTGCAATGACCTTAGTACTTCTACGTGTAAAATAACACTGCATAGTATTCACTGTATAAAATAAATATAGATTCATCTTTGTTAAAGCTGTTTTGTTATTTGATTAACATAAATGACAGCAGGTATTTATAGGCTGCTGTCCCTTTAAGACCGACTGCACAGATCCAATATAATGATACACATCCATTTCTTCCTGTTTACGTTCACTTCAATTAAGACATAATAACCGACTGTGTTTATGTGAATACTTGCTGAGATGGGTATTTTGATATAATTTTGTGCGTATTTGTCGCAAAGAGATATGAAATCTGTGCACGCACTTTGAGTGTATGCATGCAGAAAACAGCGTGCAAGAACGGAATTGAGTTCTCTTTTGCCTGTTCTTGTGTTTGAATGGTTTAAAATCACTTAAATGTTTAAATTGCTAAGTCTTGGAGACGTGTGCATCAGTCTATGATGGTTAAACTAATCCACGAATCACATGCACGCTGAACCGTAGGATCTGGTCCGTACGGATCGACTACGATAACTATGGAAGTCAATAGCTACCATCAATTGTTTGTTACCAGCGTTCTTCAAAATATCTTCTTTTGTGCTCAGCAGAAGAAAGAAACGGGTTTGGAACAAGTGGAGGAAGGTGAGTAAATGATGACAGAATTTTCTTTTCTTTTTTTGGTGAACTCTTTTGGTGTCGCGCTTGAGCTAGAACGTTTTATATAAAGGTTTGCAAACTAACCAAACTAAAAAACTAAACGTTTTCTCACAAGGTGGAAATCGGTTACGAAAAGGTGAAAAGAAAATGGTGGGGTATATTAACTGCACTCACCTGCACGCTCCTGAAGGCAAGTGTTGTGATGCATTTACAGAAATAGTTTACTTGGAAAATTTAAATTCTGTTTATTTATTCACCTTCATGTCATTCTAAACCTGTTATTTATCCAGTACAGGGTTATTAACATCAACTAAACTTTTTGAATATTCTTTTTAATTGAAATAAAGCTGGAAAAAAATTAATATAAATATTAGATGAAAACCTTAAACACTAAAATTACAAACTGAAAACTGAACTAAATCTATAATGGAAATAAAAATAAATTAAACCTAAATGAATATATATGTATGTGTATGTTTATAAATGTGTGTATATAAAATTACCAAAACATAACTAAAATTAAAAAGAAAACTGAAAAAAAGCAATTCAAATATTAATAAAACTATATAATTTATTTAGTATATAAATAATACTAAAATAAACACTGATCCCATCTTTTTTATTCATCAGGGATGCGACTCTTCTGAAGTCATATGATAGTGTTAAATAAAATTAAATCACTTGCAGCGAAGATCTCAGATTTCAAATACAGGTTTGGAACAACATAAGGATGAATAAATAATGACAAAATATTGTTTTTTGAATAACACAATGTCTAATGTAATCCAATTCAATCCAGTTAAATTGTCTAGAATCCCAGGGGTCAGAAAGTTTTGTTTTTTTGCATACTTGAGTTTTATTGTTTTGGGAGCCTTTACAGTTTGAATCAAGTACAAGTTACAATTGCACAAATAATATAATTGCATTATTTATTTATTTTGCATGTGTGCTGATCAGGGGACGGAGCGATTCGCTTCGAGCAGCTGAACCTGTTGACCAAATGGATCAATGAGTTCCAGGCGGTGACCAGACGAGAAGATGAGATGGTGATGTTTGATGTGCTCTGTGGGGACTTTAACTTTGACAACTGCTCTCCTGGTACATACTGAAAAACACACACTGCATGTCTTGATTAGATCAGTGTTTATGCAGAGGTCGTTTAGGAAAAACAGGCCTCATGAACGGAGGATGTTGGTGTGTCTGTGTGTTTTCAGACGACAGGCTGGAGCAAAGCCACAGTGTGTTTGAGGAGTATATCGACCCCTGCAGAGCCGGAGCCGGCCGAGAGAAGCCCTGGGTCATCGGTAACACTCTCAATTACCGTTCATTAAAATTTAAGTTCATTTGAATTTAAGATGGGTGTTACTAATAGGATGTTGTTGTTGTTGTTGTTGCTTTTATTTTATTTTATTTATTACTTTTTTTTATTTTTATTTTTTATTTAGGTTGGGTATTACTATTAGGATGCGGTTTTATTTATTTATTTATTTAAAAATGAGGTTACCTATTACTGTTAAGATGTTGTTGTTTTTTATTTATTTTATTAAAAAATTTAAGCTGGGTATTACTATTAGGATGCTGTTCTTCCTTTCTATATTTATTTATTTATTTATGTATTTTAAAGTTTCAGTTGTCTATTACTATTTGGATGTTTTTTTTTTTTTTTATTTATTTTATTTGTTTTTCCATTTTAAAATTTCAGCTGGGTGTTACTGTTAGGATGGTTTTTTAAATTTTATTTTATTTATTTATTTTATTTTATTTTTCTGTTAAAAATAGGTTGGGTGTTACTTATATAAGGATGATGTGTCATTTCATTCTTAATTGTTTGTGATTTGTAATTTAGTTTTTGTATAAATAATTTAAAAGTGTGATCACAATTAAAAATGATTTTGTGAAATTCCAAATATTGTGGTTTTGTTTGTAGGAACCCTGCTGGAACAGCCAACGCTCTATGATGAGAACATAAGGACACCAGACAGCCTGCAGCGGTGAGATATTATATATATATATATATATTAGAGGTCGACCGATAGTGGATTTTACCGATATCTAGGTTGGACCACACTGGCCGATACCGATTAATCAACCGATAGTTTTCAAAATGGATACTGAAAGAGAGCTAGTGCTTTAGTATTTAAAAAAAAAACAGTAACAGTACTGAACCATACATTTGTAAATGAATAAAAATATTAATATTATTTACTATATTGATCATTAAAGTTATTTCAAAGTTTGCTAATGTTAAAAGAAGAAACTTAAAAATTTTGTTGCTAATAGTGAATGTTGAAATGAACACACTCTAACAAGAAACAATACTTCTACAGTTTTTATTAATGCTACGAATGGACTCTTATTGTTAAGTATTACCATTTATTTTCAACAATCATGTTTAAAGATGGCCATCTTTTAATATCTACACAAGGCCATAGCATTAAAATAACATACATATGGATATTGTATGTGTACTTACACACTTTGTATGCTTCTATTTTTTTAACACTTGATAATTATCAAATAAAAAAAGTTAGTCACACACCGGGCAAAAGCGCAGCGCTGTGTCTAGGAGAACTCAGAGGTATCACACACACACACACACACACACACACACACACACACCAGACACTTTGCGTTCAATTCAAGTGGCGGTCTAAAACAATTTATTTAATCACCAAACGGACATAAGTTTGCTTCAAGATGAGTTTGAAGTTCGGTGTTTAAAAAAACTGCAAGTGGAAAGAGAAATCGTGATCTATTACAGCTCTCTATATGAAGCATACAGACTGTATTAGAGCCACAGAAAGACAAACGTTTCGCTGAAAAATGCACAATACATAATTTGTAGCCTAGGGTGAAGTCATTATGTACATTCACAATGATTTGGGACAAATATAATGTAATTTAATAGAAAACTATGTGAATGGCGCTCTGTTCCGCGGCAGGCTTTTCTGTCGGCTGTATTTAAATGCGTGTCTGGAGTTTCCCGCTCTGTGCAGCGCGCAGTGTCACGTGTCAAAATAAACAACACGTGCTGTCAGTGATTTCCGCCTCTAGAGGTCGCGCTCGTGCTGTATAATGACAGCGGACCCTTCTCAGCCATTCCAGCAATGGTTGCAAACCGGAAAACTATCGGCATGGATTTTTGCCGATAACCAATAGTTCGGCAATCAACTATCGGTGCCGATTAATCGGCAAACCCGATGAATCGGTCGACCTCTCTCTCGATATATATATATATATATATATATATATATATATATATATATATATATATATATATATACATACAGTGAGGAAAATAAGTATTTGAACACCCTGCTATTTTGCAAGTTCTCCCACTTAGAAATCATGGAGGGTCTGAAATTGTCATCGTAGGTGCATGTCCACTGTGAGAGACATAATCTAAAAAAAAAATCCAGGAATCACAATGTATGATTTTTAACTATTTATTTGTATGATACAGCTGCAAATAAGTATTTGAACACCTGTCTATCAGCTAGAATTCTGACCCTCAAAGACCTGTTAGTCTGCCTTTAAAATGTCCACTCCATTTATTATCCTAAATTAGATGCACCTGTTTGAGGTCGTTAGCTGCATAAAGACACCTGTCCACCCCATACAATCAGTAAGAATCCAACTACTAACATGGCCAAGACCAAAGAGCTGTCCAAAGACACTAGAAACAAAATTGTACACCTCCACAAGGCTGGAAAGGGCTACGGGAAAATTGCCAAGCAGCTTGGTGAAAAAAGGTCCACTGTTGGAGCAATCATTAGAAAATGGCCCGACTTAAGTTTGCCAATGACCATTTGGATGATCCAGAGGAGTCATGGGAGAAAGTCATGTGGTCAGATGAGACCAAAATAGAACTTTTTGGTCATAATTCCACTAAACGTGTTTGGAGGAAGAAGAATGATGAGTACCATCCCAAGAACACCATCCCTACTGTGAAGCATGGGGGTGGTAGCATCATGCTTTGGGGGTGTTTTTCTGCACATGGGACAGGGCGACTGCACTGTATTAAGGAGAGGATGACCGGGGCCATGTATTGCGAGATTTTGGGAACAACCTCCTTCCCTCAGTTAGAGCATTGAAGATGGGTCGAGGCTGGGTCTTCCAACATGACAATGACCAAGCACACAGCCAGGATAACCAAGGAGTGGCTCTGTAAGAAGCATATCAAGGTTCTGGCGTGGCCGAGCCAGTCTCCAGACCTAAACCCAATAGAGAATCTTTGAGGGAGCTCAAACTCCGTGTTTCTCAGCGACAGGCCAGAAACCTGACTGATCTAGAGAAGATCTGTGTGGAGGAGGCCAAAATCCCTCCTGCAGTGTGTGCAAACCTGGTGAAAAACTACAGGAAACATTTGACCTCTGTAATTGCAAACAAAGGCTACTGTACCAAATATTAACATTGATTTTCTCAGGTGTTCAAATACTTATTTGCAGCTGTATCATACAAATAAATAGTTAAAAATCATACATTGTGATTTCTGGATTTTTTTAGATTATGTCTCTCACAGTGGACATGCACCTCGATGACAATTTCAGACCCTCCATGATTTCTAAGTGGGAGAACTTGCAAAATAACAGGGTGTTCAAATACTTATTTTCCTCACTATATATATATATATATATATATGCGCTTGGGAAAATCAAGTTTATGATGGCATCTTAGTTAATTCCTTCTGCCTTATTTGAACAGGTTGTTGTTGTTTTGTGATCTTCTCTGCAGGACTCTGGAGACTGAAGAGCTGCGTAAGGACTATATTTCTCCGCCGGTGCCCGTTGAAGGCGTTCCTCTGGTCTATCCTGAGCCTGATCAATCCTGGACGGGCCGCCGGATCGATTACCTGCTGTACCGAGAGAGCTCTGTCTCCAGTCACGGCAAAACCGTGCGTTTCCTGACCATAACAAGCATTCTGTGCTTCAATATTTACTTGGTGACATGATGATATAGTAAACCTGCCACAGAAGATCCCATATGGCAAAAAAAAAAAAATTCAAATACATTTCAAAATATTTTACAAAAAAAGATGGCTAAAATGTATTTATATATATATATATATATATATATATAAGCATTTAAAAATAAATTTTGCCCTCCACATATTTGAATCCAAGAAAATACATTCACATCAGAGTTACTACAGTTAACTAAAACCATACATTTTTTGTTACTTGAAATAAAATAAATGTTAACTCAACTAAAATATTTTTAAAACAGCTAGTTTCCAATTAAACATTTCTCATTTTAATTTGATGTACTAAAACAACTACAATATATATATATATATGTGACCCTGGACCACAAAACCAGTCATAAGGGTCAATTTTATTAAATTGAGATTTATGCATTATCTGAAAGCTGAATAAATGATAATATTTGAAACTATTTGAAAATCTGGAATCTGAGGGTGCAAAAAAATCGAAATATTGAGAAAATCGCCTTTAAAGTTGTTCAAATGAAGTTTTGATATATTTACAATAGGAAATTTACAAAATATCTTCATGGAACATGATCTTTACTTTATATTTTTGACCCGTACAATGTATTGTTGGCTATTGCTAAAAATATACCTGTGCTGCTTATGACTGCTTTTGTGCTGCAGGTCATATATTTTTGGTGCCATAGAAGAGTCACCCTTGCTGAAGTACTTGAAGGTTTTAAATGCAGTAATGTGAGCTGAAGTATTGCTGTGTTTCAGGAGCTGGAGGAGTTCACATACGTCACTCAGCTGGCCGGACTGACCGATCACGTTCCTCTGGCCTTCAGACTCTCCGTCTCTCTGGATTCACAACACATGTAGAGATGCTTGCTTTCTAGTGGACCAGACTGATGACACTTTAAAATATCCATCAGAGAGCAATGAAATGCTGTAGATGAATAGTTCACCCAATAATGAACATTTATGGTTATTCATTCACACTCGTATGGGTTTGAGGATGAGTAAATGATGACAGAATCATTTTTAGGGATCAATAAAAGAGGAGGCCTATCATTTTTGAATGCTTGAGCTGTGAAGAAACACCAAATATCACTCTATGAATCACTATATGATCAGAGCAGTCGTTCTGACACTCTTTCCTATGCATCTCCTCTCTGTACAGTGCCAGTAATCTGAGTTTATCCAAGCATAGATATTACACACACATGGGGAAAATTCTGTTTTTTTTTTATGACACGTTTTTTCCATGACAACACAGAAATTATTTTGGAAATATATTTTAATAAAAGGGTAGAATGTTTTTTTTTTTCATAACGTGCTTCTTTGACTTTTTTTCTGAGGTGTTTTTGCAGTTCTCTGTGAAATTAGTTATTATTGTATTTTATGTTCATGTTAAGCATATTGGTCTTTCTTGAACCATAACACAATACACAATACGTGGCAAAGAGAATTCAAATCATATGCTTTATTTTCTTGTCAAAAATAATAAAATTTACATTAATTTTATTTACATTTAAAAAAAAATAATGTATACCTTGAAATGCAATTGAAGTCAATTTGGATAAGTGCACAGCTGTAAATTTAAATGTACATTTACAAAAATACCATACTTATTCAGTTTAAATACCATGGTATTTTAAATATGGTACAGTATAATAGTATATATACTAAACACCGCGATACAAAAATTTGAGACCTCACAAATAAAATGTTTTTAATAGAACAGTAAAACAACGCGCTCAATATCAACAGACTGTAAAAAAATAAAACAACATTGGAGTAGACTTTGGGAGAAAATACAATTCCAGTTTATTTCACGCTATATTCAATGTATTAAGTGCCGTAATTATTTGTGGAATTTACTAGCAGTCAAAATTGTCCATTTTTGTTAGTGTACTGTACCAAAGACTATAGAATACCCTTCAAGGGACTTTGACTTTACGTTATTCCATACTTTTATTTTGAAATAACTTCCGCGTTGTGTGTATCAGAGCCGGATGTGGATTCCGGTTTCGCAGTCTGAAGTATGGCGGCGTCGGGAGAGGTGACGTTTTTCGTTGTAAACAACATTCCCGCTGGGTTCCGGTCCGTAGAGCTGAGGAACTATTTCAGTCAGTTTATCGAGAGTAAAGGATTCGCGTGTTTCCATTACCGCCATCGGCCGGAGCTTCGAGTGCAGGCCGCGGGGTTTACCGCGGTAAATACCGGAGCCGGCGGTTCTGAGGGGAAAGCCGCGGGCTCGTGTTGTTGTGTGGTGTCGGTTCGCTCTCAGGAATCAGACAGATTCGTGAAGATGTACTCGGAGAACCACTGGATCGACTCTAAAGGAAACTGGTTGAGAAGAAAGTGTTTGATCCGGAGAGTCAGAGTATCGGAGCAGGCTGGTGAGTGCGCTGCCAAAATAAAAGTACCCCGGCACGAATATAGAGTTTAGGACAATAAATAGCAGTAGTATTCCCTGCTAATATTTTTACTGGCCCAAACACAACACAAATAAATAAATAAATGCACTTTTTTATATGTTAGGATTTATCATTCAATGTTTACATTTGTTTTTTTTTAAATGTTAAAGAATGTAAATGCATTTTTCACTTTATATTTATATTTTTATGATTAACACTAAAAATTAAACTTTTTTTATAAATTAGGATTCATAAGTTTGTAAGTTAATATTTATCATTTAATGTTTACATTTATGTATTTTGTTATTCAGTCATATACAAAAATATAAATGTTGTCATTTTGTTTACATATGACTGTTATATAATTAAAAAGAATGTCATTTTTGATACATTAAGATAAATTAAAATTTATAATTGTATATTTACATTTATAGTTTTATGATGTATTTAACGAATTGGGTAACACTTTACAATAAGGTACATTAGTTAACATTATTTAACATGAACTAAGAATGGACAATACTTCTACAGCATTTATTAATCTTAGTTAATGCTAATTTCAGCATTTACTAATGCATTATTAAAGTCACAAGTTGTGTTTGTTAACATTAGTTAATGCACTGTGAACTAACGATGAATGATTGTATTTTTATTAACTAACGTTAACAAAGATGAATAAATACTGTTATAAATGTATTGTTCATTGTTTATTCATGTTAGTTAATGCATTAACTAATGTTAACAAATGACACCTTATTGTAAAGTGTTACCACAAATTGTAAATAGAATTTTTATAAATTACTATTTCATAGATTGTGTTTATTTTCTATTTACACTAATATCTAACTTTTTGGTGAATAAAGATTTGTCATTTTCTGTATACATTTTTTTATAAGTAAAATTAACAATTTTAAATGAACTTTTTTTGTTTTATCATTTTATGTATATATTTAAAATTTCTTTATTCAAATGTAAAAAATGTTTTTTAAAATAAAAGTATATAATTTTATGCACGATTCAATCTGTGAATACATTGTGTTTAAAATGTGATGTATGCAGTTATATATGAGACTTTATGGCCATTTAACGTTCTTCTAAATGTTTTGTGAAGGTGTTTGAAGGGTGAACATGAACCATCTGATACATGAACTATTAAATTGTAAAGGGAAAATGTGAATTATGGGTAAAGGTCAAGGGTCATCACCCGGTCACATCACACCCTGGAAGATTAAGTAAGATGTCAAGTAAATGTTAACACCCGTCTTACCAAGGTCCAGATTGTTTTATAATCATCATATTTTATCTGTGTTTATAGAGCATAATTCATTCCCGTACAAGACGAAGGCCGAGATGAGACGCCACATCGCCCAATCAGAGCATTTCACGCTGTCGGACCTCAAGGGCCTGCCGGAGCTCAATCCGCCCTCACTCATGCCGGCAGGGAACGTCGGCACGCCAGTGAGTGTTTTCCTGGAGTTCATCCAGTCCTGCCGTCTGCCGCCGCGGCTCATCCGCAAACTGGGGCTCACGTTCCCTAAGACGGGCTCGAGTCGCCGCTACGGGAACGTGCCCTACCTGTATTACAACACGGCCGTCATGCGCCCCTCAGAGGACAGCGTCTTCACCGCCGGAGGAGTCGAGATCTCGGGGCCCGGCCGCCTGGACACGCCCACAAACTCACAGACAGTAGATAAGGACACGCCCACAAACTCACTGACAGATAAGGACACGCCCACAAACTCACAGACAATAGATGAGGACACGCCCACAACTTCACAGAGAGTAGATAAGGACACGCCCACAACTTCACAGAGAGTAGATAAGGACACGCCCACAACTTCACAGAGAGTAGATAAGGACACGCCCACAAACTCACAGAGAGTAGATAAGGACACGCCCACAAACTCACAGAGAGTAGATAAGGACACGCCCACAAACTCACAGACAGTACAAAAGGACACGCCCACAAACACTCAAACAGATGAAGAGGACCCGCCCAGTTCTCCACCTGTCAATCAAGAGTCACAGGAAACAGGAAGTAATGAGGAGCTGTCCGGCCCTGATGATGTGAGTTAGGGCTGTATGATATCGAAATAAAATTTGTGTTTCAATATGGCTTAGTGCCATATTATTTTTAAAATAAAATAAATAATATAAATTTAAAAATGTATAAATTAAAATTCATCATTTTATATTTACATTTGAACATTTTTATACATTTTGTTCTTGTTTAATTATTTTTTTATATTTTAAAAATTATTAATGTAATTTATATAAAATCTATTAAATATAATAAATGTATAATACCCCAAATATAATTAAATAATTACAAATTAATTAAATAAATGTGCTACTGGTTTCACAGTGAAGCGCGGTGTTCATTTAGTTCGTTTGAGGTTTCCTCGCTTTCCTTTGCTTTTGAAATTGTAAAAATGATGTGCGCATTTTACTTTCACTTTCAAATAAGTGGCAATTCGGCATCGATTCAATTCAAGCAACAACAAAATACAACGACAAACTCATAGAACTTTTTTTAACAAAACAAATAAAAATACACCATGCTATATGCCTAATATACAATAACAAATTACTTGGGCTACATAAAGGTATACAAAACTGAAAATCAGCCAACACTGTGGAACCAAATAAATAAGAAATTTTTTGGAAAGAGTAAACCAAACTGGATTTTATTTTTATATGTAAATATATAAAAAAAATAATAATTTAAAACACAAAAAAAAAATTATATGGCCTTTTTTATATATATATATATATATATATATATATATATATATATATATCGTCTGTTTTTTCCCAGTATTGTGCAGCTGTGATGTAAAGGGACTGTTGAATGTTTTGCGTCTGTATTTGGTGCAGGTTCTGTATGATTTCTGTGTTTTCTGCAGGACGATGACCGCTGCGAGGAGTGGGAGCGTCACGAGGCCCTCCATGAGGACGTCACCAGTCAGGAGCGCTCTAAAGAGAGGCTGTTCGAGGAGGAGATCGAGCTCAAGTGGGAGAAGGGCGGATCGGGCCTCGTCTTCTACACAGATGCTCAGTTCTGGCAGGAGGAAGAAGGAGGTAGAAACAGAGATGTGCAGCTATTTTGAGTTCATTTTGAAAGGTTTCTGTTGGTCCAGTAGTACAGATTTCTACGTGCCATGCCAATATTTTAATTGGTGCCATCACAAAAATATTTAAAGTTTGTTAAACTAACACTTTTTTGTATAGATTTTTAATTATTATGTATAAGTATTTATAATGTTTATATAATATGCATATATAATATGTATTATTTTGTAAAAAAAATTTAGAATTAAAAGAAAAAAAGTTCTAAGTATATTTTTTCATAAAGTAAGGTTTGATTTTTATATTTACATTTATATGTTTTAGAATTCAAATTTAAATGTATTTTTAAAAATACATTTAAAATATTAAATTTTTAATTGCATTTTTAAAATTTTAGATTTATTTTATGTATTTTTATATATTATTTTTATGCATTTATAATTTTATATTTTCAGGAATGCTTATAAATACAATAAACAATATTCATATATATATTCATAACTTCGGTTAATAAAATTCACAGTAATAGCTGGAAATTATACAGTTTTTATAATTAATCCTGGAAACTCAAACACTTATTTAGTTGTTTATTCATTCGTTTATAAATAAAACATTATGGATTGGTTTTGTAATTTTTAACACATTTCTTGTTGATTTTTATCAAGACTCGAATCTCACGTTATTCAAGCATTTTAACAAAACCAATAATTTTACCTATAGCTGACAAGTTTGAAAAGGCCCTGAATAGGAAAGATGCTCAATGTGCGCTCATAATTGCCAGCATATATTTATTAATTACTCTGTTGATGTGATCGCCTCATCTTTTCTCTTTGATTTTGCACAGATTTCGATGAGCAAACTGCAGACGACTGGGACGTGGATATGAGCGTCTACTATGACACAGGTAAACGTTCATGATCAGATCATTGTGAACGCTGTGATGGAAGAGCAGCTTCAGACATGACTGTGATTGTGTGTTTCTCCTCAGACGGAGGCGATATGGACGCCAGGGATTATGTGAGCATGCGCTCTGAGAGGAGGCTGCGGGACGGTCTGGAAGGTCTGCCGGGACGCCAGCAGAAAATCGGCAGCTTTGAGCGCTTTACAAAGGTTCGGATGTTTTTGACGTGTAAAAAGCACTGAATAAATAGTGGTGACTTGACTTGTTCTCTGAGGTGCACTTATAATGTTATCAAGATTTTTACTTGAAAAAAACATCATAATTTAGAAGTACTAGGCTTTTCTTTGTCCTGTTTGCGATGTAGACTCGGTGGGCGGGGCTAAACAGGCAGTGATGTAGACTCGGTGGGCGGGGCTAAACAGGCAGTGATGTAGACTCGGTGGGCGGGGCTAAACAGGCAGCGATGTAGACTCGGTGGGCGGGGCTAAACAGGCAGCGATGTAGACTCGGTGGGCGGGGCTAAACAGGCAGCGATGTAGACTCGGTGGGCGGGGCTAAACAGGCAGCGATGTAGACTCGTGGGCGGGGCTAAACAGGCAGCGATGTAGACTCGTGGGCGGGGCTAAACAGGCAGCGATGTAGACTCGGTGGGCGGGGCTAAACAGGCAGCTTTGTAGAATCGGTGGGCGGGGTTAAACAGGCAGTGATGTCGATCTTCTGTGGAGGCGGTGTTTAGCCACACTATTACATCATAGAGTAGCACAATTCACAAGTTGTCATTTTGTTCTGAAACTTGCAGGATGTTTTTATAGTACAATGACCTCTCATATGTCAAAAGATCAAGAGAAATTTGGTTTCTCAGTTCATGACCCCTTTCATTCACTGCAAGATTTAGTATATTGTATTTACATTCAGATTTTTATGACCAAAAAGTATACAAGTCATTTTTCATACATTTTAATTTATGTCTACATTTATAATTTGTAGAATTTTTGAAAGTTAAGATTTTGTTGACATTTATTTTTTAGAATTAAAATAAAAAAATTAATACGTTTTTCATAAATTGGCATTTTCAAGATTCAAGATTTGCCATTTTCTCATTTTATGATTGAATGTATATATATTTTTTTATAAATTAAAATTGATGTATTTACACGTTTTGTCAATAATTAAAATAAAACTGATAAATGATGTGTGTGTTGCAGGGAGTGGGCCGGCGTGTGATGGAGAAGCAGGGCTGGAGGGACGGAGAAGGGCTCGGGAACAGCCGGAGGGGAATACCAGAGGCGCTGGAGAGCGATGGCCAGCATCCCAACTGTAAGAGAGGCTTCGGGTGAGTCAGGACTGCACTGATGATTTTCTGCTATTCATCTGGAATGATGCAATGATGCTATGACTGATGCATTTGATTTTTGTAATATTTGCAGGTATCATGGAGAAAAACTCAGCTCATACCTTCCACTTAAAAAACCCAGAAAAGACTTTCACATCTCGACAGTTTATGATGAACCTAAAGACATCGATAAAGGCGATGAAGTGCTGCGGCGTCAACCCGGCACCAGCATGAAGTTCAGAAGCCGGCCTCCAAGGGGGCGGCGCGGAGCCAAACACATGACCGCTGATCACTAGTGATGTTCACTATTAAGATTGTCTATTTATTATGTCTGTCTGCTAAAAACAATGACTGTTTTTACACAGAGCTGTACATTATTTTTCTGTAACTTTTGTATTAAAGGTTTTCAAGAGAACAAAACACACTTTATATACAGCCCTAGTTTTCTTTATATTATGTTTATGTGCCATTATCATTACAGTAGAATGCAGTGTGTTACATAAATTATAACATTACTAATGCTATATATATATATATATATATATATATATACATACATACATACATACATACATACATGCATACATACAGTCATGGCCAAAAATATTGGCACCCATGGTAAATATGATCAAAGAAGGCTGTGAAAATTAATCTGCATTGTTAATCCTTTTGATCTTTTAATAAAAAAATGCACAAAAATATAACCTCATTGGATAATAAGAATTTAAAATGGGGGGGAAATATCATTATCAAATAAATGTTTTTCTCTAATACACATTGGCCACAATTAACGGCAGCCTTTTATTCAATACTTTTTGAAACCTCCGTTTGTCAGTTTAACAGCTCTAAATGTTCTTCTGTAATGCCTGATGAGGTTAGAGACACCTGACAAGAGATCAGAGACCATTCCTTCATCCAGAATCACTCCAGACCCTTTAGATTCACAGCTTCTTCTCTTCAGTTCACTCATGTTCTACAGGGTTCAGGTCAGAGGACTGGAATGGCCAGCAGAAGCTTGGTTTTGTGCTCAGTGACCCATGTTTGTGTTGTTTTTTAGGTTTGTGTTTGGATTATTGTACGGTTGGAAGATTCAAACATGGCCCATTATAAGATTTCTAACAGAGTCAGTCAACCTTTTTTAAAAGGTTTTCTGACCCCGAGACTCAACTATTTTCTGCAATTCTCCAGCTGTGGTCCTCGGAGAGTCTTTAGCCGCTCAAACTCTCCTCCTCACCGTGCATTAGGACGATATAGACACACGTCCTCTTCCAGGCAGTTTCCCAAGATTTTATGTTATGTTAATTAATTTTTAATTATTGCCCTGATGATGAAAATGGGAATTTTCACTACTCAAGCTCTTTTCTTAAAGCCATTTCACTAATTTGTGAAGCTCAATTATCTTTTGCTGCACATCAGAAATATATTCTTTGGTTTTTCTCGTTGTGATGGATGAATAAGGGAATTTGGGCTTTGTTTTCCCTCCTATTTATATTTCTGTGAAACAGGAAGCCATGGCTGGATAATTTCATGTTCATAATCACCCTGGAGTGCTCAAAATTGTGAATATGAATGGGAATATACTTCAGAGATATTTTACTCATAAGAATTTCTAGGGGTGCCAATAATTGTGTGCAATGTGTATTTGAGAAAAAACATTTATTTCATAATGATATTTCCCCCCATTTTAAATTCTTATTATCCAATGAAAGGTTAGATTTTTGTGAATTTTTAAATAAAAGATCAAAAGGATTAACAATGCAGATTAATTTTCACAGTCTTCTTTGTTCATATTTACCAAGGGTGCTGATATTTTATTTTTGGCCATGACTGTATATATATATATATATATATGACGAGTTCATTTACAAAAACAGATAACTTAGGTTAAAAAAAAAAAAACAGCTAACTAACACAAAACACAATAAAAACATAACCAATGCAAATAAACTCTTCATATATATATATATATGGGATCGACCATAAAATTTATTTATTTTAATAATTTAATTATTTTAATTATTGAATTATGGATTAATTAAATTATAATTATAATAAGTATCAATACAATATAAGAAGGAATAATTATAATTAAATTAATAATACAATTATTTATAATTTAATCGTATAATAATTAAATTATTCTTATTTTATTCTCCTTCTTTCTTTAAATCAATATGGTAAGACACACCAGTTTGCAATATCAAGCAGCAAAGAGAGAGAGAGGCATATCCCATGGGACTTTTATTACAACACGGGACTTTTATACATCCTCCAGAGGTCATTTCCTGTTTGTGTTCGCTGCCTGTCGCCAGATTCCCGCTTCTGGATTGACACGTCACGAAGGTCAGGAACGAACTGATGGAAAAATGGCGAGCACCTACAACACCTTCAATCTGTGAGTATTAATCGACTCCTCTGACGCTCATCGATTCCTGATTATCGATTAGATGAATCGAAGAGAGTTCAGTGGTCGTCTTTGATCGGTTAAAGTCTATGAATGATGTGAGTTCAGTCAGTCAACTTAGGTTTAGGCGCCTGTCTGAGGCTGTGTCTCAAAACCTAGGCAGCTGTCTACCTAGACAGCATTTTTGGGCCGTATTTTAGTGTAGTGTCTGTCTAGACATCAATTATGGACATTAATATTCCCCAAAACGTTATTAAAGTGAGTAGCTTGTTATGTTTTGAGCCACAGATAATTTACTGCTGATATTCATCCATCATTCTGATCAGGTTACAGTCAAAAATCAATTAATCTTAAATAAAACACGTTAAACTGTTGTTTATTGATGGTCAGCAGCAGATTACTTAAACCTCGGTGTAATTTAGCTAACTCTTGTTGTTGTTGTTGTTGTCATCGTGCAGATGCCAAAATCACACAGGTAATAATATGCATATGTAATAATATTTGCTATCATTATAACTAATAATGAACAGAGAAAAATGTAAAAGCACATTATAAAATGTTAAGTATTTTACACAAAAGTGTCACTAGAGATCATTTCTGTATTAAAAATGTATAAAAAGCCCATACTGTGAAAGTTTTAAAATTGTAATATTATATTCTATTGAATTCTGTACTTCTATCTCTTAAATCTATTCATTTTTCTAATTAGTCTGATTTCAAACATTTAATTCTTAACGTCATTTGAAGTTTTAGAAATAGGCCTACATCATATGTTTATGGGAATATATATATAGTATAATATTTTTTATTATAACAAAAAAAAAAATTATAATGCCAAAATATGTCAAATCAAATTCTAAAAACAATAAAAAAATAAATAAGGGAGTTTAATCAATATAAATTGAGAATTGAAAAAAAAAAGAAGAAAAAAATCCAGCCGTTTTAAAAATTGAACTAAAATTTTCTAATTAATTTGAAGTAATCTACATTTGTGTAATAAAATTTACGTACAGTCTAATACACGAATAGACTAATGAATATGCAAGTTTGCAGTACATTATAATATAATGTAATATAATATTTTGTATAGGGTTAAATAAATTTGTCAGAACAGTGCTGGTTATTATAGAGTTTAAGATTGTGATGCATATTTTCAGAGGCACATATGGATAAGTTCTGCTCTCTTGCAAGGATTGTGCATTAAATGCATTGAATCTCATCACCGTGTCTTTCCTCTGATTGACAGACACACGACCCCAGAGAAGTTCTACATCGAGGCGTGTGATGATGGAGCTGGAGACGTCCTCGCCATTGACCGCGTGTCCACAGAAATGACCCTCACAGGTGCTGAAGAAGACACATGCAGCGCAGAGCTGAAAGCACAGACGCTATCAGTATCTGCATATTTTATGCATACTTCATTTTATGACGACTCTTATTGCATAAATGCATCTGTTTTAAAGCTCATGTGAGGTCACTGAAGCATTTGAATATCTACAGAATTTTCAACCCAAATTAGGATGCAAATGAACGTCATATTTGAAAATTGTAAAATACATTCTGCTGGGGTGTCAATCATAGTTAAATATCTAACACTAACCTAAAATATTCAGTGTAATACATTTTAATAATATGTGATGTTATTAATAATGATGAAGATTATAATAATAATCATGTTATTATTAATGATAATAATTATAGTATGTAATGTTATAGTATAGTGTACTTTACTATGTTTTAGATTATGTTTTCCTATAATATAAGAATAAATATCAATATCTAACATTCAAACAATAAATATCCAGTATTATACATTTAAAATAATGATATACATGTTCAGTATAATAAATGTTTTAAATTTTGATATGATATTATTAATTATTTTAACAATAATTATTTCAAATGAGTATTAATTGTAGTATAGTATAATACAATATTATAATATTATAGCACAATATAATAAAATGATATTATATTTTGAAATTATACCAATAAATATCAATGTCTAAGATTTAAACAATAAATAACCAGTATAATACATTTAAAATAATAATACACAGTTAAAAATCTAACATTAGCCAACAGATATTTAGTATAATATAATCTTTTAAAATTGAATGTTATTGTTATTATTATTAGTAATAATAAAAATAGTATTATTATTTAATTTATAGCATAGTATAATATATAAAAATGATATATATATATATATATATAATATAATAAGAATAAATATCAGTGCCTAACATTTAAACAATAAATAGCCGATTTAATAATTTTAATTTAATGTTAAATAATAATAATAATAATGTAAATTATTATTTAGTTTATAGTGTAATATATTATAATAAAAATCATTGTTCCTATAAAATAATAAGAATAAATATCAGTGTCTAAATATCTAGTATAATACATTTAAAATAATTATACACAGTTACATTCAACGTTAAATTGTAAAAAATAATAATAATAATCATAATAATATTAAATTATAATATTACTATTAATTATTATATAATTTATAGTGTTGTATAATGTAATAAAATGATAATATTTTCCTACTATATAATAAGAATAAATATCAATGTCTAAGATTTAAACAATAAATAACCAGTATAATACATTTAAAATAATAATACACAGTTAAATATCTAACATTAGCCAACAGATATTTAGTATAATATAATCTTTTAAAATTGAATGTTATTGTTATTATTATTAGTAATAATAAAAATATTATTATTATTTAATTTATAGCATTGTATAATATATTAAAAATTATATATATATATATATATATATATATATATATATATATATAAGAATAAATATCAGTGCCTAACATTTAAACAATAAATAGCCAATTTAATAATTTTAATTTAATGTTCAATAATAATAATAATAATAATGTAAATTATTATTTAGTTTATAGTGTAATATATTATAATAAAAATCATTGTGTTCTTATAAAATAATAATAATAAATATCAGTGTCTAAATATCTAGTATAATACATTTAAAA
Source organism: Onychostoma macrolepis (assembly GCF_012432095.1). Lineage (NCBI taxonomy): Eukaryota > Metazoa > Chordata > Actinopteri > Cypriniformes > Cyprinidae > Onychostoma > Onychostoma macrolepis. The sequence goes on along the minus strand of NC_081170.1, from coordinate 2,155,681 downwards.
TAATTATACACAGTTACATTCAACGTTAAATATCTTACAATAACCAATAAATGTTTAGTATAATAATACATTTTTGAAAATTGAAAAGATTAATAATAATATTAAATTATAATATTACTATTAATTATTATATAATTTATAGTGTTGTATAATGTAATAAAATTATAATATTTTCCTACTGTATAATAAGAATAAATATTAAAGTCTAGCATTTAAACAATACATATCCAGTATAATATATTTAAAATAATAATGTTGTTAATATTAGAATACAATAAAAAAATATGTAATATATTGCATCCAGTGAGCATAGTATCTTCTGTTCTCTTTCAGTGAGGAAGGACGTCCCTCCGTCAGCAGTGACGCGTCCGATGTGTGGCATCATGGGAACCATTCGTCTGGTGGCAGGTTTGGTTTCTCAGGATGAGCTGAACTCTGAATGAAGCTGTTTCTCAGCTCTTTAATGCCTCTTGTTTTTTCTCAGGCACGTATCTCATCGTCATTACAAAGAAGAAGAAGGTGGGCGATCTGCTGGGTCACGCCGTCTGGAAAGCCACTGACTTTGATATCGTTTCCTACAAGAAGACGGTTCTGCATCTGACTGATACTCAGGTGGGTTCGAGCAGAATGTGTTTGTTTCATGTGCGTCTCATGAGCTGTTATTTGGGCTGGATGTTTGCCCTCTAAGCATCTCTTTATTTAAACACAGCCAAACCACAACGATGAACCACTGAATGCCTCAAAATGTATTTTGAACAGAGATATTTTTGTTTTGCTTGTTTTTTTTTCAAGAAAAGTTCACAAAAGGTCACATTTTACCCCAATAATGATGTAAATAAAATGTAATATGTGACCCTGGACCACAAAACCAGTCTTAAGTTGCTGGGGTATATTTGTAGCAATAGCCAACAATACATTGTATGGGTCAAAATTATTGATTTTTCTTCTATGCCAAAAATCATTAGGATATTAAGTAAAGATCATGTTCCATGAAGAGATTTTGTAAATTTCTTACCGTAAATATATTAAAACTTAATTTTTGATTAGTAACATGCATTGCTAAGAACTTCATTTGAACAACTTTAAAGGTGATTTTCTCAATATTTAGATTTTTTTTGCACCCTCAGATTCCAGATTTTCAAATAGTTGTATCTCAGCCAAATATTACAAACCATACATCAATGGAAAGCTTATTTATTCAGCTTTCAGATGATGTATAAATCTCAATTTCGAAAAATTGACACTTATGATTGGTTTTGTGGACCAGGGTCACATATAGGTTCCTTTTTCTTTAGTTTTTAGAAATATTTTAATGATTTTAGGGTGACGTGTGACCATGTTTTTGACAGATTTTGTGAGATTCACCCTTTTGAAGTTTTAGTTTGTCAAATAAATCAACCAAACGTCCCTAGAGAAATATTTTAACACTGTTTTCAAGTCTTTTAAGTGTTGGTACCTTAGTCTATAAAAAAAAGTGATTAATTACTTGCTACTAACTACACCTTCATCAGTGTTATTACATTACTGTAATTATTACTCTCTGTAAAAAAGTATTGCATTACTACTAATTACTTTTTAAATTTGATAGCAAGCTTTCTGAAGAAACTAATGATGTCTGTATGGATCTTCCAGATGCAGGACAACAAGGCCTTCCTGTCCATGATCAACAGCGTCCTGAATACAGATGGTTTCTTCTTCGCCACAGACTACGACCTGACGCACACATTACAGCGGCTGGCCAACACCAGCCCCGAGTTTCAGGAGATGACTCTGCTGGAGCGCGTGAGAGAGACGCTTTCACAGATCAGTCATAAAACATATCATAATCCTAGAATGCTCACTGCTTAAAGAGCTCATGTGATTAAGTTTGTTTCAACTCTTTTTCAAATAAACAAAACAAAAGAGGTTTCTGCAGGACTTAAACATATCTTTAAACACAAATTAAGGCATGAAAAGGTCTTAAATCAGAGCAGAAAGTCTTAAAGTCATGGCATTAAATATTGCATGTTCTGCAAAAATAAATATGAATTTATTGTATTGCTTTGCAATACAAATATCCTTAAATGTGACCCTGGACCACAAAACCAGTCATAATGGTCATGATGAGATTTATGCATCATCTGAAAGTTGAATAAATAAGCTTTGCATTGATGTATGGTTTGTTAGAATCGGACAATATTTGGCTGAGATACAACTATTTGAGAATCTGAGGGTGCAAAAAAATCTAAATATTGAGGAAATTACCTTTAAAGTTGTCCAAATGAAGTTCTTAGCAATGCATATTACTCATCAAAAATTAAGTTTTGATATATTTACGGTATGAAATTTACAAAATATCTTCATGGAACATGATCTTTAATATCCTAATGATTTTTGGCATAAAAGAAAAATGTATAATTTTGACCCATACAATGTATTGTTGGCTATTGCTACAAATATACCTGTGCTGCTTATGACTGCTTTAGTGCTCCAGGGTCACAAATTAAGATGCATTTACTGGAGATGCAAATTGAACATATGAAGTTTGTTTTTTTGATAAATTAAACATAATTGAGTTTACGCTTAAAACCAGAACAGGTGTCTGTCAGTGGGGTATATAAGCTTGTTTACCTGTTGAATGAGGTGAATTTTTCTGAACCCATTGACAGATATTTGTACTTGTTTTAATCGTGAGCTCACTTCATTGTGATCAGTTTCTCATGAAAAACAAGACTTATTTTATGTCATTCGCGTCGCAAGTAAATGCATCTTGATTTACACATTTGCGCTTGAAAACAAGACAAAAACACTGATTAAAAAAAAATCACATTTTTGCAAAATATTGTCATATTTTAGTACTTGTGAGCAGAGGTATAAGCTTTTTTTTTTTTTGGGAAAATGAATAAATTAAAGGAGATCTTTTGAAAGTATTTTTTAGTGTTTCTAATACAAGACATTTACAGCTAAAAACCATTTACATTTTTTCCACAAAATTTCTATACTTTTTTCTTAAAAAGTCTTACATCCATAGAATCTGCAGAATCACTGAATAAATAAATACATGAACATGAATGAAAAATCCAATAAAATCAATAATCCCTACCACAATGACTGATTCAAACATTTAAAAAAAGACTGTAAAAGGGGGAAAAAAATCATGAAATGTAATGTTTTTATTTTAGAATTGGGTGTTATCATAAGGTATGAAATTATTATAACTTGATATGATGGTTTTATGCAGGCGGATCAGAGATTCGTGTGGAACGGTCATCTGCTCCGAGAATTCATGGCACAGCCTGAGGTAAACGCAGGATTGTTTTAGCCGCAGCTGCTATTTCAAGGCTAACCCATTTTTAGAACAAAAATGTAGAAATCTGCAAGAAATACCAAGTTTAGATGTAGGCAAATCTAAAGAAGGAATGAGTGCATGATTGCGTTCTGGGTTCTGACGCTGTGTTTTCTCTTACAGCTGCACAAATTCGTCTACCCTGTTATTCACGGCTGTATCCTTTAACCAGACGAGCGTTTTCAGAGATCAGGCCACAATGATGTTTCTGTGTTCACATTTACAGTAGAGCTGCACGATTAATCGGTACAAGATCGTGATCTCGATTCAACCACACAGTATTATTTCTGTCTTACAGTCATTCCTATTATTGCAGAAATACTGGGATGAAAGTTTGTAGTTATAGTTATAAACATTAATGTCTATGGTAGCGATCAAAATAGAGAAAATTGCCTTTTGAAAGTAACTGGCGCTTTAAATAACGTTTGTGTTGATTGCATTGTTTCTCCAGTAGGTGGCGACAAGTGACTGTTAAAAAATTGAATCATTCATTCAATAGATTTGTTCAAAAACGCTGATTCATCCAGTAACACTGAAGTATTTATGAGTGAATCGTTCATTCGAACCTATTTTTCTAAAAATGGGCTTATTAAATATATATAGCTAATATATTATATATTTAAATTTTTAATAATTCATGCAAGTTAATTAAACACTTTTAAATAGACCGCAGCAATTAATATTTTGTCACGGCTTCTAGTAAATTACACATTATTTTGTTTAGTTAGAGACAAAAACAAAAAATCGTGATTCTTAATTCATCTAGAATCGTGCAGCTCTTATTTACAGGATATTTTGAGCCTTAAAGTGATAGTTCACCCAAAAATGAAAATACCGTCACTATTTACTCGCCCTCGTGTCGTTCCAAACCTGTGTGAGTTTCTTTCTTCTGTTAAACACAAAAGAAGATATTTTGAAGAATGTTAGTAACCAAACAGCTGATTGTAGCCAGTGTGTCTTACACAGTATGGACAAAATACAATGGAAGTCAATGGCTACCAGCAACAATTTGGTTACCAACATTCTTCAAAATATCTTCTTCTTGGTGAACTACCACTTTAAGTGTTTTGCGTACGTGAATACTGTACGTATAACGTCTTCATACATACAGTCAAACCAAAATTTATTCAGACACCTTCAACATTTCTCACATTATCACAGTTTATTTGCTATAGTTCGGAAAATGGTATTAAAATATGACAAGAACTCAAGAGTTAAACTGTGTCAGAACAAATTAATCTTGATCATGTCGGATAACTTTGATAGAAAGGTATGTAATGAATTTGGTTGAATGGCTGTTAAATTTAAGTACAAAATTAGATAAAACCAAGCAATGCTTAGTTTTGTTCAGTCTGTGGTGTAACGAGGTCGCATTAGCAATTAAAGAAAAAATACTTAAGCAAAACATGCTGAGGTCAGAAGAATTTTTGCACTTCAAAAAATGCTTTTCTTGCAATGCATTGTTTTTGTCAAAATATCTAAAAATTCTTAAATCAAGAAGGATTTTCTAGGCAAGTACAAATTATTGTCTTGTTTTCAGAAAAACATGTCAAAATGAAGTGAGTTTTTGCTTGGAACGAGCAAAATAATCTTATGTCAAACAGAAAACAAGATTATTTTGCTTTCCCCATTTGCAGAATATTTTGCTCGTTTCAAGCAAAAACACTTCATTTTGACATGTTTTTTCTGAAAACAAGACAATAATTTGTACTTGCCTAGAAAATCCTTCTTGATTTAAGAATTTAGTAACACTTTACAATAAGGTTCATTAGTTAACAACATTAGTAAACATGAACTAAGAATGAACAACACTTCTACAGCATTTATTAATCTTAGTTAATGTTAATTTCAGCATTTACTAATGCATTATTAAAATCACAAGTTGTGTTTGTTAACGTGAGTAAACAATGAACAGCTGTATTTTCATTAACTAACATTAAATGCATTGTTCATGTTAGTTAATACATTAACTAATGTTAATAAATGACATCTTATTGTAAAGTGTTACCAAGAATCTTTAGATATTTTGGCTGGAAACAAGATAATAAGAAAAGCATTTTTTGCAGTGTGGTTATAATATGTCACTGTTTACTTTATTTTGCTATTCTTACTTACATTAATGAACTATAGTGTCCTGCACCCACTAGTAAAAAAAAAAATCAAATATTATATCTGGTGTCTGAATAATTTTTGGATTGACTTCCTCTTCCACTCGTCACGGTCCTTAATCTCCGCTCTCAGTCATCACCATGAAGTCGTGCTGCATAAACGGCAAAATCTTCGACTGGAACATCATTTCTAGGAGGAGTTGTTTCCGTGCTGGCGTCCGCTACTACGTCAGAGGTGAAGCTCGTACGGTTTGAGACGGTGCCTGTCTTTTCTCCATACGCTGCTGAACGCTGTCTTTCTCTTCCAGGTATTGACTCTGAAGGTCATGCGGCCAACTTTGTTGAGACGGAACAGATTGTTCAGTATAATGGAGCAAAAGCCTCATTTGTTCAGGTAAGCCTCTGAAATGGTAAAGCCTCCAAATATCAGCTTTTATGCTCTTATGCAGAGCCGTTTGTTGAGGGATTACTTTGTTTTACCAACACGAGAAGCTTCCAGTCAGCTTTCTGATGTTTACATTACTAACTCAAACAGTTTTTAAGTCATGATGTGACCCTGGAGCACAAAACCAGTCTTAAGTGTCAATTTTTCGAAATTGAGATTCATACGTCATCTGAAAGCTGAATAAGCTTTCCATTGATGTATGGTTTGTTAGGTTAGGGCGATATTTGGCTGAGATACAACTATTTGAAAATTTGTTTTTGAAGACCTGGCAACCCTGATCTGAGCAGTTTTCATTATGTTCGACTCGACTCACAACCCATAAGTTAACAAATTGATATTTGTCAAGCCTCAATGTAAATTGCATTAGTGAATCAAAACAAATCATCTACTAAAGAATAAATCTGGAAGATGAAATATATATTTTCTGCATTTGGTGATTATATATGTGGAATATTCTTCACATTAAGCCACCAAAACAAAAATATGAGGAACAAAAATCATGATTTTCATATTTTTGTGGTTTCCTTGTCTAATCCTGCATTGACAAAAACTGGATGATTTACTGGTTGAAACTTCAGAGACTGGAAAGCTTCGTATTGGCAGAAATGTGAAAAATGTAATTCTTGAAGCAATGGTTTTTTTATGCAAAATACATAAATTTCTGAGGCCTGTTTAATCAAAGAAAATCTACATTTGATCCACAAAAGTGTGACTTTTACAAGTGTGATGAAGTTTGCTTGATTTATTTCACAAACTAGCCTATAAAAGGGTGAATCTCACAAAACCCATCAAGAACATGGTCACACGACACCCTAAAATCATTAATATATGTGACCCTGGACCGCAAAACCAGTCTTAAGTCGCTGGGGTATATTTGCAGCAATAGCCAACAATACACTGTATGGGTCAAAATTATAGATTTTGCTTTTATGCCAAAAATCATTAGGATATTAAGTAAAGATCATGTTCCATGAAGATATTTTGAAAATTTCCTACCGTAAATATATCAAAACTTAATTTTTGATTAGTAATATGCATTGCTAAGATCTTCATTTGGACAACTTTAAAGGTGATTTTCTCAATATTTCAATTTTTTGCACCCTCAGATTCCAGATAATTGTGCATTTTTAAATAATAGGATACAGTTTCGATCAAAGACGTTCTTTCTGTAAAATTAAATGTCCATTTTAATTTGATCTGCAGAGCTGTAGGTGCTACACCATACAAAGCCACACAACAGTGAATGATGTTAGATGGTGTAAGATGGCTTTTATTTTGAAATGTCAAGCAAAAGTCGGGTCGGTTCTCAGGGGTACGAACGCAAATAACATCTTTGGGCAGCAGAGATGAATGTCACAGAGGTTTGATGGGTCGTAAACCACATATAACATAAATAAACGCTCATTTCTGATCTGAATCCATAAATAGATATGACCATAAAGTTGCCTTTTCCCAGAGTCGCCAGAGGAAACTTACTGGAATGTTGTTGTTTTGTTGGCATTTGTCCATTCTGAATGTGGATTGGTAGTTTCCATGTCATTTGAGGAGCGTTAATCCCAACATTTCTAATAAGACGTGTTATTAATAAATGAATTATCCTCTTCCACAGACTCGTGGCTCCATCCCGTTCTACTGGTCTCAGAGACCAAACCTGAAGTACAAACCAAAACCACAGATCAGCAAAAGCACCAATCATGTGAGACTCACTTTCTTAAGCCTTATTTCTTTGTTTTGTTTAGAAGTAAGTGACAAATAAGGATGTTCATGATGGTGTGATGTGGTTTTAAACATCTGGTAACACTGTATATTTGTTAACGCATTAGTTAACAGTGAACAAATTACAGCATTATTAATCTTTATGTTAGTTATAAATACAATTGTTCATTGAGAACTAACATGAAATAATGCATTAACTAATGTAAGTGGAGAACGTTTGATTTTAAAAATACATTAGCAAATGTTGAAAATAATAATAACAAAAAATAATTATGTTCTTTAAGTGTTATTTATTGTTAGTTCATCTAATGCAGTTAAATAATGTTAACAAATGAAACCTTGTTGTAAAGTACTGAAAATCAGTACTTCAGTACTTCAAAGAAATTGTAATAAAAGAGACAAAAATGATGGAAAATAAATAAATAAATGCCATTAAGATCTTGGAATGACTAGCCACTTGCCAAAAGTTAGAAATTATTAGATTTTTTTTAAATATTTTTTCTTCTGTTCACAAAGGATGCAGATTTTTTTTTTAAATACAGTAAAACAGTAATATTGTGAAATATTGTTACAATTTAAAATAACTGTTTTCTATATGAATATATTTTAAAATTTAATTATTCCTTGTGAATTTTCAGCATCATTACTCCAGTACGTTAACCGTTTCCATTATTGATAATAATCAGAAATGTTTCTTGAGCAGCAAATCAGCATATTAGAATGATTTCTGAAGATCATGTGACACTGAAGACTGGAGTAATGATGCTGAAAATACAGCTGCGCATCACAGAAATAAATTACAGTTTAACAGAGATTCACACAGAAAACAGCTGTTTTAAATTCAAATAAAATTTGACAATTTTACTGTTTTTACTGTATTTCTGATCAAATGCAGCCTTGGTGAGCAAAAATAGTGCATGCAGTGTATGCATTTGAATGCATTAACATATTTAGATATGAAAATGAGCATTGTTTGATTAACTTTTAAACACTAGTATCTCAAATGTGTTGATATCTGTATTCTATTATGAAATAAGAATTTTTGTATCAAGAATATTTGTTAGATAGCACTTGGTCTGACATTATTGTGTGTGTTTATTTGTGTGACACTGTCTCTCCTCTCACAGCTGGATGGTTTCCAGAGGCATTTCGACTCTCAGATCATCACATACGGCAAACAAGTGATTCTGAACCTGGTGAATCAAAAGGGCTCAGAAAAGCCGCTGGAACAGGCCTTCGCGAAGATGGTGGACAATCTGGGCAACGGCATGATCAAGTGAGTGAGCTGATGGGGAAACCTCATAAAACGCTAATGCTGAAGCACAAGAGCTAAACCCACAGCTCTGTTCATCTGCAGGTACATCGCGTTTGACTTCCACAAGGAGTGCAGCCGTATGAGGTGGCATCGCCTGCAGATCCTGGTGGACAAGGTGGCGGAAATGCAGAATGAATTCGGGTTAGTGTTAATTTCGTTAACGAAAACCGTGATGATAAAATGTTTGCTGATGAGCTTTTTTCCCGGGACTAAAATGAGACCATGAAGAGACGACAATAAGGTCAATAAATGATAACTGTGACTACATCAACATGCAATTTCGTTGACGATAAAAGACAAGACTAAAATGTATTCAAAAAATAAAAACTTTACCAAAATCTCTGTATCTTCGTCAAAAAAAGGGAGATGAAATATTATTACGGACTGCTGTGGACTCCTCTACTACACGAGCTTGAGTGCGGTTGCCAGATATCAAGAGTTCAAATCCCCGAATCAGAGCTTGAATGAACAGTACATTTTCTGCCTGGTGTTTTGCTTATTTAATGAAATCTTATTTTATGTAATTACTCGCTCGCTGTTTATTGTGGAAGCGCCACCGCCGATGATCTGAAAACAAATAAGCTGGAGTTTAGCCATCTATGAAAATGTCATTTAGCTGTCATGATGTTGTTGGTTTAATAGAAAAAGATAGACTATTGCAATTATTATTATTATTATGAATTTGACTGTTATAATATTTTTCGTTTGTTTAACCAGTTTTACAAATATTCTTGATACAAAATGTCTTATTTCATAACGGAATACAGATATCAATACATTTGAGAGACTAGTGTTTAAAAGTCAATCAAACAATGCTCATTTTCATATCTAAATCTATTAATGCATTCAAATATATACTGGTGGCCAAAAGTTTGCGATTTGCCAATTATTGCGATTTTTACTCACCAAGGCTGCATTTATTTGATCAGAAAAAACTGTAAAATTGTGAAATTTTATTATAATTTAAAATAGCTGTTTTCGATGTGAATATCAGTTTTCATAATGTAGACCAAGAGAGTGCACAAGTCTTTGATATTAAAGGGGTCATATGACGTCGCTAAAAAGAACATTATTTGGTGTAATGCAATGTTTTTATGCGGTTTAAGGTGCAAAAAACACATTATTTTCCACATACTGTACATTATTGTTGCTCCTCTATGCCTCGTCTTTCTGAAACGCGTAAATTTTTACAAAGCTCATCGTTCTGAGAAGCAAGGCGTGCTCTGATTGGCCAGCTATCCAGTGTGTTGTGATTGGCCGAATAGCTCAAGCGTGAAACGGAAATGTTACGCCCCCTTTCCGTATTGTGATGGCGTTTTCCGGCACGACGACACAAAAACAATAAAACCCATTATAAAAGAGGCATTTCTTGCATCCAGTGGGGACATAATTACTGATTATAATGATTTATACTGTCTTTTTACACGTTGCGTTGCATCGCGCCGCGTAAACATTACCATGTCACAGCTCAAAACTCGCGTTTTAATAGTCAGTGGCAAATTCTTTAAATATGAAAACATACTTACAGGCTGTGAGTCAGAAGCGCCAGACTGTCCTTGCAAAGTTGGAATTGCCCCACTTTATAGAAACAGTCTTTGAGCAGCTGGCAGCTACTCCCAGGTTCAGGATACAGTCCTCCGTAAAATGCGCTGCACACACTCCAATATTTGGGTTGAACTGTTCTGGAACAGTGTTGTAAATACTTAACCACTGATTTCTAGTTGTGTTCTCTATTGGAAGCCCAAATAAAGTAGTTTCGCTTTCCCAATGAAACAGCTTGTAACACTCCAAAGAAAAACTTGAAATTGCATCATATGACCCCTTTAATTTATATAATAAATAGCCTATAATAAATCAGTACACTAGATGAGGTAAAAAAAAAAAAAAAAAGTGTCGACATTCTGTTGATTTGTGCTTACTAATGAAAGTGCAATACCTGAAATGAAAAAGTAAAATCCTCAAATGACAACAATCTTTAATAATTATAATTTGAGCAAAAATAATTTTTTATCAGTTTAACCATTAAACAGCATGATGAAAATGTGACTAAGATTTCATTGAATAAAACTAGACCAAAATGCTCAGACATTTCGTCGACTAAAACTTGAATAAACAAAAACAATGTTGACTAAATATGATCATAACTAAAATGTACATCTGAGACAGGACTAAGACTAAATAAAAAATGGCTGCCAAAATTAACACTAGTTCGGGTCTGTAGTGCTTTAAATTGCATCCTAAACATTGAGATTTTTGCATGCTCTTATTGTTTCATGTTTTTAACAGCTACTTCCTGGTGGATTCGGACGGGACGGTCCAGTTACAGCAGGACGGGACGTTCAGAAGCAACTGCATGGACTGTCTGGACCGAACCAACGTCATCCAGAGTCTGCTGGCGCGCCGCTCGCTGCAGTCGCAGTTAGAGGTGCGATGATGATGGGATTTATTATCTTTATTGGGATCATCATCGGGCCAAAATTCATGTACATGCAGGGCTGGGCCATACTTTGAATATCAGCAATATTATTGCAATATCCGGTATAGTGTAGTGTTAATTTAATTAATTTTGAGGAATGTCGAAAACGAAAAAGAATTGTTGACATCCTTTTTATGCATGATTAATGCAAGATCGTTGAAGAAAAAAGATGAGACTAAAATGTAGTTTAAATATTAAAAAATAATAATAACTCGATATATCCAAAATTTCTTCAACAAAACAAAAATAGAATAGAAATTGAATCTTTGAGTCACCGAATCATTGACTCACTTGATCCATTCAGACAGCTGATTCATTCAGAAATGAAGCAAGTGACTGTTTTTATGAATGAGTCAAGACAAGACTAAAATATAGTTTAAATAAAAAAAAATGTAAACTCTCTATATCCAACAAAATTAAAAAATAGGAGAAAAATTCTAGACCTCCGTGAGTTTTCAGGCTGGGTGTTACGACCCTTTTAAGGTTGTCTAGGGGAAAAAGGAGTAACATTGAGATTGTGGCAAGCGCCATGCGCCGTATACTTCCCTACTCTCAACTAATAAAAAGTAAACATACCCTAGGCAAGAGGTGAACGCCACTCCTTGTGTCTAAACATTGAGTTATTGCACAATGGAAGTCATTCCACCTTCCTCTTGAGTAAAGAGTAAACGTCATGTAAGCTCATCAAAGCTCAAAGAGCAACGCCATCCGAGTAACAAAATAACCAAACAAAATGGCAAATCAAAAAGTGGTAAGGATGAACAGACAAAACAAAAAGGATTTTGACATAAACGAATAACAAATTAGGCAAGTCAAAATGAGTAAAATGACAGCAAAAACAGGGAGCAAAAGAGGTCTCCATTCACTGCTTTCAGCGTCCTTTTATCTGGCAGCGGATAGGTCGGCGTCATGTCGCTTAATAATGACTGACAGCTTCATGAGCCAATCAGCAGTCAAGGGAGGTGGCCTAAGTGATCGACAGGGAACGGAGAGAGAGAGAGAGAAAAACACAGGCACTCCCACGAAGACATTTATGGATGTAACACTGGGGTTGCCAGATCTCAAGAGTTTAAATCCCCCAATCAGAGCTTCTCTCTTAACAGCACACATTTTCTGTCCTGTGTTTAATTTATCTTCACAACCTGGCAACCATTTGCACCCTCTCTCCACATTACAGAAAAAGCACTGATGATTATTGGAATTAATATTAGGAATGCCACTGTTTTCACTTATAATGTAGAGAGTGTGTTTATATTTCTAATCATTTAAAAGCTCAGGAAACTAAATAAACCATGTCTGTGATAATATGTGAAAGTGCAATAATTCTGATGTAATTTCTCAAATGGCAACAGTCATGATCAGTAATCGCAAGTACAATTTTGAGCAAAATAATTGCGATTGTCAGTTTAACCATTACACAGCAGAACTGAAATGTGATGTTTTCATTGACTAAAAGTATCTTTTATGATGAGTCACTAAATCATTGACTCACTCGATCTGTTCAAACTGCTGATTCATTCCGAATGATGATTCAGTCACTGAATCATTGACTCACTCGATCTGTTCAAACTGCTGATTCATTCCGAATGATGATTCAGTCACTGAATCATTGACTCACTCGATCCGTTCAAACAGCCGATTCATTCCAAATGATGATTCAGTCACTGAATCATTGACTCACTCGATCCGTTCCAACTGCTGATTCATTCCGAAAGATGATTCAGTCACTGAATCATTGACTCACTCGATCCGTTCCAACTGCTGATTCATTCCGAAAGATGATTCAGTCACTGAATCATTGACTCACTCGATCTGTTCAAACAGCTGATTCATTCCTAATGATGATTCAGTCACTGAATCATTGACTCACTCGATCCGTTCAAACAGCTGATTCATTCCTAATGATGATTCAGTCACTGAATCATTGACTCACTCGATCCGTTCAAACTGCCGATTCATTCCTCAATGATGCTTCAGTCACTGAATCATTGACTCACTCGGATCTGTTTAAACTGCTGATTCATTCTGAAAGACGATTCAGTCACTGAATCATTGACTCACTCGGATCTGTTCAAACAGCTGATTCATTCCGAAATTAACTCCTATTTGATGTCTTGTTTATCTGTAGAGGATAGGAGTTCTTCATGTGGGGCAGCGGATTGAAGAACAGGCGGATTTTGAAAAAATATACAAGAACTGTAAGCAAACACTAACACTTGATGAGTCAGTAGTCTGGCTATGTGAGACTTTCTCATTCATACCCATTATTCCCTCAGCATGGGCGGATAACGCCAACGCCTGTGCCAAACAGTACGCCGGGACCGGAGCCCTGAAGACCGATTTCACACGGTAAACAGAGCGTCTTGTTTGACATAGATGCAAACTCTTCACCTTTCAGTGACGACACACTTGTTTGAGATCAAAACAGGTCACCTATGAGATTTGCTTAGATCCAATGAGAATTTTAGGTCAGCATCCACATTTGTTTCTCTGTGTTCAGGACAGGGAAGAGAACGCAGTGGGGTTTGCTGATGGACGGCTGGAACTCTATGATCAGATACTACAAGAACAACTTCTCAGACGGATTCAGACAGGTGACACAAACAGTGTTACTTTCACACAAACCTCTCTTAGATTCAACAGTATTTTAACATATTTTAAAGATTTACAGCTGATGGATTCAGCAGAGTGATTTTGAGCAGTGTTGTTGATTTAAAATATATCACTGATTTCTATTATATTTCTTGTTAATATTTTAAATTCGATTTTTTTATATTTTCTGTTTTCACTTAGTTTTAGTAATTTTCTGTTTTTATCATTTTATTTTATTTTTTAGTTATTTTAGTACTTAAAGTTAAACTAAACAAAAATTTGAAATCTTTCCTTATGTATTTTTATATATATATGTATGTATGTATGTATGTATGTATATATGTGTGTGTGTTATATAACTATATTATAGTAAACTATAATAACCCTGATTTTTTAAAGTATTCATTTTAATAATCAGCGTCTAATAATCATTAGTTTGTGAATCATCTTAGGTATCTAGACTAGAGATTCCCAAATTGTTTTGTCAGCTTCAACCCCTTTGACCTGAAATATTTACTTACAGTTTGAACTTCAAGATTTTCTGTTAATATTTCTATGATTTAACAACACATTTGCATGTTCACGGTTCTCTGATGGTTTGTGGTCACATAACATGAAGATATACAACAAATACTGTATATTTTAATATATATATATGTATGTATATGTGTGTGTGTATATATATATATATATATATATATATATAAAACATATTGTTTTATATTCTAAAATATTTTGTATTTGAAATTTATTTTGTGTTTTACATATCTACGTTTTAAATGATTTTTATTTTAAAGTCATTTAAACATTATTTTTATGATATAATTATTTTTCATGTTTTTTAATTATTATTTTATAATAATAATTTTTTAATTCGTTTTTATTTATTTTTATTTGTAATTACATTTTTTATTTATTTTAATTATCCTTTTTTATGATTTAATTAATTCTTTGATTTTGATCTGTTATTTTACTCACAAACCCCAGTTTGGAAGCCCTTCTCTAATGGACTAAAATCGCTAATGTAGTAGGAAGACGTGTTTTGTGTTTGATTTCTTTGCTGTGGGTCTGTGGATGAAGAGTGCAGGATCTGATACGGAGGCTCATGTCTTTATGCAGGACTCCATTGACCTGTTTCTGGGTAATTATGCTGTGGAAGAGGCGGAAATGAACACTCCTCTACATGAGCCCAAAGACTGGAAGTTCCTCACGGTAAGAACCAGATTGAGCTGTGAACCCAGAAAAACATGTTTTCTTTGCAGCCAGGGTCAGATTAATGTTGTTGTGTCCCTGAACACACTGACACTCTTGTCTTAGACGACTTTGGCATGTATTTTCAACTCTTTCCGCAGCAGAATTGTATTTATTGAGCATTGCTTTCTTTTATCATATTGCTGCTGTTGCTGCTGCTTTATAAAAGTAATAAGCCACTTAGAGGATTTACTGTTATTTTTCTGATTTGTATTACAACTTGCATCACTTACCCGTTACCGTGGTAAAATCACTGTAATGCATGGCTCTAATTATGGTTATTAAAAAGAAAAAGGGGAGGATCTTGTGCTTGATACATGATTGTGAATATACTTAATTTGCATTAATTTTACTGTAACCTCATGAGTTTTTTTCAAGGATTTTAGCATGCTTTTTTGGACATTAATTAGATTTATACTACATCTTCTGTTAAAGCTGACATGAAATGTAGATGAAATATCATCTATTTTCTAAATGAATGTTATTCATCTCAATGCATATTTTTAATGTTATGTTTTTTAATGTCATAACTGGATATTAATTTTTTCCCTTTTCAGCTGCCGATCATCATGGTGGTTGCTTTCTCAATGTGCATCATATGTCTCCTGATGGCTGGTAAGACACGGATTAGTGTTCATACCTGCTCTACTGTTATAAAGATCTCATTGATTTACATTACACGCAGCAGAATTTCATCATATGTGACCCTGGAGCACAAAAGCAGTCATAAAGTATATTTGTAGCAATAGCCAACAATACATAGTACGTGTCAAAATTATCCATTTTTCTTTTATGCCAAAAATCATTAGGATAGTAGTAAAGTAAAGATCATGTTCCATGAAGATATTTTGTAAATTACCTACCATAAATATATCAAAACTTAATTTTTGATTAGTAATATGTATTGCTAAGAACTTCATTTGGACAACTTTAAAGGCAATTTTCTCAATATTTTGATTTTTTTGCACCCTCAGATTCCAGATTTTCAGATAGTTGTATCTCAGCCAAATATTGTCCGATCCTAACAAACCATACATCAATGGAAAGATCATTTATTCAGCTTTCAGTTTCAAAATATTGACCCTTATGACTGGTTTTGTGCTCCAGGGTCACATATAAATATCAGCATCTGCACCAAATCCATATTTTTGCTCATTTTAAGTGTTTTTTCCTCTATATTCTCACTGTATCAGACTATATGAGCTATAAAAGCATCAAATATGACTCAAGAAAAACAGATTTTTAGATTTTATTCTCACTGATATTTCATGTGTCATAAGGATGTAACGATATCAAAATCTCACAATACGATAATATTGCGATATGAAGTCCATGATACAATATTTATTGCGATATTTAAAAAAAAAAAATGAAAATTTTGTACATTTTAAAGTTCAATTATTCTATCTAATGCACTTTGTGAGTTCAAAATTAAGAGCTCCAACCCATGTTTCTTAACTAAGAAAACTTAAGTCAGAAAAAAGTCAACCCTCTTTTTATTTGTGATATACTGTCTCAGTCTAAAATACATCCACACTGGTGTTTTAGGAAGTCAAACTAATTAGAATATAATAATAATAATAACAACAGTGACAGCAGTAGCCATGTATTGTAAAACAATTGCACTGTAAAATAAATGAAAATGAATATTTCATAGGTATATTATTATAGGTATATGCTTCTTTCCTAATCTCTACACATGAAAGAGATATTTTGCGCACAAATGCGCAATAAACTCACAGCATGTGCAATAAATGAGTAGTGAACTTTTTGCCCGGAAGACCTATTGTTTCATATCGTCATGTGACCGCGATAATATCGAGACAGTTTTGCTATCGCGATATACATTTACATTACATTTAGTCATTTAGCAGACGCTTTTATCCAGAGCGACTTACAAATGAGGACAATGGAAGCAATCAAAATCAACAAAAGAGCAACGATATACAAGTGCTATAACAAGTCTCAGTTAGCTTAACGCAGTAGCAAGGTTTGTTTTTTTAATTATATAATAAATAAAAAGAAAACGGATAGAATAGAAAAAGAATAGAGCAAGCTAGTGCTAGAGGCCTTTTTTGGCTTTTGTTAATTGTAATAAAATAACAGGAGAGTTTCAAAGTGGCTTATTGGAACACTAGTGTTCTAATGACAGCATTAAAAGGTAAAATTGCTGCTTTTTGCAGTGCAAATTTTGTTTGTGATGAAAATAACAGTACATTTTTGTCAGTTATTTTACCTACGGATCGATGCATTTCTTACAGATTTCTGCTCATTCGAAATAGGATACAGATGAAGTACTGAAAGATTACATTTGTTTGAATGCATTATTAAGAGTAGGGATGCAACGATGCCATTTTTTCCGATCCGTTCCAGAAAATTCTGAGTATCGGGGCAATTTCGATCCGATCCGATACCAGCAGTTTTTTTTGTTTTTTGTTTTAAATCAATATAGTATTTCTATACTTCTGTGAGTTGACCTGATCATCATTCTTGTGTGGGTTAAACACAATCTACTAAATATAGACAACTTAATATTAATGAAAAATAACAAATGCAGAAAAAAAAAATAAAAAAATCATAATCTATGATAAAAATACTATTATAAACTAGGTTAGTGGATAATTTAGCAGCAAAAGTTATTCTAGAAAAATCACGAGTGCACAATTTTATAAAATCCAAACATTTAGTGAAATAGCATTATTTAGAGGGCAACAAATAAAAGTGAATAAGTGTAGGATTAAATCTGGTAAAATGTTACTGTTGTTGTAAAATACGTCAATGAAAACAAGTAAATGTATTTATATATAAATAAATATAAACTATCAAATTAAAAGACATTTCTTTTAAATGGAGTCCTATCTATCATATGTTGCTGCCTCCATTACATTAGATTATTAATAGCCTTTCTATTAAAAGAAACGCTATAAATAATCTTTCATTGTGCAAAAGTATTATAATAAGAAAAGCTCCGACACAAAGCGCTATATGTGCAACCGATCCGCAGAAAATGCCACTATCGGAGCCGATACTGATACTGAATATCGGATCGATGCATCGCTAATTAAGAGAGCGACTGCGTGTGAATAAGTGTTGTAGTACTTGTTTAAATCATGCTTTCAGCTGAAAATATTCAATATTTAGAAGGAACAAGCAAACAAATTCCTTGAGAACTGTAACTTCCCATTCTTTCTGATTTGAGTGATCCTTCTTTATCAAACTAGCTGTTTAACATGTGAATTCTTTTTTGTGTTTATGGTATTACTGGTGTCTTAAACGGTTCTCGTATTTCCCAGGTGACACCTGGACAGAGACGCTGGCGTATGTGTTGTTCTGGGGCTCGGCGAGCGTGGTGACGGCCGGCGTGATCCTCTTCAACGGCCGGGACTTCGTCGACGCGCCCAAACTGGTGCAGAAGGAGAAGATGGACTGAACCTGCGTGTGTGGGAAGCAGCTCGGTCCCGCCGAGTCTTCGTCCTCCTCCTCCTCATCCTCAGGGCTGTCCTACTCTCAGGCCTGGAGCCTGTACTGACGCCGCGCTGCCGGAGGAAGAGGAGGAGGATGAAGGCCAGGGGCCAGACGGGACACTCCGCTGCTCTCCACACCAGGATCGTATCTCACAGACATCCCATAATTCCATGGGCTCACGGGCAGCTTCACAGACGCAGTGCAGATCGGGACCATGAGGGACTCGGCCCTGTCCTCGTGGTTCATGCCGTGTTTCCGTGTCGAATCGCACGCGCGGGACGTTTGCGTATCTGCCGTCACCTCAGAATCACTGTCTTGTTTTCTAATGAAAAAAAGTGTGAACGAAACAATATGCATTTAAAATAAACATGTTGTAACACTTTACAATAAGGTTTCATTAGTTAACGAAATCAGTTAACTATATTCTACCTCGTTAATGTTAATCTCTACATTTACTACTGCATTTTTAAAATTAAAAGTTGCATCCGTTTAACGCACTGTCAACTTTACATGAACAATTGAATTTTTATTAACTAACATTGACAAAGTATGGAAGTCCGTTTCCACCACGGAATAAAAAATTATTTTGACTATTTCACAATTTAAAGATTTTAGTTTATGGCTGATAATTCAGACTTTTTTCTTGTAATTCACTGTATATATCTCAATTCAGTATTTTATTTATTTATTTTCCTTTTTGCAATAGTGTTTCTATCAAAAAATGTGCTTGTTTTTCTCACAATTCCGAGTTTATATCCGACAATTCCGACTTTTTTCTGCACAATTCTGAGTTTTAACAGTTCTGACTTATTTTCGCAATTATGACTTTTTCTCATAATTTTGAGTTTATATCTCACAATTATTTGTGAGATATAACTTTTTTCCTTTGAATTTTGAGTTTTTACATTTTGCAATACTATTTTTTTTTTTCGTTTCCACCACAGAATAAAAATAAAAATAAAGGTAAAATTTTTATCTTATAATTCATACTTTTTTCTCACAATTCTGCATTTGTATTTCACAATTCTGAAAAAAAGTCCAAATTGTTAGATAAAAAGTCGCTATTACCTTTTTAATTTTTTAATACAGTGGTGGAAACAAGCTTCCATAACAAAGATTATTAAATGTGTATATTGCTTAATGTTAGTTCATGTCAGTTAATACATTAACTAATGCAAAACATTACCAAAAATTCTAAATCAAGCTTAATATGAATTTATGCATATACATTTTTAATATATACATATACATTTTTTTAAAATTAACTAATGTATATGTATTAACATTTAATCTATATTATTTTCAATTTGTAATAATAAATGCTATAAATATAATTTTTAGTTGAAATGTTGAATCTTGTTATAAAGTGTTACTAAGTAAGTTTTGTTCTCAGCAAATATATTTTACGCTAAATGGGGTTTTCCTGTTTTAAGCAAAAACATTTCTTCAGAGGTTTTTGCTTTAAAACAAGGAAAAATATTACAAAATAAAAGTAATCTTATCTTTAATTCTGCATAAAAAAAAAAAATTATATATATATACATTTTTATTTTTATTTTTTTTTAAATTGGAAAACAAGACAAACATACGGTTTTGCATTGCGGCAGCTGCACGTCTCAGTATTTAGAAGTGAATTTGAGTATTTGAGACGGACCCGGAATTCATGTGCATTCAAATGAACTCATTTTATCCTCCTCTTCACTATCATGGTCTTCCTCAGTCTGTGATTTGGGAGCTTTTGCAAACGAACAGTTCGAGTGCGGAGCTGAATGAACCGAATCTGTTCGGAATCCGGACTGATTCATATGAATCTTTACTTGGGACCAGCGTCTCATTGTCCAAAGGATTTTCTATGTGCCATCTCTGTTTGGGATCTGAATTGCGAGTGTTTCGCTGCTTCTGACAGACGGACGAACAATGCCTTATGTTTGCGATGCTCTTCGTTTAATTTCTCTGTGTCTCACTGTGTCTTACCGGAGAATGTAAAAATAATGTCTATAATTGTTATTAAAGTTATCATGATGCTTGTGTTGGTCAGTTTCAGTCTGAAGGGAAAAGAGCACAAATTGTTTCTGAAATGATGCAAAAATACATTATAAAATGACAAATGCTGTCACTGCAGACTGTGTTCAGGCTGATGTCAGTTGCATTGACTGGAACGTGTTTGCATGACCTTACTGACTGAAATTTCATAACGTGTGTGCTTTGAACCTGCACTGAGCTCAAACTGAATGGCAATAAGAGGCAGAAAATGCCAGAGCGGATCAGCAGAGCCGCAGGAGGTCGTCCAATTAAGAGCTGTTTCTCCACGTGAACTCAACGGCCAGACGGCTTCAGTGCAAGCGTGAGATCAAAAACAGTGCACCTACAAATTACAATTCAATGGAAGCTCGTTTCAGCTACTGGATAAAAAAAAATTTAAAAAAGTTATAGTGACAATTCTGACTTTTTCTCAGAATTGCATTTATAGCTCAATTGCCTGTTATAATTTCTGTTTATGTTTCTGCCATGGAATAAAAATAATAAAGGTAGATCTAATTGGGACTTTTTTTCTTGCAACTGTGAGTTTATATCACAATTCTGATATCGGTTAATGGTCACATGAAACACAGATAAACTGTAAAAATTGAAATAAAATGAAATTGTTGCTAAATGGTTGAATCTTTTTTTTTTTTAATTAGTGTTTTGTTTTTTAGGTTAAAATAATTTTCTTTTTAGATTTTTGTTTAATGTTTAGTATTGTTATTTAGATTTTATGATTTTATTTATTTCATAAAATGTTTAATATATTTTTATTTTACATTTTTAAGATTAAATTAATTTTTAATGTTTTTTTCATTTCACATTTATTTACTATTTTTACTTTATTAGTTCACGAGAAAAACATGTAAATTGTGATAGTCACAATTAGCATTTTATTTTTTGTGCCAGAAATAATCTTCCATAAAATCATTTACACACGTTGTTCCAAACACTGATTTATTAATGTTTATGCTGCTTTTGCGATTTTTATAGTGATATTCATTGTGAGCATGTCTCTGTCTGAAAAAAGGACAAAAAAAACTAAATAAAAAAATCAGCATGCAATAACGCTTTCATTAAGCTTTTCAGAGTAAATATTACATGAAAGGTTGCAAAAACTATGCTAAACATTAAAAAAAAATATAAGAAAACATATAAAATAATATACTATTATGCATTATGTATTAATGTATAACTAAATACAGGATGACGTTTCAAGCGCTGTCAAACAAGACAAAGTACTAAAAGAAAAGAGTTCAGGACTTCAATTCAGTTTTTTCAGACAATTCAGACTTTTGTTTTGGCATAAAATACAGTGCTTGAAGATTACGATCCAAAATTCACTATATATATGTATATATATATATATATATGATTACTCCAAATACACAAGTTCTACATTTAAAAAATTGAGTCTGATGATATTTCTACCCGTCAAACATCACAGTCATTGTTCATTTCACAGACATATTAAACATTGTGATTTGACAAATATACAAAATTTATTTTCTTTTAAAATAACACATGAACCGCAGTAAAAACGTATTATTTACACAGTTTACATTCTCAATCGGTTGCACTAAATGTGACTAAATCCAGATATTAAGTCTGTTTGGATCTTTATCTGCTGTTTATATATTGTGCATAGTTTTATTGTTGTAGTAAGAAAAAAGGGTAACACTTTTCTTAAAGCCTTTATACAGTATATAGTGCATAAGTAAAAAAAATTTAATTAAAAATTAGTTGAATGCCTTAATTATACCTTTTCAAAGTAAATGTTACATGAAAGGTTGCAAAAAATATCCAATATAAATGGAGAACTTGAACAAAAAAATTGCTAAACATTAAAAAAAATATATGCATGCATCATTAATGCATAATTTCATGAATAATTGAAACCACATAATACTTACCTATTCATTCATACATCTTTAAGAAGTGAAATGCATTAAAACATACGACAAACAAACCTTCAACTATTATAATGCATTTTAACTTTGGTTGCAATTATTTATGAAAAGATATAATGCATTAAAATGTACATTATGAAATTGGATTATAATGCATTATACATAAAGGCTTCAAGTAAAGTGTTACAGAAAAAAGCCCTTAATAATGAATCTGATCCTGTTTCATCAGTCATGTTTTCTGAAGGAAATATAAACCTAAAAAGTCCTAACAGCTTGTTTTCTGTACTAATGTATTGTACAACCAGCCATAAACTGAAAATGTTCAGAACACGAGCATCGAATTCACAAACAAATAATACTAATATAGGTCCCAAGCGTGTGTGTTTGCGTCAGACGTGACGGTGTCGGCGGAGCGGCTTTCTCCTGAAGACGGAGTGAAGAGCGGCGAGCGGCACACAGCTGAGCGCTGACAGCAGCAACAGAGCGATGAAAACCTGACCGTACACCGGATACTCCTTCACCACCGACCGACCCTGAGACAGAGACACACACACGTCTGGTCAGCTATCCTTGTGGGGACTCTGGGTTTTTCTACTGTACTGACCGTATATTCTATTGTCCTACACCTAAACCTACCCCTTACAGGAAACTTTCTACATTTTTAGATTTTCAAAAAAACACCATTTAGTATGTTTTTTAAGCCTGTTGATTTACGGGGACATAGGCAGTGTCCTCATGAACCACCTTCAAATTATAATACCTCTGTCAACCCATGTCATTAAACAAATTTGTGTCCTGTAAACCACAAAAACCAATACACACACACACACTCACATTCACATTCGCTCTCACACACACTCACACACACACACTCACACACAGCAGAAATCCAGGAGCTCAGAGTCAGGGATCGTCACGCTTGATTATCACACCAGACCCTCAACCACTTCACTTCACATAAACCGTAATTATAAACCATACATTAAGACATCAAATCTCAGAGGGACCCTCTACGTTATGTTCAGATTCCAATAATTTACTTTTTCAGCAATTATTTTATTTTCATGTTTTTTTATTTTTATACATTTTTATTATAAGTAAATGTTTTATTTTGATTAATTTGATTTTTTAAATTATTTACTTATTTTTGTTTATTTAATGTTTAGTATTTTTTGGTTGTTTTAATTTTTTTTCAATTATCTTAATTTATTTTTCTTGTTTTAGTAGGTTTTTAATTGTCTTACATTTTAAAATGATTTATTTATTTAAATTTTTTTATTTTAGAATTATTTTATTTTCATTGTGCATTTTATTATTTAATTAATATTTATCAACTGTTTTTAGATTGTTTTATTTTAAAATGATTTATTTATTTTAATTTTACATTTTAAATTATAATTTTTTATTTTAAAAATTAATTCTTTTCATTGTACATTTGTAATAAATTTTTGTATTTTGTATTGTTTTATTTTAAAATCATGTATTTTCATTGTACATTTTATTATTTAATTACTATTTAAGAAGTATTTTGTGATTATTTTATTTTAAAAAAATGATTCTCATTTTACATTTTATTATTTAATTAACTTTTAGTGTTTTTGATTGTTTTATTTTAATTATTTTATTTCAATTTTACATTTTATCGTTAAAATTTTAGCAATTGTTTTATTTTGATTTTGCATTTGATTATAAAAATAAATCAAAATGAAATAATTGCTAAAAAAATTAAACTTATTTTTGTACTTTTAAAATGTTTATGATTTAATTAATTATTGTATGTGTTTTATTTTGACTGATTTGTTTTATTTTAAGATTAATTATTTTCATTGTACATTTTGAATAAATTCATTTTTCGTAAGTTTTTAATGGTTTTTATTTGAAAAATGTTTAGTAAGTGTTTTGGTTGTTTTTATTTCAAAACTTTGTATTTTCATTTTACATTTTAATATTTAATTCATGTTTAGTGAGTGGTTTTGTTTTATTTTAAAACTATTTATTTTTCTTTTACATTTTTAATGTTTAGTAAGTATTTTTGGTTGTTTTTATTTTAAATGTATTTATTTTATTTAATTTTACATTTTTTATTTAACGTTTAGTTTAAAAAAAAAATTTATTTTAAAAATTATTTATTTTCATTTTACCATTTTAAATAAATTTTAAGTAAGTGTTTTTGATTGTTATTTTTATTTTAAAAATATTTATTTTCATTTCACATTTTTATGATTTGATTCATTTTTGGTAAATGCCTCCCCTGTAGTTCCTCACAAACCACCAGATGTTGACGAAGCTGAGTTTAGTAAACGGTGATGTTAGAGAAGCCGGATCGTACCAGATCTTTGTCCCAGGCCTGGTACGTCGGCGTGCCTCCCTGGATGTAGTTTATGATGTAGAAGATGAAGAGACTGAAGAGGAGCAGAGGACTGACCACTGCCCACATCACCTTCCAATACCAGTTCGGCCGATGACCCAACATGTCCTCGATGTCCTTCTCAAACCTGTCAATCACGAGCAACCATAAATCAGCACAAACATCTGCAACGCCAAACATCAAAATCACCTGAGACATGAACATTGAGCAATGGAGGGTTTTTTCCATTTTTAGTTTAACAAGGTTCAAAAGATTTTTATTTTTTTACATTTGAATAAAATAAAATAAAATAATTTTTAAAGTAAAATAAAAATAAGTACAAAATCAAATAAAACAAAATAATAAGAAAAATCCTTCCTAAAATTTTTAAAATCAAATTAAAAAAAATCCTTTTTAAATAAAATAATAATAAAAAATAATAAAATAAATATTCCTTGCTAACAGTTCTTTATTATTGTATTAACTGGTTTAATATTTTTGTCTATTAACAAACATTTCCCTCAGTACGATGAAATTTTATCAGTATAAACACCAATTAACATTAAAAAAAGCATTTTTTCACACTAATTTGTTCCTTCTTTGTGTGAAGCGTTTTCAAAAGCCGTTGAATTGCTCACCTTCTCAGTCCGTAGATGTAACACACACTGATGACTTCAATGAAGACGATGAAGAGCAGCGACAGCGTGGCCGCGTATTCGTTGAAGATGGTGAACCAGTAGTTTCCCGAGCGGCTGGTGAAACCAAAACCCAGCAGCAAACAGAGCAGACAAACCAGACCTGCCAGAGACCGGAGGAAAACCAGCGTCACAGACCAGATTAGATCTGAGAGGGCGCTCAGGAAACACTTGGCAAGAAACATAAATATAAAGAGCATCTGCTGAGCAAATAATGTTATTCTATATTGGCCCTATAAGATTAACAACACAAAGTAATAAATAAACAATTAAGCAACATCAAGAATATTTGGATGGTTTTGTGATGCAGGCTTATACAATTTAATTATAGCAACTGAGATGCGCACATATGCATGGAAATTAAATGAAACTTTTTAAGCAATATTTACTCAATTCACAACAAACAAATAATCAAAAAACTCATTTAATACAAAAACAAAATGTAAAATAAAAATGAAAAAATGTAAAAAAAAATAAAAATCAAAAACACTAAATTTAGAAAATTATAATAAATATATTTAAAAATAAAATCAATCAAGAACACCAAAAATTTATTAAATCATAAAAATGTAAAATAAACTTTAAAAAACGTTAAAATAAGAATGATCAGAAACACTTACTAAAAATCAAATCATAAAAATGTAAAAAAAAAATAAAAATCAAAAACACTAAATTTAGAAAATTATAATAAATATATTTAAAATAAAATCAATCAAGAACACCAAAAATTTATTAAATCATAAAAATGTAAAATAAACTTTAAAAATACGTTAAAATAAGAATGATCAGAAACACTTACTAAAAATCAAATCATAAAAATGTAAAAAAATTAAAAATTGTATAATAAAAACAATCAAAAACACTTACTAAAAATCAATTAAATCATAAAAATGTAAAATAGAAATCCAAAATGTTTAAATAAAAACAATCAAAAACTCTTACTAAAAATGTATTAAATCATAAAAATGTAGATTAAAAAGTTTAAAATAATTTTACAATAAAAGTCTTTCTGAAATTAATCACATAAAATAAAAATAAAAATGTTGAATTAAATCATAAAAACTGCAAAATGAAAATAAATCATGTTAAAATAAAAATGATTAAATACATACTTGCTAAAAATGAATTATCAGCATATATGAAGTTAAACGAGTTAAATCTATATTACTGAGCAGCACGAGGCGTGTTTGAAGCTGGTTTAGCTGGTCTACTGATCTTCACAGGTTCTCGTACCGTTGATGCTCTCGCTGCTGAGGGAGCGCGACAGGAGCTTGATGTCTGCCAGCGGCGTGATGATGGCCGTGACGTTTCCCAGCATGCTCCCCATCCCTAAGAGCAGCAGCATGACGAAGTACAGCACAGACCAGAGCTGAGACAGCGGCATGTTCTTGATGGCCTCGCTGTACACGATAAACGCCAGACCCGTGCCCTCCACCGCCTGAGCAAACAATAACAATACAAGCCATACGGCCAAAAATATTAAAAACCTCTGGACAACATATATGTAGAAAATATGCAAACTATATGTGGTGAATAGCTTAAAATAAATAACATGATATAATTTAAAATATAAAAAAAAAAATAAATGAAACCATATATTAGAAAATGTAGGGGCTTGAAAATATATTAAATAATACATTGTAAATACATTACAATTAAAAATACATACATACATACATATATATATATTAGTGCTGTCAAACGATTAATCGCATCCAAAATAAAAGCTTTTGTTTACATAATATATGTGTGTGCAGTGTATATTTATTATGTATGTATATATATAATTTAGAAAATATTTGAAAAAATGAAAAAAACTAAAAAAAACTGCATGCACCACAAATACATTTTTACCATCCATTTTGGCTTTTTTGTATATTTTTGAATATACTTAAAAATATATCTGAAAATATATGTTTTTGCTGTATGGGCAAATAGAGTAAAGAAAAACAAACCTAGAAATAGGACAAATGTGACCCTGCAGCACAAAAGCAGTCATAAGCAGCACAGGCATATTTGTAGCAATAGCCAACAATACATTGTATGGGTCAAAATTATACATTTTCTTATGCCAAAAATCATTACGGTAATAAGTAAATAAGTAAATATCATATTCCATAAGGATATTTTGTAAATTTCCTACCATAAATATATAAAAACTTAGTAATATGCATTGCTAAGAACTTCATTTGGACAACTTTAAAGGCGATATTCTCAATATTTAGATTTTTTTGCACCCTCAGATTCCAGATTTCAGCCAAATATTGTCCGATCTTAACAAGCCACACATCAATGGAAAGCTTATTTATTCAGCTTTTGAATGATGTATAAATCTCAATTTCTCAAATAATTGAGATAATAATAATAAAATAAATTTATACAACAGAACAAAGGACAGAATTAAAATAAGCTCTAAGCGTTGAACGGTAGTTTACCGTGTCGAGCTCCGCCTCCAGACTGCAGAGCTCGATCTTTGAAGCGATGGCTGCAAACCTCTCTGGATGAGTGATGTTCAGATGATGGATCCATGTCGTGATGTTCTCAGCGCTGATGCTCTCCTCCGACAGATTGAACGTATTGAGCAGCAGCAGCCTTATCCTGACCAACACAAACATCAGTCTGTTCATCTGCATCGCTTATTGACTTCATAACTCACATTGCATATGAATAGATGTTAAAACACTTTCCTATATCTCCATTTAATGCTCAAGCTCACAATCAATCATCATTGGTTGTTTGACTTCCTGTTTGAAACACTTTATTTTTTGGATCTGTTTGTTTAGGCAGGCCCAAAATGCCAACTTCTGACTAACCAATGATTGCATTCACATGCACATTAATATTCCGATATTAATTTGAAATTTAGCAGTATTCAGATTAGTTTTGAGTTTTGAGAAGCACCTGGAATCTGCCTGTTTTATCTGCTGCATGTAAACACCTTATTCAGAAAATACACTTAAAGCTGATACTGTACATGCACATGCTCAGACCGCAAGGAATTATGGGTGCTAACAGATGAGTAGCTAAAGGTAAGACATTTAGGCAACTAAATGGATGCATTTCCAAGACCACTTTTATAGAATTACTGAAAAGAAAATTGACATTAACGAAGATGATAATCATAATGACTAAAAAAATCAAAAGTTGAGAAAACTTAAAAGTTTAAGGCAACAAGCTTCAGCAGATTTTTGAGTTTTCTCAACTTGGTGTATTCAGTTTATACAACAAAAATAAGTTGAGAAAACTCAAAAATGGTTGCCTTGAACTTTTAAGTTTTCTCAACTTTTTTGTTTTGTTTTACAGTGTATAATCATTTATTATAATAATTATGATATTACAAAATAAATATAACAATAATTATGATATAAGAATAATTATTAATAATAGTTATATATTATAAAATATTATAAAAATAACAACAATAATAATAATTAGTAGTAGTAGTCATAATACTATTCATAGTACTATTATTATTATAAAGATAATTATTATTATTAACAATAATTATCTTTATAATAATAATAATTATTATTATTATTGTTATTATTATTACTACTACACATTAGAATTAATATTTGGTTATTATAACAAATATAATTTTATATATTAATGTTAATAATACTAATATTTTATATTACTACTAATTATTAGTAGCAGTAGCAGTAGTAGCAGTAGTATTAATAATATTAATATATAAAATGGTAATTCTAATAATGAAATATAATAATTATTACATCATAGAATAAAACATGATATAATAACAATTATTATTAATAATATTTTATATAATAGCTTTAATGATATTTTATATAAAATTAAAATCTAAATAAGGTTTATTATTATTAATAATAATAATAATTGCCTGACCCTTTCCATTTGAAATAAATAAGCATATACTGTATAATCAACAGCAGCTGAAACCCAAACTGAAACGGACTTTGCTGTGCATGTAAATGCAGTCCATGAGTCCTGATGAGGGATCAGTTAAGGAAACCTGTTTGAAAACCATTATTATTTTTCCAATTCCAGTTAATTACAGTAGAAATGACACAGATTTCACAACACACTCTTCTCTCTCTCTCTCTGCAGCTCTGTGAATAATTGATGCTTTATACTCTGAATGGTTTCCATAGACGACAGTCCAAACCAGCTTAAAAATAACCTCAGGAAATGCAATTGTAAAATGAGCCGACCGCCAGCATTCAGATTAGTGTTTGATGGAATAATCATCAACATTCTGTGTGTCGTAAGACCTGCTGCGGTCACAGATTGACTGAAGCTGATAACTGAACCTTTCCAAACAGCTCTCGTAGTTGAAGGTGGCCTTGAAGCCGTAGATGGAGAAGGTGACGATGCTGGCGAACACAGACGTGCAGCTGTTGATGAGCGAGACGACGACCGCCTGCTTCTCGAAGTTGTTGTTGTGATGGTTGTAACTGGCGAAAGCGATCAAAGAGCCGAAGCCCAGACCCAGAGAGAAGAAGATCTGAGTGGCAGCGTTGATCCACGTCTGAGGATTCGCCAGCTGCTCCAGCTGCACGCACACACACACACACACACACACACATAAAGGGGTTTAATATTTGAGGTTCACTTATAAATGTTAATAAAGTTTTTTTGCACAAAAAAAAAAAAAATAAATAAAGTGGAAAAATATTATTTTCAACCCTCATTCTGACCCTCTCTCTAAAACAACCTGTTTAAGGGGCGTGTCCTTTAAGGCTTGTCAGTAATCAGCCACTGTTATGATTGGCTAAGATCACTGCATAGGAAACAGTATCAGCTCCCCTCACTATTGCATGTGTGTTTTGACATGAAAAAAAAAGCATTTCCAGACAAAGCATTTTGAAATCATTTACTCACACCGTATCCAAACTACATGCGACGCGACACTGTGACACGCGATAAAAGGTATCTTTTCCATGTTAATCTGAGTTTTAGTCCCAACTAGCCGCTTAGAAAGCCTTAAAAAGGTTTAATATTTATGAATTAGATTATAAACGTATCCATGTCGTTGCGAGTGCAGAGCGCTTCCAGAGAGAGCCCGCCCACACACGCTTCTGATTGGCTGTGATATTTGATTGATTCTGTTGCGTGATGTCATCTTGCCCCTCGGATCCAAAACGAGCCATTTTTGGAGCTTGATTAAATAAATGATTTGTTTATAATGAGGAGGATGTTTTAAGCCATGAAACTTGCAGGATGTTTTAATGCTACAAAGACCTCATATATGCCAAAAGATCAAGGCAAATTTATTTGTATATGTCATGACCCCTTTAACACACACTCAGCTCTAACTGAACGCTCACGGATCAGAGAGGCAGCAGGTGTTTCTTACTTTAGGTGTGAACATGTACTTGACTCCGTTCCAGGCTCCATGAAGAGTGACGCCGCGGATCAGATAGATGATCAGAACCACGTACGGAAACGTAGCTGTGAAATAAACCACCTGAGGAGGAAAGTCGAGAGTCAAAGCTGCAGTTTGGCTTATTATTTAACCTGTAGACACTGAAGAGCAGAAAGCAAACAGGAGTTGAAGAGAAGATAATGGTAATTAATGACAGATTATTTTTTATAATCAATGGGTGTCATTCACTAACCGTGCATATGCACAAATTTGTGCATGAAATCTTTGTGCAAATGTTTTCATAAATCATGATTTATCAATAATTTACTTAAACTTAAATTTACATATATGCATTAGCATATTTATAGACTTATCAACACTTTAAGATGAAATTGTATACATATTTAAATAAAACTAAAAATATTATATATATAAATATATATAAATTTAAATATAAATACACAGACACACACTCACACACACACAGATCTTAAATATATTGCATATTCCATCTCATCAATAAATGTATACAATAAATAATATACATATTATTAAAAAAAAAATATATATATATATATATATATATATATATATATGTGCACTTGCATTGACCTTTGTTGTGATAAACAGTAAAATGTGTTCAGCTGAATTAAATTTCTGTTTGGTCAAACGGGTATAAAAAAGGTTAGTATACCACGGCAGAGGTCGTGGCAGCCCTCGTGTGAAGACCGAAGAGTGTAAAGACCATCGACTCCACCGTGCAGGGACACCGGCAAAGGACATAAGTATAGCTTTTGATTCATTCTCTTTTCTACACCTTGCTTCACTTCTGTTTCAGTTTTTTATGACCAACTCTTACTATGTGTTTCCATATCCCTACTATTACTACCACTCGCAGGTAGCGCAATCCTAACAACCTGCGCACTTTGCCTGCTAATACACTACTTTCTTTTTCTATTGGTTTCTGGAATTGTCAGTCTGCAGTAAACAAAGCAGATTTCATTACATCTATTTCTAGTCATTCAAGACTAAACCTCACGGCCCTGACAGAGACCTGGATCAAAACAGAGGATGCTGCTACTCCTGCAGTACTCTCCAATAATTTCTCATTTTCCCACACTCCCCATCTGACTGGAAGAGGTGGAGGGACTGGTCTGCTCATCTCTAATGACTGGAAATGTATTCCTTTACATTCTCTGGGTATTAACATTCAGTCACTATTACTCACCCTTTTAAAATCAATTTTTTTGTTGTTTATTGACCCCCAGGACCACAAGGTAACTTCTTGGATGAATTAGATGTGCTGCTCTCAACCTTTCCTGAGGATGGTACTCCCCTAGTTATGCTTGGAGACTTCAACATCCACACAGATAAACAAATCAGGCAACCAACTGGACCTTATTTACACACGACACTGCTTCACTGATCATGTACTGGTTACTCCACTGCACACCTCGGATCACTTCCTACTCACTCTTAACCTCAACATGATTCCTGACACAACACATACCCCTCCACATGTCATCTTTCTATGTAACCTACGCTCACTCCCACCCTCCCGGCTATCTGCTATGGTTTCATCTTCGCTTCCTCCCCCTAAACAGTTATCATCTCTTGATGCTAACAGTGCTACTGATTCCTTCTGCTCCACTCTTACATCTTGTTTAGACACTGTCTGCCCCTTGTCTTCCAGGCCAGCCCGTACCACCCCTTCTGCCCCTTCGCTGTCTTGATGTTCTCCGCAAACAACGTTCTAAGCTCAGGGCTGCAGAAAGGGTGTGGCGAAATTTATATCGATCACTCCTCTCTTCCTTCTCTGCTAATGTCTCCACTGCTAAAAGGACATACTATCATAACAAAATTAACAATTCATCTAACTCTCGCATGCTCTTTAAAACATTTTCCTTGCTACTTTGTCCTCCTCCTCCCCCTCCTTCATCAACTCTAACAGCTGACAACTTTGCCACGTTCTTCATTAATAAAATTAAAACCATCAGTGCACAATTTTCCACACCACAATCTGTCAAGCACATCTTACCAGCAAACATACACTCATTCACATCCTTCTCTTCAATCTCTGAGGCAGAAGTCTCTAAACTCATCCTTTCTAATCATCCTACTACTTGTCTGCTTGATCCTATTCCATCTCATCTCCTTCAAGCCATTTCTCCTGCTCTTATATTTATTCTCTTATATTTATTCTCATTAACACATCCCTTCACACTGGTGTTTTTCCCTCAGGATTTAGACAGGCTTATATAACCCCACTACTTAAGAAACCCACCCTTAACCCATCTCTTTTAGAGAACTACAGACTTCTCTTTCCATTCTTCCTTTCATTGCTAAAACACTTGAATGAGCTGTGTTCAACCAAGTCTCTGCCTTTCTCACACAGAACAACCTCCTCGACAGCAACCAGTCTGGTTTCAGAAGTGAACATTCAACCCGAGAGTGCCTTGCTCTCAGTTGCTGAAGCCCTAAGACTGGAAAGAGTGGATTCCAAATCTTCTATACTTATCTTGCTGGATCTGTCCGCTGCTTTTAACATGGTTAACCACCAGATCCTCCTGTCAACCCTATTGGTAAAGGGCATCTCAAGAACCGCACTCTAGTGGTTTGAGTCTTAGCTCTCAGATAGGTCATTCAAGGTATCTTGGAGAGGTGTCGTATCCACTACTGGGGTGCCTCAGGGCTCAGTTCTTGGACCACTTCTCTTCTCTGTCTACATGGCATCACTAGGTTCTGTCATTCAGAAACATGGCTTTTCATATCACTGCTATGCTGATGTCACTAAACCCTACCTCTCATTCAACCTTGCCAAGACAGAACTGCTTGTGGTTCCATCAAACCCATCGTTTCATCACAGTTTCACCATCCAGTTAGGCACATCAACCATAACTCCTTCAAAAACAGCCAGAAACTTTGGAGTTATGGTTGATGATCAGCTGACTTTCTTAGACCACATTGCTAAAACTGCCCAGTCCTGCAGATTTGCTTTATTCAACATCAAGAAGATCAGGCCCTTTCTTTCGGAACATGCTATAGAAATAGAAATTGAAAGAGAAACCGGTTTTATCAAACTACACTGTTCATTTTGTTTGAATATTGCAATTGCACGATTAGCTGTTTTGTCGGCTTGGACTGCAATATATGGTGACTGTGATCTACTGAACTTCACACGATTGCACGATCAGCTGTGTTTGGATCCCTAACTCACCTGAATTTAACCTGTTGGCAACATGCTGTTTCGTTGCTTTTCAGTTATATTTTTCATTGTGATTTTAACTGGAGCTTACAGCAAGAAATACCTCAAACACTTGGACTTCACCATGGTAAAATACCTTCCAGCTAAACTTAAACTTAAAGCACTGTCTACCTCCTCCTACCTGTCTTCTCCGCCTACCCAAATATGTTCATCGGAGTCCCGCTGGAGTCTTCATACAGGTAGTGCCGGAGTAAACGCAGTTCGGTCGGAAAGGCACTTGGATCGTCGTCACAAAATGGTGCGCAGTGTTTGTTTGTTTGTTGTTCATTTGAATATTTGGCGTTCAAATTGAATAGTTATTCACCAATTCTTTTCTTAAATATCTACCATCCACCAAAACTTAGCCCTGCGTTTTTCTCTGAATTTACTGAGCTTTTGACACTTGTCAGTGTAATTTGAGCTATCAAAATTTCAACTATCGTTTTAACTGGTGATTTTAATATCCATGTGGACAATCAAAATTGCAATAATACTGTTTGTTTTATGGAAACATTAGAGTGTTTTAATCTCACTCAATGTGTCAATATGTCACATTTTTGTAAATATTTTATTATATCTTTTCATATGACAACACTGAAGAAATGACACTTTGCTACAATGTAAAGTAGTGAGTGTACAGCTTGTATAACAGTGTAAATTTGCTGTCCCCTCAAAATAACTCAACACACAGCCATTAATGTCTAAACCGCTGGCCACAAAAGTGAGTACACCCCTAAGTGAAAATGTCCCAATTGGGCCCAAAGTGTCAATATTTTGTGGCCACCATTATTTTCCAGCACTGCCTTAACCCTCTTGGGCATGGAGTTCACCAGAGCTTCACAGGTTGCCATTGGAGTCCTCTTCCACTCCTCCATGACGACATCACAGAGTTGGTGGATGTTAGAGACCTTGCGCTCCTCCACCTTCCGTTTGAGGATGTCCCACAGATGCTCAATAGGGTTTAGGTCTGGAGACATGCTTGGCTAGTCCATCACCTTTACCCTCTTCTTTAGCAAGTGTTTGGGGTCGTTATCATGTTGGAATACTGCCCTGCGGCCCAGTCTCCGAAGGGAGGGGATCATGCTCTGCTTCAGTATGTCACAGTACATATTGGCATTCATGGTTCCCTCAATGAGCTGTAGCTCCCCAGCAGCACTCATGCAGCCCCAGACCATGACACTCCCACCACCATGCTTGACTGTAGGCAAGACACACTTGTCTTCGTACTCCTCACCTGGTTGCCGCCACACACGCTTGACACCATCTGAACCAAATAAGTTTATCTTGGTCTCATCAGACCACAGGACATGGTTCCAGTAATTCATGTCCTTAGTCTGCTTGTCTTCAGCAAACTGTTTGCGGGCTTTCTTGTGCATCATCTTTAGAAGAGGCTTCCTTCTGGGACGACAGCCATGCAGACCAATGCACTGACAGGCTGACCCCCCACCCCTTCAACCTCTGCAGCAATGCTGGCAGCACTCATACGTCTATTTCCCAAACACAACCTCTGGATATGACGCTGAGCATGTGCACTCAACTTCTTTGGTCGACCATGGCAAGGCCTGTTCTGATTGCACGTATAAGACCGTTTCTCTCTGTGCCTGATGCAGAAAGGCTTATTCACGCCTTTTTTTAAATCTAGGCTTGATTATTGTAAATTCACTTTTTACAGGGTTACCTGCATATTTGATTAAGAGGCTGCAATATGTGCAAAATTCTGCAGCTCATGTTTTAACTTACACACCATCCCCCGCAGTCATATCACTCCTGTGCTTTCTCAACTACACTGGCTTCCAGTGACGCTTCAATCACGTATTGATTTGAAAGTTCTTATCTTAACTTATAAAGCAGTACATGGGCTGGCCCCAGAGTATATTTGTAATTTGGTCACAGTGTCCACACTATCTCGGTCTCTCCGCTCTGCTGGTTCGCTTACTCTGTACCAGCCTTGTTGTAAACTCAAAACTATGGGTGGGAGGTCATTTTCTTGTATTGCTCCCAGGTTGTGGAATTCTCTGCCTCTTCCTATTAGGAATGCTCTGTCATTTTGATTGTTTTAAGAAATTACTCCAAATAAATATCTCTTTAGTGAAACTTTGAAGTTATAACCTTACAGTTGTTGTTGTCATTGTTGCTATTGTGTTGTCATTTTGATTGCTATTATGGAGTAGTGTTGTTTCTTTTATTGTTGTTTTATACTGTTGTGGCGCCTTGAGTATAAGAAAAGCGCGTTACAAATAAAATGTATTTATTTATTTATGCTTCAATACTCCTTGTTCAAGCTCTTGTTCTGTCCAGGCTGGACTATTGCAATGCTTTCTTGGCAGGTCTTCCAACCAGTTCTATCAAACCTTTACAATTAATACACAACGCGGCAGCAAGATTCATTTTTAATGAGCCAAAAAGAATGCACGTCACACCTGAGTTTATCAATGTGCACTGGCTACCAATAGCTGCTCGCATAAAATTCAAGGCATTAATGTTCGCCTACAAAACCACCACTGGCTCTGCACCCCTTTACCTAAATTCATTACTTCAGACTTACTAGAAGCTTGCATTCTGCAAGTGAACAGCACATTGTTCATCCCAAAGAGGCACAAAATCACTTTCACAGACTTTTACATTAACTGTTCCCTCCTGGTGGAATGACCTGCCCAACTCAATCCCAGCAGCTGAGTCCTTAGCCATCTTCAAGAATCGACTAAAAACACATCTCTCTTAATGTATAAGACATTAACACACACACACACATAATACATAATTTATACATAAAGTATATACTTTAAATATTACAGTATTTATTAATCTTTGTTAATTTTAGTTAATGAAAATACAGTCATTCATTGTTTGTTCATTCATGTTAGTTCACAGTGCATTAACTAATGTTAACAAGAATAACTTTTGATTTTAATAATGCATTAGCAAATGCTGAAATTAACATGAAATAAGATTAATAAATGCAGTAGAAGTACTGTTCATTCTTAGTTCATGTTAACTAAAGCAGTCTTAAAAATAAAGGTTCTTTATTGCATCAATGGTTCTATGAAGAACCTTGAACATCCATGGAACCTTTGAAATGCAGAAAAGCTTCTTTATAGTCGAAAAAGGTTCTTTAGATTTTTTAAATGTTCTTAAAAATGGTTCTTTTAGGAATTGTTCACTGAAAGGTTCTTCTGCAAAACACCCTGTTGGAAAATTTATTTTTAAGAGTGTAATGTTAACTAATGAACCTTACTGTAAAGTGTTACCAAATATTTAAATTTTTAATTTATTTTGGCAGAAAGTGCTAATATGGAAGAAAAAGAGTATTTTGTAATTGTATGAAGCTCCCTGTTAATGCTTCAGAAAAATGATATCAAAAAGGAAGAGTGTATAAGGCAGAGTATCTCACCATGCCGGTGGATTTGACGCCTCTGACGATGAAGAGGTAGACGATGATCCAGGCCAGCAGCAGACAGAGCGCCTGACCCATGTG
This sequence comes from Onychostoma macrolepis, assembly GCF_012432095.1. Lineage (NCBI taxonomy): Eukaryota > Metazoa > Chordata > Actinopteri > Cypriniformes > Cyprinidae > Onychostoma > Onychostoma macrolepis. The sequence goes on along the minus strand of NC_081170.1, from coordinate 2,117,948 downwards.
AAGGCCTCCGTTCTCATCGATGGACGACGAGATGTTCAGCGTCTCGCGGTAGAAGAAGTACTGAGTGGATGAAGCCACCTCACACTCCTCCAGATACCCAGTGCGGTTCGCATTGACGGGACACTCGGCCCACGGCAGCACCGACTGCAGAAACACACCAGAAAACATGAACTCAAGACATTACTGATTCACTAGTGAGGGGAACAATTCCTGGAAACCTGCTACACATCAAGACTGAAGCAGTTCAACTACAATCATACATCTGTTTTGAGAAAGCAGCTACACTACAAGCTTCTCAGAAAAACTAGTAGCATTTCTGCTTTCAGTTAGTTTCTCCCTAACACTGGACAGATATTTAGATTATTTAGCCATTTCCTGCATAGGCCAGAAACAAAGTTGTTTTAGTTTGGTTTATACATCAAAAAGTGCTGCTCTATTCATTTAGTTTTTTGTTTTTCAATAAAAATATACAAGCATTCCTAGATTGATACACATTTATTCACAATGCAAAATTACATAAGTTGTCTTGTTTTTTGAGAAACTGATCAAAATTAAGTGATTGTTTACGCTTAAAGAAAAATAAGAATAAAAATCTGCCAATATGGTCAGAAAAATTAGCTTAATTCAAAGGCAAAAGTTTATTTTTCTGACTCCAAATGACAGATATTTTTGTTTTTTTTCTTGTTTTAAGCATAAACAGTCACTTAATATTAATAAATCTCAGAAAAAAAGACTTCTTATCATTTCTATAACATTTTGTATTTCAAGTAAATATGTCTTGACTTTAATCTTTAGACATTTGTACTAGGAAAAAAAATACTAAAGAAGAAAATCAGTTTTGGCAAAATTGTCAATGAAATTGGCACATTTTCTGTTTTCTATGGAAAGGCTTGCTTCCACCACAGAATAAAAAAAAAAAATTAATAAATAAAAATTAACTGAGACTATCTCACAAATGCAGAATTTATTTTCTTGCAATTCTGAGTTTATATTTCACAATTTTTACTATTTTCTCTGAAAATATTTTTTTTTCCAGAATTTAGTCAAGAATATTTGAAAACTATGGAAGCTTCTTTCCACCATGAAATAAAAAATAAAAAGGCAATTGCAAATTTATATCTCGCAATTAATTTCTCAGAATTGTCCAGTTTTTGAGATAAAAAGTCACAATTTACCTTTTTTATTTATTTTTTTCCTGTGCTGGAAACAAGCTTCCATAGTTTTCAAATATTTTTGACTAAATTCTGAGAAAATATTCCATAAAACACGTTCACTTAATTTTATGTGCATCCTACTTGCTATTATTAAATTATACTTTACAACTGCACAAACATGTACTCGTGTTTTATATATTTTGACTGATTTGATGATGTTTTCCAGCCATCGATAATACTGAAATGCACATTTTAAATCCATTCTCCAAAATTGGCACATAAAAGACCGGTTTTTAAACATTATTCACTGAAATTTGGTATTAGAGAAACATGTACCTTTTGTTGAAAGCGAATTAGATTTTTCAGTAAACTGACCTGAAATGAATGGAAGAGATACCAGAAGCTCCAGGCGTTGATGACGTTGTAGTACAGACACAGGTACATGGAGGTCACAACACTGGCAATACCTGTAAAGCACAGATGATCATATAATGGTGATATCAGGTCATTTTATAGCATTAAACATCCTGTAAATGAAGGGTGACTGACCCAGTCCACCCAGATACGGGCTGATGGCCGTCCACGCGCCGATGCTGCCCAGACGCATCTTCTGACCGATGGCCAGCTCCATACAGAAGAGAGGAATCCCCTCCAGAAACAGCATCAGCAGATATGGGATCAGAAAACCACCTGGACAATCACAATAAACACATCCATCAACCATAACTAAAACCTTTCCAAATATTATTACTTAAAATAACTAAACATAACTATAATGTAGCTAAAACAAATGCATAAAAAATATATGAGCAACATCACACTCATAGAATTGCAATATGGTTGTATTTATGCACGCTGTCATTACCTACGGCAATTGGCTGAATCACAGCAAGCTGATATACATAAGAAACAACAATAGATTGTCTTTAAAAACCCTTTTTTGTGCGGAAATACTTCCTTCCGCCACGGATTCAAATCTCAATTTGACAGTTTAAAAGCTAGTATATTATGTAGAGTAGAGTATTATGAGAGTGAGAGATTGACTCAGCGAGTGTGATTACCTGCATCTGATACAGCATTCATTCTTCAGATCGGTCTCATATTCACAATAAAACATTAGTTTGAATGTCCACTGAGGAACGGGCGATATCTTTGTCGTGCTATCCTTTCATCAGTTAAGGGTGATTTCTGATGACAGACTGATGACTGCTCAGTGCATTTGTTGGCTGCGTCTTATAAGCTGTTGTTGAAAGTAAAAATAACTTCCTTGTTTACACTTTTTTCCTCATCCACCGTGCAATGTGTTGAGGGCAATATTAGCCTTTAGATCTGCACTTTGAATTTTAATCTTAAGTAGTACACCATCCGGGAATCTTTGGCATACTCTTTTCAACATACTATGATTTGGGACATACTAATTCTATTTTCGAATACTATTTAGGACGCATAGTATATGAATTGAGACGAGGTGAGGTGAGGCGCTCTCTCCGCGTGTTCATGAGCGCTGAACGGCTGCTGACATCCTGGAGCTTATGTCTCAGAAAATGTCAAAGCAAATTTTCAAACAGGTGTTATTTTTATAAACAAACTGCATATCTGAAGTCTAATCAACTACATTCACACCTTAAAACTCTTAAAACTACATTCCGTGACACAAAAACAGAATAAATTATAACATTATAGTGGATTTGGGTGTCTGCCATGACACTCGCTGTGAGAAATACGGCAAGTGTTAAAAAAAACAGTGAAACTGTTTCTGTGGCACTATTGGGTGAATATCTCATGGGTGGAAAGACTTCTCAGCCAATCAGATTCAAGGACCAAAGACTTTCCATTATATTTTTCCAGTGCCCTTTTCAGCCATTTGTAATTTTAGGATAAAGTAAGTTTCAGTTTACAGAGATTTTATGTTTTCAAATGCTTTTGACTAATTTCTGAGAAAATATTTTGTAAAATGCATGTTCACTTAATTTTATGTATGTCCCATTTGCTATTATTAAATTCCACTTCACAAATGCACATACATTTGTAACAAATTTTGACTGTAATTATTTATAGAGATATATGGAGCATATGTCCATGAAATTAATAGATTTAAATGATCAAAATGTTAATTTAAATTGTAAAGTGGCTCCATAGAAAATGTGGCTTCTTGTTTTTGGTGGAAAACCAATTATTAATATTATTCATGAAATTACTATTTTAAAACTTAATTTTACAGGTTTTTCATGACTTTGCAGCCTGATCTCATAGATATGATTTTAATATCTCATAGATATGATTTTAAAAATATGCAAATACTACAGATGCATTTATGTCATGCATTACTAAGATTTTATTGACTGAATGTTTTGTAATTTCATAACTGTTCAGTTATTTGCATACAGTGTAAATGTGAAAGTGCTTGAGCAGCTCTGACTCTAATCCTCACAGCAAACCGGATTATTGTGGATAAAGAGGGAGTTTAGGAATAGTTGACGGCATCATGCAAACCAGCAGCTGTGAATGACTGCGCATAACGTCCCCTCCTTTACAATTGTACTTTGATCACATTGCTAAATACTGAACAAAAGGTTTGTGATTGTTATTCAGGCGATGCTCCTCAAAGATGCACTGAATGCATAACCACAGACGTTTAGCAGATGCATGAAACGCAGGGAAGTAGAACAAATAATATGTGCTGGGAATCTGGATGAGACGTTCTGGGAAGTTGAAGAAGGATAAAACTTTGTGTGATGCTTCTGTGACTTTCTGTACAAACATCTCACGCTGTTTCTTGAGTTCAGTCCAGAGTCGTTTGTCTTCGCTGTGTTTGTTCACTTTTACACTCGTCATTTGCACTTGAAGAGTCAGTTAAAGGAAAGAATTTTAAAGAACTACTAACAGTGTAAATGTTGATGAGCGCACACACACACACACACACACACACACACACACACACACACACACACCATGATTAAATAACTTAAAATGACACACTAAAAATTTGTAAAGGCTATTAATTAATCCAAATAAAGTAACAACCCACATTGCAAAAAGTAAAAATAAAAAATAAAAAAAATTATAAAAAATTTTTTTTTTACTACAATGAATTATTTCTACTTGATCTGACTCTTAGTTAATTAGTAATAGTTAATTAAAAATAAAGTAACAACTGTAATAATAATAATAATTAGGAATTATTACTATAATTAAGTATTCCTACCTGATCTGACTGTTAAGAATATGACAAACTAAAATGAGGAAAATAAAAGCAATTTCCAACAGTAAATAAATAAAGTAACAAACACACTGTAAAAAAGTAAATATTGGCATTTATTACTTTACTTATTTCTGATCTGACTCTTTAAAAAATGGAACATTAAATTGAAGAAAATAACAGTAATTTAAAATGTCCATTAAGTAATAAAAAAATAAAGTAGCTACATTGTAAAAAGCATTATGTAATGTATTAAGCTTGATTCAGTCCTATTAAATACAAAACTGCTTCAATAAACTGAATTATGAAGTATATATTTTTGCTTATCAAATGAAAGGCATTAAATGACCGATATCTAATGTTTTATTAGACGTCATATTGAATGCATTGTAGTTAATATGGACCAAAATATCATCATTTCATCTACAAATGTTTAGAGCTTTATAAAGGATGTTATTGAGAGGATTAAACCTTTACTGAAGAGCCTGATAATGATAATGGTGTAAAATACATTATCACCCTGGTGATTTTTCTTTTGATAATTTTTGGAAAGTCTTTATCATTATGGAGGCTAAAGGTAACAAATATGCTGCAAAATACATAATCACCCTGGCAATTTTTTATACATAGCTAAATTTAATTTATGATGAACCAATCTTTTTATTTATTTATTTTTTTTTTTTTATAAAGTACAGTGTTTTTTTTTTCAAGCTTTAAATAGGGGGTCCATTAATTTGTTGAGAATTTTTGAAATGTCTAATTATGAGGTAGGGTTGTTTTATGTATATTTTTGAGCATTAAAAAGAAAAAAAATCTATTTTTTTTTTTTAATAATTTTTGGAAAGTCTTTATCATTATGGAGGCTAAAGTTAACAAATATGCTGCAAAATACATAATCATCCCATCATTTTTTTTTTAATACATAGCTGAATTTAATTTATGTTTTTTTTTTTTTTTTCAATTAAATAAAGTAGAGGTGTTTTTGATCTAAGATTTAAAGAAAAATCTGTTTCTTTAGATTTTTTTGCAAAGTCTGTTCTGTTGTCATTTGCTGTTGTTATCAAGCTCTCTATCAAAGTCTGGCTCAAAAGAACAAACATTCAGGTGCAAGCATGAGGAGATGTGAAGTAAAAGATGAATCCTCTCACCTCCTCCATGCATTTGGCAGAGATACGGAAAACGCCAGACGTTCCCGAGTCCCACAGCATAAGACACACACGCCAGGACAAACTGCATGGGACTGTCCCAGGATGGACGGGCTTCCTTACTCATGATGATGATTGTAATGTCCTTCAACTCGATCTGAAGGGACAAACGATCAGTCTGCCGTCTGAAACACACAAATCCCAGGAGAGTCTGGGAATATTTCAAAGTCCAGTAAGCTGAACTCAGTGTGAAGTGGGAGTTTTCTAATGAAGCCGGAGGGAGGGATGCAGAGTTTAACTGGCTGCATTTTATGTAATTCAGGTGAATGTTTGATCGAGTCGCTAGTGTTTTATCTCCTCAAACATTCATTATCACGTCTTTTATTGCTGAGTTCATGAAAAAGTCAAGAATATACTTTAAAGACTGAGTCTATCATTCAGTAATAAAACGAGCTGTGGGAGAAGTTTATTATAGCACAATCAATATTTAAAGTCACCATACAGTCATTTCTCTCTCAAACATCGATTTACCTGAGCATGAAGAAAGCTTAAAGAAATAGTTTACCTAAAAATGAAATTTGCTGAAAATGTGCTCACTCTCAGGCCATCCAAGATTAGCATGAGTTAGTTTCTTCGTCAGATTTGGAGAAATGTGTCACTACTTATTTCCCAGCATCACACAAGCCTCAGAAACCAGTGTTTTTCCTGAGTAAATAAACAGCCTTGTGTAACGACCCTATCAGGGTGACAAAGGTCATGCAGGTCACACACCTCAAACCTGATTTACCTTTAACAAAACGCTGGGAAGCATCTTATTTAAGCTACTAGGAAGATTTCCTTCAATAATCTACTAATTGACAAAGGCTGTGGATGTAGTATAAATTGTTCTGAACATCTGACAGTGCAATGCATACTTTATTTTGACTTTATTAAATCAGAGAAAACTCTGTCTGCAGTGCATATTATGGCACTGATATGAATATGCATCACTGATATGCGTTTTTAAATTTGTCTTTAAGATGCACGACTTTTGTGCATCATGCAAAACCAAATGTTTCTGTTTGTTGATGACATATAGCAGGGAAAAAAGGTGAAAATGTATTTGTTTAATTGCATGTCATGTGATAATATGTCTACATCAGAGTATCATAAACATGCAAATGTGTAGTTATATTATTGAATTATTGACTTGACTTAAAATATATCTCTTTAACAAAATATTTTAGCTGAAAGGGTTTGGCCTACACAGAAATACGATATTCACACACACATATCTGCTATAATTTATTCTACAAATCAGGTTCTTAAATTATTCTTATTCTTATTCTTATTGAATTATTATTATTTAAATTCTTACTTGAGATAAAAAGGTTAACTTAAAATAAAAAACATTATTATTATTATTGAGTAATATATTAAACTAAAATAAAACTATTATTATTATTAAGTAACATTAAATTAAAGCAAAATGATTTATATTATTATTAATAAATAATATTACACTAAAGTAAAACAAAATTATTATTATTATTATTATTAATGACTAGCTGAAATAACAGCTAGTTGCCAAGGAAACATTTATAATTTTCATATAATTTAACTTAAAGTACTAAAATAAGTGAAACTAGAACTGAAATAAAAAAAGATATACATAGACATTTAAAAAACAAAAACTAATAAAACTGACAAAAATTACTAAAATAAACTAAATTTACTACTTTAATTACTAAAATTAACTTAAAATATATATATAATAATAATATAAATATAAATAAAAACTAATTCAAAATATTAATGAAAACTATATTTGTACATCAATGAAACATTAACTCTGGGGTTACTGAGACAGAGTGAGTAGTATTTGTTTGGTCAAACTGGGACATACGCTAAAGGGAAAGATGGAAGTGTTCAGTGACAGGTGTGTTTTCATCTGCAGATGTTCTCATTCCGGCGGATCACACAGTGTGAGCGACGCGGAGGGTCGCAGCGGGCGACACAGCTGTATAATTGCAAGCAGACTTGTTTTTCCACATGCATCCCACTGGTTAGACACCCGAACGCATGCATTTGCTCCAGAACCGATGTGCACGTTTATTTGATGTCTCAGCAGCTTCACTGCTCGAGTCCTGCAGTGATGACGTTCAAATCAATGATTATAATTAATCTGTTTTTGACAAACAGATGGAGGATCCAGCATGAAGCCGCTCAATGGGAGGCGCACAAACATCTCCGGGCAAAACAAGTACATGAGCGCAAACCCTTACCCGACTGTAAAGATGTGGTAAATCACGGTAAATGTCCTGACAGGCTCTGACATGCTGCCGCCAAACCGCTGTGGGGAAGTGTGACCTTGTGACCTTTGTTAAACACAAAAACCATTCAATGTCTCTTCACATTAATGATCGGTTCATGCAACTGCAATTAAAGGAATCGTTAAGCCAAAAATGAGAATTTGCTGAAAATGTGCTCACCCTCAGGTCATCCGAGACACAGATGAGTTTGTTTCTTCATCAGATTTAGAGAAATGCAGCATTGTATCGGTGTCTCAGCAATGGATGCTCTGCAGTGAATGGGTGCCGTCAGAATGAGAGTCCAAACAGCTGATAAAAACATCACAATAATCCACACCACTCCAGTCCATCACTGTTTTTGGGGTGAACTATTTTTTTAAGGACACTGTTGCATAACAAACTGGATGTAAATCTGTCAGCTGGGTATCACATATATAACAGAAGTGGGTTTTTAGGACAAAAGGGACTATCTGTAATGGTCATTAAGTTGGTGTATTGCTGGATTCATGACTCGTGGGAAACTAAACTCTCTGTGCAAAACTACCCGTGACTGATCTTCACCACAGAAACCACAAGGGGAGGGAGGCATAGTTATACATTAGTTATTAAAACATTAGTTTAGCATGCATTTCACAGATTTGACGTCAATAAACCTAGTGACTCGTCCTTCATCTAAAGAGCTCAGTGCATAAACCTAGTATTTTCAGCTGGTCTTTCCATTGGTAAATGAAACATTCATTCACAAGAACAAAGCAACTGTTCACAGAAGCTTAAAATCCATGCATATTTTGTTTATAGTCTGGCAATTGTTTATTAAGTGCATTAGGTTTGTGTAACAGTGCCATCTATTGGCATTGCAAATCAGAGTGCATGTGCACATGATAAATGCATTCGTGATTTTTCCTTCAAATTCTTAGATATACAACCTTTAAAAAAAAAAAAAAAAAACGTTTAATAAGTAAAATTAATATTTATTAACATTAGCTCAATTTAGCTAGAGGAGATCAATAAACCTGTTTATCTCATCTTCAGAAGTATTACAAATTTTAAGACGAATTGACAAAAATACAGACATTTGGGCAAATATTAACTGGTCCAGACAAAAGAATGAACGTTTGTTTTTAATGTACAACAAATCAAGTTTAATGTCACTGAAAGAAATTTGGCGTAGAAACTAGAAATTAGTAGATTTAGTCGATTTCACAATTAATTACAATGAACAGACCTAAACAAGACATTTTTAAGTAGAAAAACAAAGTATTTTCTTGTAAAACATAACCAAAAATTATTTTGTGTGCATTTTATTCCTGTTAAATTACTACAAAATACGTGTTTAGTAATCTTAGTGTCTACATTCACATTTATATTTACCTGACATTTATTCATGTAACTTTTACAAAAACCTGATGTCTTTCTGAATTTCAGTTCTGATTCATCAAACCCCTTTGGAGATTCAGTGACTATATGTGACCCTGGACCACAAAACCAGTCATAATATTTGAAATTGAATAATTAAGCTTTCCATTGATGTATGGTTTGTTAAGATAGGACAATATTTGGCTGAGATACAACTATTTGAAAATCTGAGGGTGCAAAAAAATATTGAGAGAATCGCCTTTAAAGTTGTCCAAATTAAGTTATTAGCAATGCATATTACTAATCAAAAATTAAGTTTTGATATATTTACGGTATGAAATTTACAAAATATCTTCATGGAACATGATTTTTACTTAATATCCTAATGATTTTTGGCATAATAGAAAAATGGATAATTTTGACCCATACAATGTATTGTTGGCTATTGCTACAAATATAGCTGTGCTGCTTATGACTGCTTTAGTGCTGCAGGGACACGTATGAAGATGTGTGAATGGATGACATTAACACTGACACACGCACACTTCTTCAAATGCATTTCAGCCGTCGGGGGTCTGACGAGATTAAAAGGGCGGCTCAGGATCCTCCCTCTGGTCCAAATGTCCTGCTCCAGCCGTCTCTCTATCCACACAGAACCAGATGAACCCTGAAACAAACATGTTCTCCGGCCAGAGCTTCATCATCAGCCTCACGCTGCTCGTCGCTGGGTTTAACCTCCTGAGCTCAGCAGGTGAGTCAAACTCTTCACATCTCATCATCATCACTAGACAAAAGGTGAAAAACTATTAACTCTGAGACACTTGCTTCTCCTCCGTCACGGTCAGTTTTTCATTATTTAACCCTCATATGTTGTGTTCTGGTCATTTTGACCCGGATTTTCTTTTTCCTGAAAATGCTAGTTAAAGTTATCGCATTGGACTAAAACTCACACAGGACATAACAAATTGCTAAAAAAAAAAATTCTTGATAACTTTTGTATATTTTGGGACGTTTTCCCCCAACTTATTACACTTGTCAAAAATGACCAACCTACAAACTTATAAATCTCTGATTATGCTGCATTATTATTACCAAATCTTGGATTCTGTCTTTTTATCAACTTGTTTTCTTTCAATTAGCACAGTTAATGTGATTTCTTTGATTAAATTGACTAATCGTAAACTTGAATCTGAGCTTATGCACCTCAGTTTATGAGTGAACACTGCTAAAAAAATAATGCTTTTAATAACATGCAAAATAATATAATAACCAGAAAATGAGGTGCATGAGTTAATGAGGCCTATGATCAATCAGTTCCAAAAAGAAATTAAAAAAAAATCAGTTCCAAAAAAAAAAAAAAAAAAAAGTGCTGACTAAAAGAAAACGAGTTAGCAAAAAGTTTGAATCCGAGATTTGGTGAAAATACAGCAATTTAAAAGTCTGGTCATTTTTTGTTCAGGAACACCAAATTAGGAAAAGGATTTTCATCACAGCACAAGGGTTAAGCTCAGCTGCTCTTGTTTAATGGATGATTATCTTGGATCTCGAGACAATAAATCTAAATCAAGAGATCCTAAAAAATAAAATCAGTTCTTATATATATATATATATACATTACATTTGGTGCACATTTAAGTGTTAAAACAGGAAAACACTAGTGAGACTCACAAAGCAACAGGACAAGAAGAGTTCATTATCAACATTTATGCATCATCACTTCTTGAATCATATCGTTTTATTATTTGAGATTATTCCTTTATGATATTACTTGTAGAGATGTTCCGATACCGATTCCGATACCTAGGCTCAGGGTTTCGACCGATACCGAGTACTGATCCGATACCCGGGTGTGTATTTGGTTATACAGCTGTATGTACTACTAGATCTGAATTGTTTTATGGTATGCTTCACCATAGATAGATAGATAGATAGATAGAGATATAGATAGATAGTCTGGCGAGTAAACAAAAAAATATAATATATAATGTTTGGAAAATGGCACATCTATTTAAATATCTAAAAGTACACTCTTAACATCAGTCAGTCAAGCATTATAATTGCATTATGATAATCGAGTATTATTTAATGATATAACTTTAGCAATTAGAATTAAAACTTAGTAACCATGTACAGTAGCGCTTCTAGGCATAGGCAAGCCTAGAGCGCCACCAGCTGGAGGGGCGCCAATGAGCGCACGCACTGCCGCTACATTTTAACAGGGTTTATCAAGAGTGGCACGGACACCCTGAAATATGATTGCCGCCCCCATTGGATCATTCTGACCATGCTTGTATTCCATTGGATCAGAGCGCTGTCAATTACTGCCTCTGATTGTTGCATCATGCAAAGTTTGCATTTGGATTTGGAGCGCTCAACAATGCCATTAGATCAATGGGTTCTGTCCGTGTTTAGGTAAGGCTTTTTTTTTGCCATGCAAATTCAAAGGCCAGTTTAAAATATTGGTACATAAAAAGTGCACAAAACCAGTATTTTGTTTAGGCAGTATTTGTGGCAGTCGAGAAATCATGTTTCATGTGAAACTGGTCTAAAAGGTGTGCGTTTTTACACCAATGCATAGTTAAAAGTTCAGTGTGTTGTGTAATATTCCCATATAAAACTTTTACAGCCAATTAAAATCAATACAATTAAGATCAATACATACTTAAACCGCTTTGTCAAATTGAATGCATCCTTACAGAAGTGTCGAAATGCTGAATCAATGAATTCGCTTCCAAAAAATAAATAATAATAATTCGCTTCCAACAGCGCTTAAAGAGAGTAGCGTCATACATAGAGGGCAGAGCGTCGCGTTATTTAAAGGGGAAGTCCACACGTTTATGAGTAATAAAAGACAAGTAGCTGCATTCTGATTACTTTTATGTCACTGATCAGGCTTTTATAGGCCTATGTAGTTTGGGGTAACAAAGGGTTTTATAGGTTTGACTGAAATAATATTGCAATAACTGACACAACAACAACAAAACAATTGAACAAAAAAACAGATAAAGTCAAAAAGTAGCCATTGCTAATATCTAAACATGTATCCAAATCCAAATGTAATAAAATTCATTTATGTCTGATGACAATTTCTTAGCAACTAGGGATTGTTACATAGAGCTATAAAGGCATCCAGTGGCTATAATGGTATCACAGATAATAAATTGTGCAAAATGTTTTATCTTAACAGTCAATTTACAAATAGGCCTAATGCCTTCAGATTTGTGGAACTCACAATGTGCTGAATTAGTGTCGTTACTATGACAACCAATTGAAATGTGACAAGAAACTGATGTCTGAAAAGAAATTATATATATATATATATATATATATATATATGGGGATTTAATAGGGATCCCTAATAGGGATTTCGCCTAGGGCATCAAAATGGCTAGAAACCACCCCGACCATGTATGAATGCATATTAGTCATTTTAACTGAACTTAGGACTGGTGGTGGTGCTTTTTTGGTCATTCAGTGTTTCTGTAAATAATGGGGGGAAAACTATCAATAATACTGATAAGATAATAATCATACTATGAATTCTACTAAGAACAACATAAAATGCACTAAGGATTAACGAGCTGCTGGATTCATGAATATTAATCACGTTGTCTGCGTTCGCTCGAACTGATTTGCTGAAATCAAACCAGGGACGATAATAGGTGAGCGCCAGCCAATGAGATTGTCGTTTGCGCATTAGCTCCGCCTACTACCGGAGAACCCGGCAGTTCTTCAAACTCAAAGCTGAAGAGTTCCAAAGGAACTCCGTTATTTTGACAGGAAAATACAACAAAGAATATTGTTTTCATAACATTCGGAATTGATGCGCTAAGACACACACACTCTCTCTCTCTCTCTCTCCCTCCCTCTCGAGGAAAAAGCAAAGCGACTGCGAGTCGTGCGCTTCACACTAGACACACTACGGTACGTCAAATACAGGTGCGCTGCGCATCCATTCATCTGATCTGAAAAACAGCACAGACCGCTTGACGGAGAGCGAAGCTCTGAAGCGCTCAGTCAGAGTGTTCGGAGAGTGACAATATATCTGTGCTAAACTTATACATAGCCTCCAACTCACACACTGGCGAGTAAAATCTGAGCATTTATTAGCCAGTGGCTAATATTATACACTATTTAGTCGCCCAGGGTGAAGATTTAGTCACATACGCGAGTGATTTACTGGCAATGTAATAGCACGTTTGTATTTATTAGCTTGGTTGCTTGTGGCAAACAGCACAACTTCCTGTGTTTGCATTCTGAGCAGCGAAGAAGAATTTATTTCCGATTTGCAGCATTATGCAAAACTAGCAGGCATAACTATAGGTCTTGTTTAAAAATGGTATCGGATCGGTACAAGGGTTCAAGTACTCACCGATACCGATGCCAGTATTTTTTGTGATATCGGTGGAATTTCCGATACTAGTATCGGAATCCGAACAACCCTAATTACTTGTATAATCAGCTAAAATGCAACAAAAAATAATGAAACTTGAATGTAAAGGATGTAGAGAAAATCAATCTCAGGTCAAATCAACAGTCACTGGCATTTACAGTATATACAGTCAATATACAAAAAGCAATCTTTATATAGTGAGTATGTTTGCGCAACTTCTGTTATTCAAATGCATTTCAAGACGCCATTATATGGAGCTTAAAATATGACAAAACTATTTGAATTTGAATTGTGTAAATTTGAATTATTGACAAGTGTCATTTAACAAAACTGAATACTATGTGGCATTTAACATAGTTCTGAATTTTTTAACTTGAATATTTAACACTTGAAATTTTAAAACAATTGAATTTTTATGGAAGTTTTATAGACATATATTTTCAAACAGCTGATTTTTTTTTTTTGTTCTAAAATTCGTAGACTGCAAATATCCAGTTTTAAAAATACAGATTCAAGTTTTCAAGAGGAAGAAGAAATTCAGAACGTCAAATTCAATATTCAAAATTCAAAGCGCAGAAATTCAGATCGTACAGAAATTATGCATGTCTTATATATTGGAAACCTACGTAAGTTGCATTATTTGGGTGAATTTTAGGGGTGAATTTTGACTGCTTAAAGGTAATTTCTGCTGCGTCCGCTAGAGGGACGGTTGGGAAAGTTCTTGCTGATAGTGGTTAGGGTCAGAAGAATGCAGGGGGCTGAACAGCGCTTAGGCACACAATGGATTTGCATGAGAATGGAGCTCCGCTAACAGAGGTGTTTTCCATCTCATTCGCTCTGAGCCCTGGTGAGCTGATTCAACGCAAAACTGGCCCTCTTCCATTTCTTCACCCTGTCCCTCCTCTTCCTCATCCTCGTCCTCATCCTCCTAGCCCCTCTGCCCTCTGAAGACTCAGTGATGGACAACAGTGACCGGCAGAACGGATCCACATTCCTGTACTTCGCTTACGGCAGCAACCTGCTGAAAGAGCGGCTGCAGCTGAAGAACCCTTCAGCCACCATCAACTGCGTCGCCAAACTCAAGGTATCTGTCTGTCTGTCTGTCTATCTGTCTGTCTATCTATCTATCTATCTGAACATCTATCTGTCTTTCTGTCTGTCTGTCTATCTGTCTGTCTATCTATCTATCTGAACATCTATCTATCTGAACATCTGTCTTTCTGTCTATCTATCTGTCTGTCTGTACATTTGTCTGTCTATCTTGTCTGTCTGTCTGTCTGTCTGTCTATCTATCTTGTCTGTCTATCTACCTATCAATCTGAACATTTATCTGTCTGTCTGTCTATCTGAACATCTATCTATCTGTCTGTCTGTCTGTCTGTCTATCTATCTGAACATCTATCTATCTGAACATCTATCTGTCTGTCTATCTACCTATCAATCTGAACATTTATCTGTCTGTCTGTCTATCTGAACATCTATCTATCTGTCTGTCTGTCTGTCTGTCTATCTATCTGAACATCTATCTATCTGAACATCTATCTTGTCTGTCTATCTACCTATCAATCTGAACATTTATCTGTCTGTCTGTCTATCTGAACATCTATCTATCTGTCTGTCTGTCTGTCTATCTATCTAGCTGAACATCTATCTGTCTGAACATCTATCTGTCTGTCTGTCTATATATCTATCTGTCTGTCTGTACATTTGTCTGTCTATCTTGTCTGTCTGTCTGTCTGTCTATCTTGTCTGTCTATCTACCTATCAATCTGAACATTTATATGTCTGTCTGTCTATCTATCTATCTATCTATCTATCTATCTATCTATCTATCTATCTATCTATCTATCTGTCTGTCTGTCTGTCTGTCTGTCTGTCTGTCTGTCTGTCTGTCTGTCTGTCTATCTATCCATCCATCTATCTGTCCGTCTATCTGAACATTTATCTATCTGTCTGTCTGTCTATCTATCTGTCTGTCTACCTATCTGAACATTTATCTATCTGTCTGTCTGTCTGTCATCATCTATCTATCTGACCATTTATCTATCTGTCTGGCTGGCTGTCTATCTATCTGTCTACCTATCTGACCATTTATCTATCTGTCTGAACATTTATCTGTCTGTCTGTCTGTCTCTGTCTGTCTGTCTGTCTGTCTGTCTGTCATCATCTATCTATCTATCTATCTGTCTGTCTATCTGAACATTTATCTGTCTGTCTGTCTATCTATCTGTCTGTCTACCTATCTGAACATTTATCTATCTGTCTGTCTGTCTGTCATCATCTATCTATCTGACCATTTATCTATCTGTCTGGCTGGCTGTCTATCTATCTGTCTACCTATCTGACCATTTATCTATCTGTCTGAACATTTATCTGTCTGTCTGTCTGTCTCTGTCTGTCTGTCTGTCTGTCTGTCTGTCATCATCTATCTATCTATCTATCTGTCTGTCTATCTGAACATTTATCTGTCTGTCTGTCTATCTATCTGTCTGTCTACCTATCTGAACATTTATCTATCTGTCTGTCTGTCTGTCATCATCTATCTATCTGACCATTTATCTATCTGTCTGGCTGGCTGTCTATCTATCTGTCTACCTATCTGACCATTTATCTATCTGTCTGAACATTTATCTGTCTGTCTGTCTGTCTGTCTGTCTGTCTGTCTGTCTGTCTGTCTGTCTATCTATCTATCTATCTGAATATTTATCTACCTGTCTGTCTATCTATTTATCTGTCTACCTATCTGAACATCTATCTATCTGAACATGTCTGTCTGTCTGTCTGTCTATCTATCTATCTATCTATCTATCTATCTATCTATCTGAACATTTATCTATCTGTCTGTCTGTCTATCTATCTGAAGATCTATCTATCTATCATATGTCTGTCTGTCTGTCTATCTATCTTGTCTGTCTATCTACCTATCAATCTGAACATTTATCTATCTATCTGTCTGTCTATCTATCTGTCTGAACATTTATCTGTCTGTCTATCTGAACATCTATCTATCTATCTATCTATCTATCTATCTATCTATCTATTTCTCTATCTATCTCTCTATCTATCTATCTATCTGTCAACATCTATCTATCTATCTGAACATCTATCTGTCTGTCCATCTGTCTGAAGATCTATCTATCTATCTATCTATCTATCTACAGTGAGGAAAATAAGTATTTGAACACCCTGCTATTTTGCAAGTTCTCCCACTTAGAAATCATGGAGGGTCTGAAATTGTCATCGTAGGTGCATGTCCACTGTGAGAGACATAATCTAAAAAAAATCCAGAAATCACAATGTATGATTTTTAACTATTTATTTGTATGATACAGCTGCAAATAAGTATTTGAACACCTGAGAAAATCAATGTTAATATTTGGTACAGTAGCCTCTGTTTGCAATTACAGAGGTCAAACGTTTCCTGTAGTTTTTCACCAGGTTTGCACACACTGCAGGAGGGATTTTGGCCTCCTCCACACAGATCTTCTCTAGATCAGTCAGGTTTCTGGCCTGTCGCTGAGAAACACGGAGTTTGAGCTCCTCCAAAGATTCTCTATTGGGTTTAGGTCTGGAGACTGGCTAGGCCACGCCAGAACCTTGATATGCTTCTTACAGAGCCACTCCTTGGTTATCCTGGCTGTGTGCTTGGTCATTGTCATGTTGGAAGACCCAGCCTCGACCCATCTTCAATGCTCTAACTGAGGGAAGGAGGTTGTTCCCCAAAATCTCGCAATACATGGCCCCGGTCATCCTCTCCTTAATACAGTGCAGTCGCCCTGTCCCATGTGCAGAAAAACACCCCAAAGCATGATGCTACCACCCCATGCTTCACAGTAGGGATGGTGTTCTTGGGATGGTACTCATCATTCTTCTTCCTCCAAACACGTTTAGTGGAATTATGACCAAAAGTTCTATTTTGGTCTCATCTGACCACATGACTTTCTCCCATGACTCCTCTGGATCATCCAAATGGTCATTGGCAAACTTAAGTCGGCCTGGACATGTGCTGGTTTAAGCAGGGGAACCTTCCGTGCCATGCATGATTTCAAACCATGACGTCTTCGTGTATTACCAACAGTAACCTTGGAAACGGTGGTCCCAGCTCTTTTCAGGTCATTGACCAGCTCCTCCCGTGTAGTTCTGGGCTGATTTCTCACCTTTCTTAGGATCATTGAGACCCCACGAGGTGAGATCTTGCATGGAGCCCCAGTCCGAGGGAGATTGACAGTCATGTTTAGCTTCTTCCATTTTCTAATGATTGCTCCAACAGTGGACCTTTTTCACCAAGCTGCTTGGCAATTTCCCGTAGCCCTTTCCAGCCTTGTGGAGGTGTACAATTTTGTCTCTAGTGTCTTTGGACAGCTCTTTGGTCTTGGCCATGTTAGTAGTTGGATTCTTACTGATTGTATGGGGTGGACAGGTGTCTTTATGCAGCTAACGACCTCAAACAGGTGCATCTAATTTAGGATAATAAATGGAGTGGAGGTGGACATTTTAAAGGCAGACTAACAGGTCTTTGAGGGTCAGAATTCTAGCTGATAGACAGGTGTTCAAATACTTATTTGCAGCTGTATCATACAAATAAATAGTTAAAAAATCATACATTGTGATTTCTGGATTTTTTTTTTTAGATTATGTCTCTCACAGTGGACATGCACCTACGATGACAATTTCAGACCCCTCCATGATTTCTAAGTGGGAGAACTTGCAAAATAGCAGGGTGTTCAAATACTTATTTTCCTCACTGTATATATCTATCTATCTATCTGAACATTTATCTGCCTGTCTGTCTGTCTCTGAACATCTATCTATCTATCTATCTATCTATCTATCTGTCTGTCTGTCTCTGAACATCTATCTATCTATCTATCTATCTATCTATCTATCTATCTGGGTGTTTAACTATACTATCTATCATCCATCTTTTTATTCATGTATCCATCAATCCATTCATCTGTTTATCCATCTGTCTATCTATCTAAATGTTTATCCATCTATCGAACTGTGTAACTATATCTATCTATCCATCCATCTATCTATATTTTTATCCATTTATCCATGTATTTATCCATCTATCTATCTATCCACAGTCAAACCAAAATTATTCAGACAACAGATATAATTTTTGATATTTTTTTACTAGTGGGTGCAGGACACTATAGTTCATTTATGTAAGTGAGGATGGCAAAAGTAAACTGTGACATATTTTATGCAAAAATTCTTCATACAGTGGACTACCAGTAAAATTGATTAAAATCTGACAAATTATTCAGACATTTTTACCTGACCCTGTTTTGCTTAAGTGTTTTTTCTTTATTTGTTAATGCCGTTTTTAACCTTTTTATATGAAATACTGAACAAAATTAAGCATTGCTTGTAACTGGTTGACCTAAATTGTTATTATCTAATTGTGTATAACATAATCAAGATGAATTTGTGACCCTGGACCACAAAACCAGTCATAAGGGTCAATTTTTTTGAAATTGAGAATTATACATCATCTGAAAGTTGAATAAATAAGATTTCCATTGATGTATGGTTTGTTAGGATAGGACAATATTTGGCTGAAATCTGGAATCTGAGGGTGCAAAATTAAAATATTGAGAAAATCGCCTTTAAAGTTGTTCAAATGAAGTTCTTAATCAAATTACTAATCAAAAATGAAGTTTTGATATATTTATGGTAGTAAATTTACAAAATATCTTCATGGAACATGATCTTTACTTAATATCCTAATGATTTTTGGCATAAAAGAAAAAATTATAATTTTGACCCATACAATGTATTGTTGGCTATTGCTACAAATATACCTGTGCTACTTATGACTGCTTTTGTGCTCCAGGGTCACATTTGTTCTGACACAGTTTAACTCTGAGTTCTTGTCATGTTTAGAAAATGGTAATAAAATTAGCGAATAAACTGTGATAATGTGAGAAATGCTGAAGGTGTCCGAATAAATTTTGGTTTGACTGTATTTATCTACCCATGTAACTGACTGGTCTTCCTCTCCAGGATTATAAACTGGTCTTCGGGAATCATAAAGGACTGGCGAGTCAGCGCTGGCACGGCGGCGTCGCGACCATCGAACACAGCCCAGGGGACGTGGTTTGGGGTGTCGTGTGGACAATGAACATGTCGGACCTCGAGTCCCTCGACAGGTAGACTCTTTCAGACCCCAAACACACACATACAGTACACTCAAAAATTCTGGGTTGTTTCAACCCAACTTTGGGTCAAATATGGACTAACCCAACTTTTGGGTTAAAAATGTATCACTGGCGGGCCCAGTGGCGCTCTTTTTTTGTTGTCTTTGATCTCCATCACATATTTTAGTAATTAAAGCTTAAAACCTTAGAATTCATCCTGTGAAAACCATTTTTAAATCGGACATTGCATTACCGTGGAAATGGTACTTTAAAATATTTTATTAGTCTCCTCCCCTTAGTGGGTGGAGTCCAGTGTCGTATTACAAAATAGATTACGGTCTTTTAGAATCAAAATTTTATATAATCTTGACAAAATACATATTGTTGGAAAGGTCTGAGTCTCAAAATTCCATATTTGGTGGTTATTGTTTGATGGACGTAATATTGACTGAGAAATTTAGACATTTGTGACAGAAAAATGCATAACAATGGAGTTTTGATGGCTGTTTGTGGTATAACGCCCCCAAATAAAATCTCACAGGAACCTACATTTTTTTTTATATCAACTTCAAATTTGGAACATAATTTATTTAGACATAACTCTTTAATTTGAGCAATTTTGAATTCAAAAATATTTTGTAATATTTATTTTATATAAAATAAACAAAATTTTGTCAATTTTCTTTACAGTAAATTTAAACTTCTATAACTTTTTGATACTTTAATATTTTGAAATGATTCCACTTCTGCAGTAATCTAAAAAAGGGTCCAACCTTAGGTCTGTATTCCAAAGCGTTCATGAATTATAACAATTTAAGTTTGGATAATGCACTTTCACCTCTATGATCAAAAATTAGAGGCGACACTTAATGTGCAGCTGGGTTAGTCCATATTTGACCCAAATTTGGGTTGAAACAACCCAGCATTTTTTACTCAGAGATATTCATGTAGAAACGCAGCAGTAGTAAGTGAGTGTTGGAGCTCTTCATGCGTGCTGGATGTTCCTCTGCAGGCAGGAGAACGTTAAAATGGGCACCTACAGTCCAGTGGAGGTGAACGTCTCCACCAGCGGACAGGACCTCAGCTGTCGGACGTACATCATGAACAGCTGCGTTTATGCACCACCTTCACCGCAGTATCTACAGGTACGGCCTCCTGCGCGCTTTAACAAGTCTCAGAAATATGCCTTTTATCAGGACAGTGGTTCACAACACTCGTTGCAAAGCAGCTTTACAGAAAATTATAGTTTCCGCACTATATTCAGTAGTAGCTTATCAGTGTTGATGTCTATATGGCAGAAATGTACAGTAAGAATCATGCAGTTAGCTAAATGTTGCAGCAAGCAAAAAATGACGTGTTCAACCCAAGCAAAAGAATGTTAATTTGCATTTGATCAGATGTAACTGAAGTACAAGGTTATGAGATGCATTGTGTGAATGCTTGGCTAAAGAGATGTGTCTTTAATCTAGATTTAAACAGAGAGAGTGTCTCTGAACCCCGAACGTTATCAGGAAGGCTATTCAAGAGTTTGGGAGCCAAGTGTGAAAAAGCTGTACCTCCTTTAGTGGACTTTGGTACTACCAAGAGACCTTAGAGAGCGTGATGGATTGTAGCCTAGTTAAGTACGCAGGAGCTAAACCATTAAGGGCCTTATAGGCAAGTAATATTAATATTTTGGAACTGATACAGAACTTAATAGGCAGCCAGTGCAGAGAATGTAAAATTGAGGTAATATGATCATATTTTCTTGACCTGGTAAGGACTCTAGCCGCTGCATTTTGGATTAACTGTAGCTTGTTTACTGAAGATGCAGGAAGACTTTCAAAAGGGAAGCAAGATGGCTTAACATTACTTAAAACCTGAGACGCACTGCACGATTTTAGCAATGCTATAAGATCATTGCATGTCACACTGTGTGACATGCATCTAATAAACTTGGCTACGACGTGTGTGTGGACTTCACAATGATGACACGTATTGACTCGTACTGTAGAAGAATAAAACGTCATCAGCTAGTGGTAAACAAAAAGAGCATGATAAATCTCACTTTAGCCATTGTAGTTTTTGTGTGTGCTGAAAAAAAGTGGAAGTGGCGAAAGAGGAAGGGATAAGAGCTTGAGGTAAGCAGTTTTATGTTTTAGTGCCATGTCGCATTTTTATTGGTTGGTCAGTAAACGTGGATCGTAGCTGCAAACACACAGTGCGATGGTTATGCTGTATTTCTGACATTGTCAGAAAATGATCTTTGATCGCAAGACAGGGTCTTTGACCCTCTCTCATGGTACGGCACAGGACCACCGATTAGGAGACACAATCACAGAAATCGCCACGATTTTTTCACGATGCCAATCTTTAGTCTGGGACAGCCAAAAATCATGCATAAATCTTATTTTAATTCAAGCCCTTAACAAGAACCACCAGGATTTTCACAGTCTAGGATAAATAAGGAAGTATCATTTTAAAGGTGTGATATCTAGACCTGGAAAAACCTTGGAAATGTATGCATTATAAAAATATATTATTCTAGTTATTTAAAAAAATATATTTTTAATATAAAAAATGATAAAAATATTTGTAAAAATATTTATTTAAATAATATATTTTAGAGCTTGGCATAGCTGGAATAATATTTTTTTTACACATAATTTTGACCAAATGGAAATCAATGGAAATTTATAATTTTGTGTTATTCTAGATTATTCTAGTTGATTTTTTTTAAAGATTTTTTTTATTTTTTTTTACAGTCTCTAGCAAATAAAAATATTTTTGAGCTTTGCATAACCAGAATAATGTGTTTTACTCACAATTTCTAGCAAATAAAATATTCTTGGGCTTTGCATAACCAGAATGATATTTTTAAACACAATTTCTAGCAAATAATATATTTTAGAGCTTAGCATAACTATAAACTATAACGTTATTCTAGTAATGCCAAGCTCTAAAATATTTTATCTGGAAATTGTGAGAAAAAACCGAGACAAAAAGAACACAAAAGCAGTTTCGTAAGATGTCACATGATAGTTTTGTATGAGCAACGGACTGAAAATGAAATAGTTATTCATTAATAATCACTTCCTCCAGTGGGTTGTTAACTGCTTCGGTTGAATCGCTGATTCAGAAAGTTGAACTCGGCTCACTTGGATTCATGAACGAATCATTCAGACAATAACATCTCTGAATTAATTATTTAATTCTGATTTCCTAGCCTCTATTGTGTGTGAAATCACAGCAACAACAACAACAAAAACAGAAACACATGCTTCTCTAAACAGAGTAATCTGATATCATTCTTCAAAACAGAACGTGTTTGTTATTTGTGCTGCTGGCGAAAGGACAATGTTGTGGTGTTTTTTTCTGGCGGTTGCTCCGGCCAGCTTTGTATGAGACAATAGAGCACCGCCAGCAACTGGGTCAGTGATACAACAAAAACACATCAAACCGAAGCATCCGGAATATGCACTATAATTTTCATAATACAATACAAGAGTCTCTGTCACAAGATAACTTCTGCATATTTATGCATTTAAATTGGACATGTCAGTTTTAGTATACGAAAATAGGCACGCAGCACGTGTGCTTATGAATTTATAAATAAATCTCTGTACTGTCCTAAACACTTGCATGCAAAACATATCGTTCTTGTCACATGCACATTAAACAATTTTTACTGTAAAACATGTCAAATTTAGTTTGCAACACCATGTAATGACGAAAAATTCTGGCGATTACAGGGTTTCTGCAAATTTATGACTTTAAGACCTGTTTGACCAATTAAAGAAAATTTAAGAAATAAAGGGAACACGCCATGTCAATACTGTATGTTCTATGAATATTTAAAAATAAAAGTTCCAACTGA
This sequence comes from Onychostoma macrolepis, assembly GCF_012432095.1. Lineage (NCBI taxonomy): Eukaryota > Metazoa > Chordata > Actinopteri > Cypriniformes > Cyprinidae > Onychostoma > Onychostoma macrolepis. The sequence continues at coordinate 2,094,408 of NC_081170.1, read as the reverse complement.
TCTCCATTACTTTTTAACAGAGGCGGACAGTAGTGAAGTATTTTTACTCTGCTTTAAAAGTACTTTTCAAGTGTTTTTCTTTAGAAAACTTTTACTTCACAGCATTCCAAAGCATATTGCACTTTTTACTGCACTACGTTTCATGTTAAATATCATTTAATACTTAATTACATTAGAAATCTAGTACTTTCTTACTGTTACTCAAGTAAGAGTAATTCAAAGATTTACTTGAGTACAAGAAAGTAGTAAATTTTTAATGTTCTTAAGTATTAAAGGTTAAACAAACAACAACTTTTATTTATGAAATGTAGTGCATTATGCTTTGGAATATAGTGAAGTAAAGTTTTCCAAAGAAAAACACTCATTTACATTTACTTGAGTAAAGTAAAAATACTTCACTACTGTCCACCTCTGCTTTTTAATTCATTTTACACACACACAAAAATAGCTTAACAAGAAAATAAAATAACTTTTACTGTATCTTCTGATCACAATGCTCAGAATTGATGTTCTTCTTCAGAATTTTTGTCTTGTTTTCCAGTGCAAATTTCTAAAATATTCTCAAATCAAGATGCAAAAATGGCATATAATAAGATATTTATTAAAGCGATGTGAATTTATGATAAAAAAGGGACAGATATTTGGCAATGGGCTCAGAAAAATCTACTTATTTCTTGGTAAAACAAGTTTTCGTTCCGCATTGACAGATATTTGTTCTTGTTTTAAGCATAAACTCATTTAATTTTGTTCAGTTTCTCAAAAAACAAGATGTTATATCTTCATTTTGCATTTTAAGTAAATGTGTCTTTATTTTAGGACGTTTAGATAATTGTACTGGCAAACAAGACAAAAATACTGAGGAAGAACAGCACTTTTGTGCATTGTGTTCAGAAGATACAGTAAAAGTTTTTACTTTTTTTTTTTTTTTTTGTAATGCATGCAACATTTAATACCATGACTTTATGAATAAAAAAATTTCTGCTCTGATTTAAGACCTTTTAAGTCCTTACTGTGTGAAAGGCTGAATTAAGACTTTTTAATCCAGAAAGAAGAAAGAAATGGTGTCAGGACCCAAGATATCCTTAATAAAGTCATTTACATTTTAACCTAAAATCTAAAATCATTTAATTTAAATCACATTTATGAACTTTGCACTTACAGAAGACAAATAAAAGCAGGTTTTTAACCAAAAAACAAAAAATTTAAAATCTGTAATAGAGCCAGTTGAACAATCAGCTCAAATTCTGACACAAAAACGACACACTGTTCACTTTACATGATGAATATTCCTGTTCTTGGCTGGAATAAACTATATTTTATGATGACACTCAAAAGTCTGTCAATGCAAGTCTTGATTGCTGCAGAGGGTGTGTTCTCTGTATAACTGTATGACAGAAATATCTTCAAGATGCCAGTAGAAATGAAGTACCTTCTGTGTCTCAGGTTATTGTGATGGGCGCGGAGCAGAACGGGCTGCCGGAGGAATATCAGGACAAACTACGGTCTATCGAAACCAACAAATACGAGGGACCTCTGCCTGTGATGGAAGAACTGGAGAAAGCTTTGAAAAAATCCAAAGAAAGGACAGAAGAGATTCAATCTGATGATTAGCGTCGGAGTCGCCCTCATAAATGGTGTCTATGTGCACACTTACCTGTAGTCTACAGAATGTACACCACAGCACAATTATAATAGTTCTGTTTATGCAGACGAGGGGAAGAATGTGCAGCATTTGTAACGTATGGTAGCAAAACAAAATTGCATAAAGTATTTTTGCTGGCATTCATTGTGTTGTGTTTTGCTTGTGTTATTTTCACTTCGGATTGTCGTAAAAACAACCTTTTTGGAACCTTCATTTTTAAGAGGTAATGCCAAAATGAAATAAAATAAAATTAAGAGCTGATTCCACCGTCATATTTTATAGATAGGACTAGGATTTGAACAATATTTCTATTCTCTCTTGATTTGAATGGAAGTTATGGTTATGGTTGATATAAAGTGATAGTTCACCCAAAAATATGTTGACAGTAGCCATTGACTTCCATAGTATTTTTTTTACTACCATCAATGGTTTAGTTACCAACATTCTTAAAAAATTAAAAAAAATCTTCTTCTGTGTAGAATGAGTAAAAGAATGAATTTTAATTTTTGGGTGAATTATCCATTTATGTTGCTGTCAAGCTGCTAAAATGGTTGGAATCCCATACTTTTGCATTTGTCCCAACATTATGCAGAAAACAATATTTTTGAAGAAGGTTATCATCAGGCAAGTTCTCATACTTCATAAACCAAGTGTGTAGAGTTTAGTAGAGATGCACCTACCGATATCCAGCAACTACTAAATTGTCCCTAGAAATAATTTTGATTGCTCAAGTTTGTGTATGTAACTATAGTTTCCAAAGTCGGTCATCACTTGATATGATTTTCAAGGGTGTAGAATTACCGTAAGTAGAGATGCTATAACATGTTCCTACCTAAATTGTCCCTAGTAATAATTTTGATCAAACAATTAAATGTCTTTTCTCTTCTGCTATGCCAAAGTCACCCTACACTGTTAACGCTATCTAGGTAACAAACTTAGGTTATAAAAACTTTGTGGGAACATTTTGAAATGTTTCTAAAATGTTAAAACGTCCAGTTTTCTTGTCGGGGTTGTAATGCTTTTTAAAGGTTACAAAAATGTTTCTTGCAACATTCTACTAACTTTATTATCACCCGAAATATAACATTATTTGAATATTCTAAGACCGCTAAAACGTCCAGTTTTCTTGTTGTGAGTAGAACGCTATTCAAAGGTTACAAAAACATTTCTTACAACATAAGAAATGTTGTAAGAAAGACGTTCCCTTGGAAGGGTTTGAATTGTTTTGAAAGAACATTAGGACAACATTCTGTTTTGCTGAAAAAAACAAAAAACAACAACAAAAAAAACCAAAACAATAGAAACCATTACAGAAATTCCAATGGTTCCCACTATACCACAAACATTACAAACTATCAACGTTTAACTATTAAAACCATTAAAAAATGGTTTTCTGTAGTGTGTTTTGGGACATATTCCATTAGGATTTAGTGGTGTTAACAAGCCACCTATAGAAGACGAACAATTACACTAGAGTTTCCATTAAAACCAATACAAGTCCCATTGCCAATTCAAATTCTATGATGGTTTCTATTGTTTTTTTCCAGCAGGGTTGGATGTTAAATGCGATGTCTTATTGGAAACTAGTTACAGTGGTAAATTTTTGTAACGTTTAGTAAAAATGTAACCAGTGTTGCGTTTAATTCCCATGCAGCTCATCATAAAATACATAACCAACATTAAATCTCATGACTGACTGAAGACTCGCTGAATTTATCGTTTTATTTCTCTGACCTCGCCACATAACTCATATTCAAACAACCTTCCCTAGTGGAAAATAAATATACTTAAATGTATTCGAAATACATTTATTTCATGCCAAGTATACAACAAATACATTTTCATATTTATGCACTTAATAAAATGCTCTGCAATTGTACTTTTAGTACACTAAACTGGTATACTTCAAGTCTGCTAAATTGTACACTGTAAAAAAAAAAAAAGTTGAGCCAACTTAAAATTAAGGCAACCAGCTTCCGCAGATTTTTGAGTTTCCTCAACTTGTCGTTTTAAGTTTATACAACAAAAATTTGAGAATCTCCCACAAAAATAAGTTGAGCAAACTCAAAAATCTGCTGAAGCTGGTTGCCTTAAAATTTTAAGTAGGCTCAATTTTTTTTATTTTTTTTTATTTTTATTTTTTTTACAGTGTACTTAATGCACTTTAATTGTGCAGAAGTCCAATTAAAGACTTAGTATATTTAATTGTGCTAAAGTGGAATATTACACCATAAATATTTTGCATTTAAATACTGATATTATTCAAATAATGCAATCCTCATCAAAAGTGACATTAAAACACATTTTAGGCACATTATTAATAAACGGGCATTGTGCACACATGTAACACTCCAAATAAAGTTTTAATAAAAATGAGTGCTGTCAAACATTAATCGCATTCAAAATAAAAGTTTTTGTTTACATAATATATATATATGTGTGTACTGTGTATATTTATTATGTATATATGAATACACTCACGCATGTATATATTTAAGAAAAATATGTTACGTTTATATATTAAATATATTTATGTGTGATATATTTTATATAAATATAAATTTAAATAGATATAAAAATATATGCTGTATGTGTGTCTTTATACACACACACACACAATAAATATACACAGTACACATACATAGTATGTAAACAAAAACTTTTATTTTGGATTTTTTCAAACAGTCTGTGGGGTAAAATGAGCAATTACTGTAGTTATTCTGTTCTGAACATTAATTCCTTTGTTTTAGTTGGTTTAATAAAAATATTTGGATATTTATATTTAAAAATCACCTCAAGTTAGCATCAGGTAGCTAGTTAGCATCAGCTAACAATATGTTTCAAATAATTTTGTAATTCATAATTGATTATATTCTCTTTTTTATTTTTGTTAAAAACAAATTTTTCATATATATAATTTTTGTCATTGTCACTAAAACTATGATAACTTTTCTGAACACATTTAACTTTTGTTTGACAGAAAAGAAAAATGACCTTCGAGTTATCCGTCAGTAAATATGTTCACAGATTTGAAGTATACTTAGTATGAAGTAAATGTATTTTAAATGCATGACTTTTTATTTTTCTACTAGGGTTGAGACGGCAGAAATGAGCAAACCCAGGGTGTTTTCAGCAATCCGGGTCAAATTTCATCTTATAGTTTCACTTCCTAGTTAACATGGAAGGTGCGGAACCAAGTAAACAACACTCAGTATTCCGTTCAGCCTTCGCTGAGTCAGACTCTTTCGTTTTCTGTTGAGATGACCACGCTTTCCTAAAACACAACACTATATCGGGACTGTAAAACCCAATCTCAAGAGAACGGTCGCTTGCCTCGCGCTGATTTTTCGCATCAGACACCGACAACGACGCGACTTCTGACCGCATGTCTGTGAAGGAAGAGCCCGGGCTGATGGTCTCGCGCTAAACAGGTAAAATGGGCTCGTGCACGAGTGAGGGGTCTCACCTGAGGCTGCTGACGTCACACCGCGAGCTGCTGGTGGAGCAGGTGAAGAACACGCAGTGTATTCTGGAGAACCTCCAGATGAACGGCTTCATCTGCACCGAAGACATCGAGATCATTCAGCGCAGCACCACCAAAACTGACCAGGTACAACACTATTACTATATCAGGCTGTTACATAGCCCAGGTCAAGAAAGAGTAAGAAGTACACTTCCATAATGTACTTAAAGTGTTCTATTTTCGCGCACTAATTTTGTACTTAGTATAGGATACTAAAATGATTCTTTAGTAGGCCTACTTCTACTTCTTAAGTGTACTCAAGTGCAGTGTTGGGGAGTAACTTTTTTTAACCTGGGAGCCTATCAGTATAATACACAAGTATTATAAGTACCATGCAAGTTATGCAAACTTACAGTATATACCTGTAAATATACATAACTTCAAAATATACTGTATGTATGAACTCCTAACATACAAAATGATAAAATTATTTAAACAGGGTTTCTGCAAGCCTTAAAAGGTCTTAATTTGCCCTTTCGCAAATAAAGGCCATAGATCCTAATTCAGAACAGAAAGTCTTAAATTCATGATATTGAATGTTGCATGCATTGATAAAAATGAATATCTTCTACTGTATTTTTATCTTGTTTTCCAGTACAAATATCTAAACATGCTTAAATTAAGATGCATTTACTTTTGTTTTCTGAGAAACTGATCAAAATGAGTTTATGCTTAAAACAAGAATATCTGCAGTCAGAAAACCTTGTTTTCCCTTTACAATTATAATGATTTTTCGAAGGCAGATATTTGTTGTTGGTTTTAATGTTGCTCAAGTAAATGCATCTTTGTTAAAAAAATAAATAAAAGTAAAATAAATAAATAATAATAATAATTTCTCTCTCTCTCTGTCTATGGGAGATGTGTGAAAAAGATAATGGTTTTAAGGACAAAATAAGAATAAATAAATGATTTTAACAGAACAGTTTTAAGACACACTTCTGAGCTCGCGCATATATTCTGTTGGTTGCATAAAAAGAATTTAAATAAAATAGGCTATCGATGATAAGGGATAAAAAATGTTTGCCTTAACGAATAAAAATGGTTAAAAAATATAAATGGTCTTACATTCTTCAGGGGATCAGAGAATACACGTCTTGTTACCAAAGCATTAACATATATATATATAACAACAACAACAACATAAACAACAACCTAAATAACAATAAAATAAATCTAAATAAAAAGATAAAGTAAGTCAGTTTCAAGTTAATCATGATTAACATCTAACATTGTGAATGGACGGTTAATACATATTTAGCAGCGAGTGCAGCTGTGTTATCATCTTCTCCAAGTAAGAAGGGCATTTTCTCAGTATCACTATAATTATATGACAGCATGCTACTACCATGTTTCGAAAGCAAATCATTCATAATTCATTTTAATCAAGTATTCAACATTTAAGTTTATTGAACTTATAAAACACATCATAGTAACAAAGCAAAGCAAATCATTTATCACACATTTTAATCATATATTTCAACAATTACTTAAGTTCACTGAACTTATAAAACACGTAATACGTTTACATTTTTGAATTAAATATTGTTTTAAGCAATCTGAATTATGACGACTCAAGAAATTGCATCATAAACCACATTGTTATATCAGTGTAGAACACAAATGTCAAAACTTCTTCAACTCCAAAACTCCCAGAGAATTATATATCATAGTAACAAACGTTACTAAAGCAAATCATTCATCATTTTAAGCATATTTAGCATTTATTTTATATATTTATTAAGCTTATTAACATTATAAAACAACCTACTAAAGCAAATCATTCATCATACATTTTAAACACATATTCAGCATTTATTTAAGTTTATTGAACTTATAAAACACATCATTCTTGTCTTTTAAAGATGTCAATAAATAAAATGTGATTATATGTAACATACTATATAAAAATAAACATTTACAATAGTCAGGCTTGGTGACAATAAAAATGTCTTACACTTGTTCTGTGAACAATGATGTCCATACTGGGAATTAAAGATTTCCAAAATAAAATAAAAATAAAATAAATAAAAATAAAATAAAAAGGGAGATGATCTGAGATGTTATCCTTTTTTTCTTTTCCAGAGTGAACGAAGACATCTTAAAAAATGTATTATTATTATTAAAGCATAATCTTACGAGTTTAAATAAGATCTTTCAAAATTAAATGACTGTTTAAATGAAATCTTAAAAGTTTTAAATAACATCTTTTATTTTTTACTTGTAAATTAAAGCTAAATTATGATTTTTATTCAACAGTACGTGTTCAAAAATTTAGTTGAAACTTTTAAAGGAGACTTGTACTTAGTTTATTTGATTTCAAAACATATTCCAGCTTAAAAAGGTGAAATAAACTGTTTCCCTATCTTAGAGTATTACTAGGGTGAGCCTGTGATCTAGTTCGGCACTTTATGGTCGTACTTTTCTGAACGGTCTTTATCAGCAGGGTGAAACATACCCTTAGCTGAAAATATACTATTGGTTGTCTACTAAGAAACATATGTAGACAGACCATATGACGATGTAACATCTTGCCTGATGGTCACGTGATTTGAAGGGTCACGCCATAACATTCCAGCTCATTTAAAATGTTTGTTTAAGTCAATTACAGACATGTGAAAAGTCTTTACAAAATCAACCATGTCACTATGGCACACATTCTTTGGAGTTGTAAACTACTCTTGAATGAATCCGCACATGTGAGGAACACCTTATGCGGTGCAATGGGCCCCTGAGAATATTTAATTAGCTTTAAAAGCACAGAACAAGCTAAATGAATGTCAGACGGTATGAAATTACCTACGTTGTTAAAACCTATCTACAATATGTATTAAACATATGCTTTGTTGTTAAGACTGCTTATTAATAGTGGTGATACTGATGTTAAGTTTTAACGGTTCACAAGTCTCATAAATCTATATCATTTTCATTTATACATTTATTGCTTTTCTTATTTTTACAAAGGTTTCAATTCCTAGTAAATATAAGGTCAAAACATGATATTACAAAATAAATCATGTTGACAAACGTGGTTGTTGCAGTGTTTAAAAAAATAATCCAAACAGATCCACACACACGCAGGATGATGTCACTCAGGAAGGTCAACAGTTCAGGTCGGCATATGCAAGCTAGTTTTCAAACTTTTTCCCCAAAATCAATTATTTCTATAACACTTGCTGATTTTAAAGCACAAACTTACTTTAAAGTTTGAATAAAAGGTTACCAAATGTAGATTCATACCTGTTGTGTTCTAACAAAATCATTAATCGGTTCTCTTTGTTTTATATGATTTACTTTATATTACTGCACAAAGGTTCCCGCTAATTTTATAAGTCTGATAAATTTGTGGTCAAGACACGAGGAAGTGAGAATCAGGCTACAAAATAAGTTTGACACAATGTTTTTAAGAAAGGCAATTTATTTATTTTATTTAATGTATTTTATTTATTTTTATTTTATTTTATTTTTTGAAAATACAACTAAATCAGATAACAAATCATTCTTTCTTTTTGACAAACCTACATTTCAAATAATTTTTCCCCGAGGTGTTCATTATCCGAGTGGAACTACTCTTATTTCCCAATACAGGGGTCTAGATGAAGCTTCTTAACCGAACAAAGAAATCGCATTTCACATCCATTCAGCATATTTCATTCAATATTTTTGCTCGTGTGTCGTGGTTTCATGCCTTTGTCTAACACTTTAGATGCATCAGAATGTGGATTTTTCACCATCCAACATTAAATTAAAGAGGTGTATCAGCTGAGCTTGTTTCAACTTACCATTTTCTTAGGTTATTATTTTTACTCACATAGATATAGATCAGATATAGAATAAACCTTATCGTCCATGCTTTTCCCCTACAGACCCAACAAGGTCTATGGGGGCACAGTTGTAAATTCCTAGAGAGCTATAGTTACCCAGACAATTTTCATCATTTAAGAAAATCATATCGCATATAGAATATAGAAAACCTCCTCTCAATCCACTGTGACTGTCATTTTACTTGGGGTTAGTGTTACGGATGACGCCGTTCACATTTTATTTGCTGGACTGTGTGTGTCATTACTTTGACTGTAGGTGAGGCCTTCTCTATCTAAGAGCAGTCAGCGTTTATAGAAATAAATGAAAATTCACATTTATACACTATACACTCTACTTGAGAGCGCTTGACTAAGTCGGTATTTCTTTTTGAGACAATTACCCATTTCCATGACCATAGGATGATAAGTCTGGCTGATTTACACATACAACTGAAACATCTCTCACCATCAAGCTCAAAGCCGCACATTCAGTAAAGTCAGAGGTTGTACACGCTCTTGAAAAGTTACAGACATAAAATATAAAGGAATTTTGTGAGAACAAAAACCCTATGTATCTCAAGAGACCAAACCACTGAGAAAATTGCCGTATGAATACAGAAAATTCCGCTCGTGGGGATTTGTGTATATTTTTTGTAAACATTGAATTATAAGTGACTTTTTTCTTTACGTCACTAGATTTCGTGACGTCGGTCATAAGCATAAGCATCTGCCTCTTGCTAAAATTTTTCTGTTTTGTCCACTTTTGGCAGATTTGGTAGAGGGACTATGTCGACTTGTTGTAATGTGATCGCAATTAAGAACCATAACATTAAACTACAAGCCCATGAAAAGGTCACAGACGTAGTCTTTTATACAGGAAATATGTTTGCACAACAGAAATATGTATCGGTATAACAATTACCTAATACTGAAATACTCTCTTCTAAATATATTTAATGTTTTTAGTTTTAGTGTTGATTTTGACGGCCTACCCCAATAGTTGATACCACTCTATACTTTTTTTCATTGTTTTTGTACAGTTTTTATATGAAGACCATCCTCAGAGTTTGGTCAATCATGTGGTGAGTGAAAACGAGAACAAATGCAGTATAAGATAATTAAAGGAATGTCAAGAGTGTGTTTAAACTGAGATTGCGGTGTACAGATTACTGGTCTGTCTACAAAGAGGCCACGCGACACAAGGCCTCGATCTTACTATTTCACTGTTACGTGTACATCTATTTCATTTAGAGCACATACAGTTACACATTACAATTTGAAGATGGTGTGGAAGCAATATTTTCTTTGTACGCGTCTCTAAACGTGACTTTAATAAATCACTGTTGTTTTAAGCGAATGCAATGATTCAGTCTGTTTTATTCAGTCGTTGTGTTTCAGGCGTCCGCCTTTTAGTTTTGTTCCAGGAAACAGGTACAACTGTAATTGAGCGTAGTCATGTCTGTCCGATCTTCTTTAAGAAAACATGCGGTCAGCAGTTTTTAACACGTCTTAATTCTCTTAATTTTTCACAGTCGCAAATGCTTGTTTAGCTTAAATATTAGTTTTTTAGTCAGTTACAAAAGTGGCAGGCGTGATGCTTATATGTATTTTTTTTAAATAATTACGACAAAGTTATAGGTTTCCGGTACTTGGACGAACCCTTGACAGAGTGTTACTCAATCAGTCCTCTGCCTCATCTTTTAATGAAATATTCCATTGAATGTCACCAAGACAAATTCTGTAACAGCGTTCATAAATGTATATAAACGTACAAATCTTTATAGAGACAATAAGAACAATACGGTCTAACATCACAAACAAAAATGATTGTTCTAACTCTTTCACACACCAGACTGGTCCCTGGTAAGTACCCCTAAAACTGAGAGGTATCTTGACTTTATCCGTGTGTTTAACGGCGCTAGGCCTCGTCACATCGTTGTGAGATATAAATCGCAGCGTTTTTCATAAGGCAACGCTTTGAAACCAGAACAATTCCATGACTTTGCGTATTCTTTCTGTTTGAATTTGTTTACCGCTCTTGTTGCATTTTCCCCCTCTAAAGGTAACTGTTAAGCCTTGCGCTTTGCGCCCTAGTTTTTTTTTGCTGTCTCTTTGTTCATATAAGTCCATATTTCTGCTAATTTGCTTGATTTAATAAAACATGGCTTCATCCCACCCGTCGTCTTCATTCGAGACATTTATGTTATATTATTAATACTATCCTAGTTTAGATATCAGATACCAGACCTATTTCCGTATTCAGGCCGATTTCTTTTTTAGAAAATTGATTAAAAAAATATATTTGTGAATTGCTCATTAGTAAGTTGCTTCGGAAAAAGGCGTATACACATTTCAACTTTTTTTTTTAACAGTTTATTGTTGAATATACATTGAAGTAGTGAATTCAAATTGCCGTTACAAACATACAATAGCGGATGTTACAATTACAGGCGGTCTAGCCAGAAAAGAAAATCTCTGCAAACCAACATGTTTTGTTGTAATATAAAATCAACCAACGATCCGACAATTTCACACGTCATGGTTTCATAATTTTTTGAGACCAGCGCCACACATAAATCTGTTACATAAGTTAAAATCGTTTATTTATTCTTATTTTGTCCTTAAAACCATTATCTTTTTCACACATCTCCCATAGAGAGAGAGAGAGAGAGAGAGAGAGAGAGGGAAAGAGAGCGCGCCTCGGAACCTGATACGCGCGCTGCAGATGGGAGGGGCGCTCGCTCGTCACACAGATGTTTCCATGAGAAAGATTCAAAACGGACCATAATATCTTCAAAACAATGCTTGACAGCTCATTTATGGGTTTTTCCACCGTCGGATAACATAGCTCTTCCCGGATGACACCGGAGTTTCACGCTTGACCGATTTCCACATCCGAAACTTATGAGATCAAAGGGCACATATGGATATTATTATTATTAATAATAATAATATTATTATGAGGTCACGAAAGGTCAAAGCAATTAATCATTTTGTCATTTGCTGGCGGATACGTACTACTACTGGAAAACAATACAAATTCTGAAGAAGAACATTTTTTGCATTGTGATCAGAAGCTACAGTAAAAGTTATTTTCATATTCTAGGGGCATTTTTTTTTTTTTTTTGTAAAATGAATTAAAAAGTAATGGAGATTTTTTTGGTTGCATTTGTTGTATAATAATTTTATTAAGTTGTATTTTTAATCTTTGAAGTGCCGCTAACACAACTCTGTGTGTCTTTACTTGCTCTTAAAATGTCTTAAATTTACCTTCATAAAACGTGCAAACACCCTGTTATATACATATTTTATACACCCTGTTAAATGTATATATATATATTTCACAATTAATCAACTCATTTTTGGACACACAGGTTCGCAAAATCCTGGAGCTGGTTCAGAGTAAAGGAGAGGAGTGCTCAGCATATTTCGTACACGTTCTTCATGAAGCATACGACGCTTACGTCGATCTGCGGCCTTGGTTTGAAGACATTCGGTACAAACCATTAGACACTATAAGTGTCATACCAGTGGTTAACACAGACCCCAGTGAGTATTTTCATTTAAAATAACATATGTGACCCTGGAACACAAAACCAGTCTTAAGTTGCTGGGGTATATTTGTAGCAATAGCCAAAAATACATTGTATGGGTCAAAATTATCCATTTTTCTTTTATGCCAAAAATCATTAGTATATTAAGATCATGTTCCATGAAGATATTTTGTAAATTTCCTACCAAAAATATATCGAAACACAATTTCTGATTAGTAATATGCATTGCTAAGAACTTCATTTGGACAACTTTAAAGGTGATTTTCTCAATATATATATATTTATTTATTTACTTATTTTATTTTTTGCACCCTCAGATTCCAGATTTTCAAATAGTTGTATCTCAGCCAAATATGGTCCTATCATAATAAATATCTAAATCTCTCTCTCTCTCTCTCTCTCTCTATATATATATATATATATATATATATATATATATATATATATATATATATATATATATATATATATATATATATATATTGTATTTGATAATATTTGGCGAGATGCAACTATTTGAAAATCTGGAATCTGAGGGTGCAAAAAAAAAAAAAAAAAGTAAATAAATAAATATATATATTGAGAAAAATCGCCTTTAAAGTTGTCCAAATGAAGTTCTTAGCAATGCATATTACTAATCAGAAATTATGTTTCGATATATTTTTGGTAGGAAATTTACAAAATATCTTCATGGAACATGATCTTAATATACTAATGATTTTTGGCATAAAAGAAAAATTTATAATTTTGACCCATACAATGTATTGTTGGCTATTGCTACAAATATACCTGTGCTACTCATAACTGCTTTTGTGCTCCAGGGTCACATGTAACATTTTACAAATACAGAAACCATGAAATGAAAAGTCCAGATCAATGTTCATAATTTGAACAAAAGGTTTTAGTCAGATTATCGGCATGTCATACTGTAGGACACTACATTTATGCACTTGAATATTTATGACAATATTCTGCCAGTTGTCTTGGTGCACTAATGTTTTCGCATCTTTGCAGTTAGCAAGTACTGTGAGAAGCTCAGATACGAGCTGGGAAGAGACACTCAGTTCATCACGTCGTACTCGAAGAGCGAGGAGACGCCGCTGGAGGATCTTTACACGGACACACAGATGGAGCTCTTCAATGACAGAGGCGAGAGTTTGGGATACTTACAGAGTCTGGATGAGCTTCTTGGAGACCAGGGAGTCTTCAACCTGCAGGCCGAGACCATCTTCATCACTGGCGACGCTGGCGTAGGCAAATCCATCGTTCTTCAGAAGCTGCAGAACCTGTGGTCCAGAAGGGAGCTAAAGACTCGCGCCAAGTTCTTCTTCAAGTTCAGATGCAGGATGTTCAGCGCCTTTAAGGAGACGGACGAGATCTCGCTGAAGGATCTGATCTTTAAACACAACTGCTATCCAGACGGCGACCCCGATAACGAAGTCTTCGCCTACATCTTACGATTCCCAGAAACTGTGCTTTTCACTTTTGACGGATATGATGAAATCCAAACGGATTTTGACTTGGATAACGTGCCGGAAACGGTTTCCCCGGAAGAAAAGACCCGTCCGCTTTTGCTTCTCATGAACTTGCTTTGCGGAAAACTGCTCAAGGGTTCCCGGAAGATTCTGAGTGCACGAAGTGGCACCGAAGTCCAAAGCAGAGTGATCCGGAAGAAAGTCTATTTGAAGGGATTCTCGCCTGAAAACCTGAAGAGATACACGGCTTTGCATTTCCCAGAGAAGGAACACAAGACAATGGTGACCGATCAGCTGGATGCCAATCCTCATCTCTGCGGTCTTTGCTCCATCCCATTGTTCAGCTGGATCATCCTCAAGAGCTTCAAGCATCTTCATTCAGTGTATGACAACTTTGAGTTGCCGGATTCTTGCATTACGCTCACAAACGTCTTCTTGCTTCTTTCTGAGGTCTTTCTCGGACACTCGATTGCACGCCCTGGACTTTTAAAACGGAGTACGAGGTGTCCAGCGGAGACCTTTAAAGCTGGTGAGCGGAATCTTTCGGCTTTCGCTCGACTGGCCTTGCATGGTCTCGAACGCGGTGGACTTGTGTTCAGTTTGGAGGAAGTGATATCCTGTGGATTAGAAGATGAAGACCTTCAGTTTGGGTTTCTGAGGCCTGCTTCGCATTACGATGGATGCGGAGGCTCGGCAACCTTCGAGTTCCTCCACGAGACCCTCCAGGCCTTCTTAGCGGCGTTTTCATTGGTGCTTGACTCCAAAATCACTCCTGAATCTATTCTAAGGTTCTTCTCCAAATGCGAATACAAGAGGTCGTCGCGTTTCACCTGCTTGCCTTGTCTGGGAAAGTCGAGACCTAGAGATAAAGACCCTTTCCAAACCAACTTCCAGTTCGCCAATTTATTTTTATGCGGCCTCTTGTCTAAACCCAACGCGCCACTCTTGGAGCATCTCGTTCCACCGGCGTTATTGAAGCAAAAGCGCAAGATGCTCAAGTCTTATCTGTCCAACAGCGTTAAGACGCATCTTAAAGGCCTTCCTCGTTATCCATCCACAGACATTGATGGTGACAAGGTGCATGCAATGCCAAACTTCTTGTGGATGCTGCGGTGCATATTTGAGACGAACAGCGAGGACGTTGCCAAGATGACGGCCAACGGCATATCGGCGGAGTACATTAAGATCGCCTTCTGTAACATTTACTCGGCCGACTGCAGCGCCTTGAACTTTGTCCTCCACCATCGTAGGAAGCACCTAGGAGTCGACATGGACAATAACAACATCAACGATTATGGCGTGAAGCAACTGAGACCATCTTTCAGCAAAATGACGGTAGTAAGGTAAGAAAAGCCAGGCAGGGTTGGGCTTTACCCAAAACATATACGGCTTGAATGCAACAACAAATGAAGTTCCTTCGTTTCGGCTGAACTGGGTAGTAACTCCCTTCATGACATCTGGATTACGTAATCAGATTCCCAAAATTGGTAGCACTTTATTTGAAGGTGTCCTTGTTACACATGTACTTACTATTATAATTATAATTATGCATAATTACATGCAAGTAAATCTAAGCCAAACCCTAATCCTAACCATATTGTAAGTACATGTAGTTAATTAATAAAGTGTAACCAAAAAAATTAAGTACTTATAATTAAATTAAAATCAATTTTAAAAATCAGACAAAAGTCAGGCTATTTTTTTGTTGATTACAAATTCACACAATAGCAATAAATTATTCAGAATTTGATTCTTTCTAATTCTTTTTCATCTTTTAGATTTTCATTTCTAAAATAGCTACTGCTTAATACATTCAGAAAATCTCACAAAAGATTTCCCCAGCCACTAGTCAGGCGGCTATAATTACACAGAAAATTAAAATTGAAAATCATTTCAATTTTAAGGAGCGTTATCTAAAAAATTCATCAACTACTGCTGAACGCATTCATTTTTATTTGATTGATTGTTTTGTGTTCTTTAACCATGTATTACTATGTCGTTGTCTTTCAAACGTATTCAAATGCACAAATTCACGTTATTTCTTATTTACATGTAATGCTGGGATTCTCAAACTTTTGTCATCTGAATACCTTTTGCAAATACTTAAAGTTCCCCGAGATTTTAAAATTAACATTCTAATTATGAAGTATGACATTTGCATGTTCACGTTTCCGTAACGCTGGTTAATGGTCACATGCCATGCAGGTAAACAAATAAAAAGTGTTTTATTTTGATTGATGCTATTTAAAAACTAGCTTTTCATTAAACTCACTAACTCCTGCAGTTCCTTAACGAACCCCAGATTGGGAAACCTTGACAATGTTTAATGCAGTACATTTTTCTTCTCTTTGTAGTTTTATATCAATATGGTACAAGATTATCCTATTTAAATCAATGTGATAAATGAGTTCGGTCAGAAGTAAACTAACAGTAATCTGATTATATTACTCAAAATGTGCAATGTAAGGGATTACGTTAGTAACCACAGTTTGTCATGTAATTTGGAATCAGTAACGGACTACAATTTGTAAGTAATCTACTCCGCTCTGCCTTTCAGGTTTTGCGTGAATCAGCTCACAGACAGCAGTATTGAGGTTCTGGCAGAGGAACTCATCAGACACAAAATCATTCAGGTCTTGGGGTGAGTTCATCCGTTCATCTTTATTATGTTGTCAGGTTTTATTTAGACCTCATTCTACCCTCTTTTCTTTCCATTTACAGTCTTTACAAAAACTACATCACAGACGTTGGAGCCAAACTAGTAGCAAAGATTATTGAAGAATGTCCACACTTGAAGGTTGTCAAGTAGGTATCTCTTGTATGTTGGTAATGGAAGAATCTTTATCAAATATATGAAAATATGCTCTTTTAAAAATGTTTATACACATATGTTACCCTGGACGACAAAACCAGTCTTAAGTGTCAATTTTTTTAAATTTAGATTTATACATCTTCTGAAAGCTGAATAAATAAGCTTTCCATTGATGTATGGTTTGTTAGGATCGGACAATATTTGTCTGAGATACAACTATTTGAAAATCTGGAATGTGAGGGTGCAAAAAAAATCTAAATATTGAGAAAATCACCTTTAAAGTTGTCCAAATGAATTCTTAGCAATGCATATTACTAATAAAAAATGAAGTTGTGATACATTTACGGTAAGAAATTTACAAAATATCTTCATGGAACATGATCTTTACTTAATATCCCAATGATTTTTGGCATAAAAGAAAAATCGATAATTTTGACCCATACAATGTATTTTTGGCTATTGCTACAAATATACCCCAGCGACTTAAGACTGGTTTTGTGGTCCAGGGTCACATATGGCATTAAAAATCCATTGCTCCAAAAAAATCTTTATTGATAGACCATTTTGTCAATGTTTTGACTTTTTAACCACATGATCTTGTCATTACATTTTTTATTTTTTTTTTTTGAAGCATTTGTGGAGCATTGTTTTGAATTGACTGCACCTTATAAAACATTACTCCGATGTGTGCATGGTTTTATTGATGGGATTAAAAATTGATTGCAATGCTTTCCAGATGATGCACACTTTAAAACGACTTGTAAACATACACATTCTCACAGGGTATGCAGAATGCATAGTTCATCATTCGTTTGTTTGCCATAGGCTCGGCTGCAACAACATTACAGGTGTGGGTGGGAAATACCTGGCCAGTGCAATTCACAAGAGCAAATCTATCTTTGATGTAGGGTAAGAATATGCACTGGAATAATTAGACCATACCTTTAAAATGACGCCAATGGCATTCCTATTTTGAGTGTTTTTAAACTGAATTTTACAGAAATGATTCAAAACTGTGGTAAAGGTTTGGTGACATTAAATGAATTGGTTGCAGAATGTGGGGAAACGCCATCGGAGATGAGGGTGCAGATGCATTTGCGGAGGCCCTGAAGAATCACCCCAGTCTGACCAACCTCAGGTAAATCTTGCAAATCATGACTCTCCTGTCTCCATTCTGAGGTATTCAGCTGTCAGATGAAGAACGATCGCTCGCTCGTTCGCTCTGAGATTGATTATTGCATTGCTGTTTAGTCTCTCTGCCAATGGCATTACGTCTCACGGTGGAAGAAGTCTGGCAAAAGCACTGAAGGAAAACACAAGCCTTCACATCTTCTGGTACGACTGGATGCCATAATTTCTCATGCATCTGAAAAAAATAAAACCTAATTATAATGCATCCCAGATGCATTCTTATTTAAATGTGCTTGTTTTTCAGGTTGATACAGAACAAAATCTCTGATGATGCAGCGTCAGACTTTGCGGATGCCTTCAGGTCCAACTCTACTCTGACACATCTGATGTATGACCGAATATTCCTCATTATTTCAGTAATAACTGTTGTTTCACATATCTGGCATCTGCAGCATGTAAATGGTGCATGCTCATTTTGGTGTCTGATTTAAAAGTTTACAATATTCACAAATAGTGCAAATGCAATGATGCAAATACTATTTTTTGCTGCATCTCAAATGCTTTGCTTGACAAAAATTGCATGAAAATACATTAAAGGACATAATGTGGTAACTCAGAAAGCTCAATGCATGTCTGCTGCAGATGCAAAATGTGTGAAACAAGACATCTAAACATACATGATGCATGGTAATTTATTAGCTATTAGATCAGGATATCATTTCTATTTTGATCAACTACAGTAAATGCACTTCAGCTCTGTATGCACGATATATTTGCTCTGACGGATTGAAAAATCCATTCTAATTCCTCTCTATAGGCTAATAGAAAACGAGTTCACCATTAATGGAGCCAAACAGATGTCCGAAGGCCTGATTAACAACACTACACTGAAGGAAGTCAAGTAAGATATGCCATTCAATCCAAAAACTAGAGTTTACATCATTTTAATGGCATAAAAGATTATTCTGCCTTCAAGACACCTCAGTTTAGCCAGATTTTAAAGCATTGTATTATTCTTTGCAATGAAGGCAATCTCTTAATGCATTGCGACAAGCTCCACCAAAGATGGTGGTTGAAGTGAGAGAAACGTAAATGAAAAGTAGTGATAAAATGACTCAATATACTACAATACAAATCAACAATTTTACCCGGTATTGATGTGTGCAATGCATTTCATCACATGAACTCAATTGAAATCTGTTGAGTACAGTAGCCACATTTTCTGATTCATTCACAGTATTAAAGGAGACCGGGTTTCTGAAGAAGAACAACGACTCTATGAGGGCGACAAGAGGCTTCGCTTCCACTGAGAAGAACCAGTAAAACATGTGATTTGAGAAAATAATCCGTGTTTAAAAGGAGGAAGTTTGTGTCATACCACAGACATTGGTCTACTTCAGCAACAGAAGCACCATTGGCTGTGACGGCAACACAGATTCAAAACTTTCAGGTTTATTACCGTGGCTCTGACGTGAGTTTCACACTGAAGCCAGAACAAACATATTTAGATGAAACTCTCTAGTAATACTTAAAGCCTTTTTAGGGATGCACCGATACCGATAGTGTCACCGATACTGACACCGATACTGCGCTCCTGTACTCGTACTCATTAAAAAAAAATACCAAAAGACGCTCCGTGTGTTCAGATAAAGAAACACCGTCAACAGAGAGCAGAATGGAGTTATTAGACATTAAGGAGGTCTATGAAGTACATGTACGTAATTAATATAATGTTAACATTTACATTTAGTAGACACTTTTATCAAAAGCAACTTACAAATGAAGACAATAGAAGCAATCAAAACCAACAAGAGAGCAATAATATGGAAGTGCCAATGTGTTAAGTGCTAAAGTGCGCACACACACACACACACATTAGTGCTGTCAAACGATTAATCATATCCAAAATAAAAGTTTTTGTTTGCATATTGTATGTGTACTGTGTATATTTATTATGCATGTATAAATACACACACATAGCATTTATTTTTTACACAAGATTTATTTTGAAAATATTTACGTTTATATTTATATTCATATCATTTATATTATAAATAAATATATTTTATAAACAATTTTTCTGAAATATATACACATGCATGTGTGTGTATTTATATATACACACATAAATATACACAGAATACATTATGCAAACAGAAACTTTGTATGTATATATAGAGCTTTAAATGCTTTTAAACTGAATCTAGGCGTTACAAAATTATATTGTACAGTCTGAGAAAAAGGATATTCATTTTGATATTGATTGTAATTAACAGTGATTACAATTAACAGTGCTATTAAATTATTAGTGTTTTTAAAGATGTAACTAAGATATAATTAAATGACAGCAAAGGTAACAAATGCAAAAAATGAAATGAGCATGCATAATTAAATATCTAATATCATTTGAATCAATTGATCAATCTAGTGCTTGAAGTGGGATATTTATAAGTTATGTTAAAATAAAAAATAAAATTGTGTGTCAAATGTGTCAAAACAAGCAAGTAAAACAATACAAAAATTACTGATTGATGGTAGGGAGAGAGACTTCTGTTGCATGATCTTGTGGTTAACACTAATAAAGTACTTAGAAATCATTAACAAACTATTAGTTTATAGTTAACACAGAGGTTATATAAATAGTGAGTTCTTCATTCATTATCACTGTAATTAATGCAGTTATTATTGTTTAATTAGCTCGTAGTAAAGGAACAGTTAATTGGTAATGAGTGAATAGTTCTCACTTTAGATTAAGTCACGAAAAATGTGCTTCAAACCAAACTTTATTGAACATTAATTGCATTCAAATTTATAGTTTCTTAAAATGTTTACAAATGTGTTCCGTGACGTGAGAACCATTTATGGTTAATAAGTTGTTAAAGCATTATCTAACTTTACATATGAGCTAATTAAACAATAATTTGGTTAATTACAGTGACAACAAATGAAGAATACTATGAATGACCTGTAAACTAATAGTTTGCAAATTATTTGTAAGTTCTTGTAAGTGTATACTTATTATAGCGTTACCCATTTATTTTAAACGTCAAACCTACAAAACTTTATTCGAAGCAAATGTGAAACTCGCAGTACAAATGTGTGCACGTGCTGCGCATGTTTTGCTTTATATATTTTGTTTTGAATATATAAGTCGCAGCACGTTTCCGATGATAAAAATGCAGCTCTCAGAAAATATTTTAGTTTTTCTACCCAATGTTTTTACAAAATACAATTGCAATGAAAATACAGGTATGGTATCCGCAAGTACCAAAAATGAAAGTAGGCTATCAGTATCAGACTCGTTCTGGAAAAAGTGCTATCGGTGCATCACTATTTTTAATGCATTAATTGTGACCCTGGACCACAAAACCAGTCTTAAGTGTCAAATCTGGAATCTGAGGGTGCAAAAAAAATCTAAATATTGAGAAAATCACCTTTAAAGTTGTCCAAATGAAGTTCTTAGCAATGCATATTACTAATCAAAAATTAAGTTGAGATATATTTACAGTAGGATATTTACAAAATATCTTCATGGAACATGATCTTTACTTAATATCCTAATGATTTTTGGCATAAAAGAAAAATCAATCATTTTGACCCATACAATGTATTTTTGGCTATTTCTACAAATATACCCCAGCGACTTAAGACTGCAAATATAATGCATTTTAACCTTGGTTACAGATATAATGCATTATGAATGTGCTTATAATGCACTATACATAAAGGCATCAAGTGTTATCAGGATTTTTAATATATTTTGCATATGTATTTGCTCTGAAAAGAGCCACACTTGAACACTTATAATGCTGCTTTTCTCAATCTGAGAAATCATTTCACGCGTTCAGTCACTGTACTAAAGATGAGGATTAAAAACATTGCAATCTCACATGCAGACAGAAGGACATCCAGACAAGCATGTAAAGATCTGTGCTTCAAAAGATTTTGCTTTTTTTAATCTCATTATCTCTGTACAATTTTTTTTTTTTACACATGTGGAATGTTACAATATCTCTAAATCATTTAAAAAAAAAAACAATAAAAAAAAACAACACCACTTTATGATCATCCTGGTGGCCACTGTTACCCTTTCACATTGAGATCGAGCAACATACAAGTTCCTGTTTTCTTCAGGAAGTTAACTTGCGTAACTAGTTCCTCTCGACTGCTGTAAAGATGGAACTAGATCAGACAGATCGTTACCTGATGGAGTTTGGTAGCATATTAAACAAACAAACAGAAATGACACTCAGTCTTTTGTATCAAAGGCTTTGATTGACAATCAATCACGGATCCAGTCGGATGCATCAGGCTCAGATCTGCTGGAAACAGAAGTTTGCACAAAGCAGCAAAACATGGATTTATTATTTACCTAAATTATCTCTCGTAAAAGAAGTTTTGCAAATGATCTAATATCTGGTAAGGCTTTTTAAAAAAAAATAGTGGTGTTTCCCATGCAACATGTGGTATCTCTTCTCATGTGTGACCAGAAAACCTGCTGTAATGAAGCTGACGTAGACTTGCATTGAAACCGCCATCAACATACATGATTAGCAGCATTTTAAAGCTATTTTGGCACTTTTGATATGCCAGGTCGACTACGGTAATACTCTGAAGTCCAATTCAGCTTCTGACTATAGTCCACAGGTCAAATTCAACACAGCTGACCAATACTAAGCCTTCAGATAATCTCAACCGCATAAGGCTTTACTTGAGACTGGGAACGAGTGTAATGAGTGTAAATCTCTAACCAAAAAAAAAGTAAAATCCCTTGTCGAATCTGTGATTAGTAACTTTAAAAAACTAGTTAGCAGCGTGTCCGTCTGAAGCGTCAAGCCCTACTGGAGAACAACCACCTTTCTCCAAAAAAATAACGTGGATCTTGAGAAAAGCAGCTGAAATGTGACCCAGAGTGTGTTTATGATATCAAATCTCACACACGCCGTTCTGACTCTATGATTTACATTAAACCGATTGAGAAAATGGTGATAAAATCCCAAAGATCGTAAGAGAATCAAACCCTGTTCCAGCAGCTACAGGTGAATTTAAGACGAACACAGAGAGAATCAGTCGCCTGAATCACATCTCATCACAAATATTTAAAAAGAATTATATTTCACATGAAGAAAATGGTCTTTGTAGGAGCATTAAGATTTGTGACATTTTCACAACAATCGGGCACATTTTGCATCAGTGCTGTAATGCATCTGAACATTTTGCTTTTGAGTTTTCCTTTTTAAAAAAAAATTATTTTCAGTGTTTATACTGGAATACAATGGTTTTTAAAATTTAAATCAGCATAAATTAAGAGCAGTACAACAGATACCACAATGATGTATAAATACTGTGAGAAGAATGTGTAATTGTCATGAAAGTATTTGACAAATCTTAATAATCCTGAGAATTAATTTCCTTGATTTAAGGTGAAATATGAGAATCATTTGGCCTGATGGACGATTATGTCATCATATGTTTGTCTCTTGATGCACGTACAATGCGTTTAAACATGAAGGTGCCCTAAATGAGAAAATGCTGAAGAGTGATTCTCACAAAACCTGCCAATCACAAAATCAAAAGAAATTACAATTATATTTTGCATAAAGAAATAGAAGTGCATTTTAGGACCCTTAAGAAACATTTACTTTTTATTTGACATTTTCAATAAATCAAAAAAAAAAAAAAATTATTATATATATATATATATATATATATATATATATATATATATATATATATATATATATATATATATATATATATATATATATATATATATATATATATATATATATATATAAAAACTACATTCAAATAGTAATGTATTTATCATGGTAATATTTTTGTTGCCATTAAAATTAGTCTGATTTCAAATGTAACTTGAGTTTTTTTTTTTATTTATTATTCTCAATGATGATTTAAATTTTTTAAAAATAAGCATAAATTAAAAGCAGTACAATAAATAATGAATTTAAATTTTATATATTATTTATTACTTAAATTGTAATATACTTATCACAGTAGTATGTGTACTGTCATTAAATTATGCCGATTTAAATGCAAATTTTACTTTTGAGTTTTCTTTTTTTTTTTTTTATTCTCAGTGATTATTTTTGGAATACAATGACTTTTAAAATTTAAATCCGCATTTAAGAGCAGTACAGTTAATATAGTACACAACTACTTCTACTGGAGGAGTAAAATTGTAGGTATTATTTAAATTGTAATGTATTTACTCATCATGGTAGTATTTGTTGTACAGCCATTCAATTTACATAGTATATTTACATAATGTAATTAGTTTAAATAAAATCAGCAGTACAATGAATATCATTCATTTATTAAATTGTACTCATCATGGTAGCATTTGTTGTACTGCCATTATAATTATATTAATCCCCCCCCCCCAAAAAACCTTAAATTTTCTTTATGCAAAATATCATTGTATTTTTTTTTGATGAGATTCACCCTACATAAAAGAGACACAGAAGTCAGTCATGTGTTGAATTAAGGCCCAGATTTGTCAACACAAATAAAACATGATGCACTTGCATAAATGATCTTAAGACGGTGCAGACGTCATGTGACAGGCTACAGTGAATCTTGATCCGTTAGCACAGATATTGCTACGAGACTCCAGATGCATGGGACATGCATTCCTCCATTCGGGAAGAAAGAGAGAGAAAAAACGGCTGCGGCACCGTTACGAAAGACAGGGCACTTGTCAGTATGGCTCAGGGCCGACCCGAATCAGGGCTCACGTCCCGTCACATCCAGGCGTCTTTCTCAGAGTCCATCGAAACGCAGCCGCCGCTTCGGCCCGTGGGATCTGAAAATTAAGGCACTGAGAGACAGTCCCATTTACCAGAGAACAATCCACTGTGATCGTCTGATAATTATCCACACGGTCAGCTGACCCTGAGTCCGGCCAATCAGAGACGCCAATGAAATGAACTTCCTAAGATCCGCCTTCTTCACCATTGCTGATTGGACAACGGTGCGCTGGAGAAGCTCTCGACCGCCGCTGGGGTTTCTGTTGGACTGTGATGTGGAAAAAGCTTCCCTGAATGAGTTTTGGCACGCTAGGGTTTATATGGCGACTAGGGAGGGCCATGCTACGAGAAGAGAGGGGCGTTCGGCGATCAGGCCGTCCCGAGACCAAAGTCACAGTGTCTATGAGGAGGAAGAGAATTCACATTGCGGCGCTTCTCACGACCAGGAGGCTGCTGGAGACATGAAACACAAGGCAGCGATTAAAGCGCGTCACTGATCAGAAACACTGATTTACATGCACTGGTCAGTTTTGGTCAGTTCATAATGTGTTGTTTTAGGCTAGTGGAAAGAACACATTCAAAATACACATTTAAGTGTTTATTTTATTGCACTTTATCTATGCATGTCTGTAGATTTCAATTACTATTCATATCTTTAAACGTTGCGAGTTTCTTTTTCCGTTTCAGTATCACTTACATTCACCAAACTGTACAGTTTTATTCCTATCTATATTCTGAAAGGTTTTACTGAGAGGTTTGTTCAGATTTACAGTTTTTACAGATTTATCTTACTCCTAAAAACATGCATTTTTTTTCTGTCTGTTGTTGACGGTATTTTCTGATTTATGGAGTGAAAAACCTTCAATAAAATGCCTTTATCCAATGTTCAGATTTATGTTCTGGAAATATATGCAAATTAGTGCATATTTAAATAGATAATGCTTCATTTGCATATAAAGAGTTTGAGTCTTTAGTTTTGAAATCTAATGTATTTTCAAAATGTGCAGCTGTTTTTACACAGATTTCACACATTCGTTTATGAATCATTATCAAATAAAAAGTAAACGAAGTATAATATATATTCGTAATATGCTGATTTAAAAAAAAAATTTTTTAAGTGTAATATGAAATGTAATATTACCATGATATAAAACTACAGCATCTGCAATGCATTTAACCTCTATGAGACATTACACTAACAAGTTATTTAACGTGTGCTGAGGAATTAAAAAAAAATGACCCAGGCCTTATATTTTAAAAAGAAATGTCAATTTTGATTTAAAGACATGCATTTAAATGCCACAAAAGTGTATTAGATCTGTAATAAGTCACTAATATATGCATATGAATTCTCATGCTTCAGGTTTGTGGATGTGTGTGTTACCTGTGCAAAGGTGCGAGAGGCGTTGTTTAATCTGAAGGATGTTCAGGACACGATCGGTTCACTTCAAACCACTCATCAATACAGCTGGAGGAAAAGCAGAATTACTGTAATAGAACAGACTCGCGTCTCACACACACACACACACACACACACACACAAGCAGCTTTACCCTTTGTGATAGATGCAGAGGCAGGGCAGGCGTGCGATGGTGTCTCCCTGCACCAGCTCCTCCAGACATATTGCACATTCTCCTGCGTCCTTCGCCAAGACGTCCTCTGAGAAAACAACGAAGAACAACCCAAATTAGCCACAGAGTCCGAGTCTGAACAAAATCTGGAGAGGTTGTGGGTAATTCATGAATCAGGATTTGCGAAGAACTTACACATTTTCAGTCGTATGTGATTACTGGAAAAGTTAATTATTATTTTATAGTGAAAAATCCTTTTATAGTGATTATACTCATAAAGAGCCATTACTAGCTGATGAAAAAAAATGAGAGGTACTAGAATGAATAAATGAATGAAAAATAAAATAAGTGGATCAAAAGTTTGGAAATAATTATGATTAAGTCTTTTCTGCTCACCAAAGCTAAATTTATTTAATAAAAAGAAAACTAATAATATTGTAAAATATTACAATTTAAAAAAATGTAAGGTAACACTTTATTTTAAGGTGTCCTTGTTATATATGTTACATGATCTTACTATTATAATAATTAATTATGCATAATTACATGCAAGTAACTCTAAACCAAACCCTAATCTTAACCCTAACCAAACAGGAAGTACATGTAGTTAATAAATATGACTCGTTAAAGTGTAATGATACCACCTTAAAATAAAATGTAATCAAATGTAATTTATTTCTGTGATGCGCAGCTGTATTTTCAGCATCATTACTGCAGTCTTCAGTGTCACATGATCTTCAGAAATCATTCTAATATGCTGATTTGATGCTCAAGAAACATTTCTGATTATTATCAATGTTGAAAACAGTTGTGCTGATGAATGTGTGTGGAAACAGTGATGCATGTTTCATGGATGAAACCCAACCTGTGGAAGCAAAAGTATCTTTTATAAATGAGCAGAAGGTGGCGCTGAAGATCTATTGTTCTCTGACTGGTTCCTGACATGCAGGAGCTGCTGTTTACATGCAAGAATACATTTCAGCAGGCAACGAGATGTTCAATGAGAAAAAGGTGTAGTTTCATGTAGTGAATTAATTGGATGGTGAGAAGTGGCTGTGTATGAAGGTGGCAAAGTTAAGAGCTAATATCTTGAGTTCAGTAAGTCTTGTATGATTCGTGTGAAGGGCCGCAGGTGTCTCTGCCAACAAACACAAGGATTTACACAAACACTGACGGCCCTGCAGCCTGTCATTCACACTGCTGAATATTCATGAGATGAGTGACTGTGCTTTATAAGCTAGATCTGCATTAACTGAAGGAACAGAGCTAAAGTTTGAGGCATGTTTAGGTTGTGGTATATTTAGGTTGAAATTAAATGCCCAACCACCCACAATACCCCAACAACCACATTACAACCATTCACAACACCCTAACGACCACATAACACCCTGGAAACCACCCACAACACCCTAACGACCACATAACACCCTGGCAACCACCCACAATACCCCAACAACCACATTACAACCATTCACAACACCTTAACGACCACATAATACCCTGGCAACCACCCACAACACCCTAACGACCACATTACAACAATTCACAATGACCACATAACACCCTGGCAACCACCCACAACACCCCAACAACCACATTACAACACCCTAACGACCACATAACATCCTGGCAACCACCCACAATACCCTAACAACCACATTACAACCATTCACAACACCTTAACGACCACATAACACCCTGGCAACCACCCACAACACCCTAACGACCACATTACAACAATTGACAATGGCCACATAACACCCTGGCAACCACCCACAACACCCCAACAACCATTCACAACACCCTAATGACCACATAACACCCTGGCAACCACCCACAACACCCTAACGACCACATTACAACACCCTAACGACCACATAACATCCTGGCAACCACCCACAATACCCTAACGACCACATTACAACAATTGACAATGACCACATAACACCCTGGCAACCACCCACAACACCCTAACAACCATTCACAACACCTTAACGACCACCCACAACCATTCACAACACCCTAACGACCACATAACACCCTGGCAACCACCCACAACACCCTAACGACCACATAACACCTTGCCAACCAACCCCAGCACCTAATAACATCACCCTGGCAACGCACCCACAACACCCTGACGACCACACAACACTAAAATATGTTAAACACTAATTTTCAGAAAATATCAGACCTGGTTTTAATTACTGGTTTACATGCACAAACAGACAGACTTTGGCTCCTGCACCAATTTAAAAAGTCAGTTCTTGAGTCTCTTGCGGTTGGTTTCCTGCTGCTTCATGAATCATGAGCACCAGCGCCTGTTCTGATTCAGAGTCTGGTACATTGAACAGCACAGTTTCTCAAATCGATCAGATGAATGAGAGATCTCTAACATGAACTGTGGTCGTCTGTGCGTCACTGCTGCTTTCCTCTGCATTTCAGTGATTGACTAAGAATCAATGTTCCTTAAAGACTAGAAACTGAGCAAAGGCTACAAAAACATGTGACACAAAACACTCTCAGTGGGGCATTACATTCGCTCTGCTTGTTCAGAGCAAAGCAAATAAACTTGAGGAAACTGAACAATTTGTGCTTAAACCCTCAGAGACCCACATTCATGAATATCCATTTCTCCTAAATAAACAAACACTGATTTCAATAACCAGGCGCTTCCTGAAAACACTCATGAGGGAAAGAAATAAAATGCATCATCGATATCAATGCTCGAGTCTCGAGGGTTAACTTAGCAAACACAGATCTTAATACTCTAACTGGAAATGATCATCATCTTATGCTAATATGACTTGTAAAATAGCAGAGATTTGCCATTAGAGTTCACAGGGCTTCAGTGGGCACGATTTACACAGGAATAAACATCAAACCGAAGTGATCCGACACAAATCCCGACCGGATTAGAGTCGTAGCGTTACACGGAGCTGCAGCTGCAGCTCATCTATAAGGACAGTGACATCCTGAACTCTTAAAGGTACAGCGTGCAAATCGATGCAGTCTTCATAAAGATGACTTATTGATAGTTTTCACATGACGTCATACTCAACGCCCACCTGGAGGGCAAAACGAGGCTTTTTTTTCTTCGTGGTTTACATTAAAGGTGCACTAAGCAATTTTGAAAAACACTTGAGCACAGCGTTGGACCGAGTTCCAAAACACTTGTAGCCAATCAGCAGTAAGGGGGCGTGTCTAGTGATGACAGAAGAGAGCACTCAATTTGAGTGCACAGAACGGATATTAGCAGATCAACAATGGACAGAGAGAGAGAGACGGCAGATCAGAAAAAAAAAGGGGGAAATATCAATAACAAAAACATTAAAAAGAAGGGTTACGATCAGGCAAGAGGTAGGAGGTAAATATCGGAGCAGCTTTGGCCTGGAATCAGACACAGAGGTTGCGTTGTGTCTAGATATAAACATTGATGTCTATGGTTGCGATCAAAATCGAGCAAATCCCGGCTTTTGAAAGTAACTGGTGCTTCAAATAATGTTTGCGTCGACTGCATTGTTTCTCCGCTACGTAGCGAAACAAAGTTATTTGTCATTGAATCATTCATTTAGGAGATGTTCAAAAATCTCTGAATAATCCAGTAACGAATCAAGTGAGGTATTTATGAGTAAGTCATTGAATCATTCACTCAAACCACTTTCATAATTTTAATATTAATATTTTCTGTATTAAATATTAAATTTAATAAATTGTAATAAATATGATTTTAAATACATATATTTTAAAATGTTTAATAATTCATTTAAATTAATTAGACTGTAGCAATTCATATTTTGTAACACATTGTTTCATTTAGTTTAGAGAATCATGATCTCTATTTGAGACCAAAAAAAAAAAAAGTGATTCAATTTATTCAGAATCATGCAGCTCTACAC
The DNA here is from genome assembly GCF_012432095.1 of Onychostoma macrolepis. NCBI lineage: Eukaryota > Metazoa > Chordata > Actinopteri > Cypriniformes > Cyprinidae > Onychostoma > Onychostoma macrolepis. The sequence goes on along the minus strand of NC_081170.1, from coordinate 2,064,231 downwards.
TGAACCATTTAGCGCACTGCGTTCATATTGTGGGCTCATCTGCTTGCATATGAAAAGTATGCGTCATCAATAAGGTGTGTACTGAATTTGATCTTTTAATATCAGTTTTAAATACATTAAGGCACTTTAAAATGTTGTGAAAAAACACTTATCGCACTGTTTAGTGACTGAAATATTGCGGCGAGTGCTTAATATGGATTGCAAATGGCCAAAACTTGCATTTTGTTGACAGCTTTGTTTTATTCTTTTGAGATGTGATCTAAATATTTGCGGCTTGGAAACAGATGGAAAATTGACAGGCTTGCGCTGCGGTTCTATGGATGTTTAGCCCTCCAGGTATTCGAGCAGGTCATGTGACTGAAAGCTATGAATCGTTATTGTGGAAACCCCAAGTAATCTCGCATGCATTTCAGAAGAGATCTCAAATTGACTTCTGATTGCAGACTTTGAATCTCTCCACAGTTCACTGAATGACAGCTATTGAGTCATTTGGGTTTGCATTTATTTCTACAAAAGAAATGTTAGGAGAAATATCTGAAGGAAAAAGTTAAACAAATGCATGAGCTGTTGTTTTTTTTGTTTTTGTTTTGGGAAAAGCACTTCACAAGAAAAATTATTTTTTATATCGTGCATTTATGCACTACTTCATAAATTATTTTCATATTTAAATTAGATTCAAATGAGATGAAAATGCTGCATGTATTTTTGTCTCAGCTCTGTACTGAACCGCAGTATTCCTGTGATATTAAGGCTGTTTTGCTGAGTAATCTGCAGGGATGCGTATCAGGGCCGTGAATGTCGTTAAAGCGCGAGGCTGTGACATCTGCGACACTCGCTGGCTAAAATAAACACAGCCATTAACGGTTACGTAATATCAGACGAAGCTTCCCGCTGCCAGGTCACAGGAGATGGCAGATGACAGCGACGCATGGACTCTGAGCGACTGACCGCATGACCGCATATGCACAGGGTCCAATTCCCACTGGGAACCTTCCAGATCTGGGAACACATGGAAAACACAGCAAACCAAGAGCTGAGCTGGAATCTCACCTGTCAGTCACAAATCTGCCTCATATTTCACACCAGAGTCAAAATCAATAAATGTGTCTTAAATACATAAGATGAGATGAAGCTCAATAAACCTGTCAATAACGTGTCTGGGTCATATTCACCCAAAATCAAAAAGGAAAATGCAAAATCTAAGTTTCATAAAATTAAAGTACATTTAGCTGCAAACTTTAATTAAAAATTAGAAAATCTTTTTCTCAGAGTGATGAATTTATTTTTTATTTGTATATTATGGTAGTATTTGTTGTACTGCCTTTAACTTGTGCAAAATAAAATAAATCATTCAAAATATAAAAATAAAAATCAATAAAAATGGTTTAATTACCTCTGAGAAAATAGGAATTACAAAAAAGAAGAAAAAACCCCATCTAAATGGACATTTTAAATTATATTTGAAATATATAGTGTGTTACATTTTTCTTTTTGTTTTGTGATTCCTTTTCACGGGATTTGCCAGTAAATAAAAATCACTTCAGGGGATTTCTTTGCCCAAACATTTTAATAATAATAATAATAATAATAATAATAATAATAATAATAATATAGTGTATATAGTGTAATAAACATACAACACCAGTCAAAAGTTTGTACAGTGTGTATGAGGAACATGCATGATGCACACTTGACACTGCTACAACCAATCCATAATAAAATTAAAATAAACAAACTGTAGATCTAAAGCTAAGATCATTTCAGGACAAGATCATGACTGCAGTTAAACTTTTGACTGTTGGTGCAGTTGAGAAACTCTTGAAGGCGACATGCTGCGAGTGCATGTGTGCGTGAGTGTGTGAAAGCGTGTGTGTGTGTGTGTGTGTGTGTGTGTGTGTGTGTGTGTGTGTGTGTGTGTGTGTGTGTGTGTGTGTGAGTGAGTGTGTGTATGTAAGCGGAGCTCAGCTGTGGTGTCGGTGACTCTGACACTGGCGGAATGTGGACTGAACTCGATCAGAACCGACAGACTCGTGACATCAGTGACCTTCAGAGAGTGACGGGAACAAACAGAGCCATGGAGAGACAGCGTAAACATGACAAACACACACGCCGAGGCTGCACGTGCTGCAAACGCAAACACACATCAACATACACAAGCCCATCCATAACTTCCCTGAACATGAGCAAAGCTGTATCATATGCAACCAGGAACTTCTCCATCAAGTTAAACTTATCTGAACTCACTGGAAACATCGGTCAGTGAAAACGAATGAATTCAGGTCAGTTTGTCGCTGATTGTGTCAACGGGTCTTTATTTTGCTCTTGTTCAGTCAGAAAGGGATGCCTAATATTCTAATAGTGACTCTTTGATTGGCCTCGCTGCTCAGATGATGCTATGATTCAATGACCCTGTGCTATTCAACTCACATCCACCAGACGCAGAGACCCGTCCAGCTCATTCACCTCAAATCAAAAGGAAAATGCAAATAATATTAAAGAAAATAGGATCATTAAGACATCAACCAAAAAGTTACTTTAATAACAACAATAATAATAATAATAATAAATAATTATTAAAAATAAAATTCTTAATTTTGCATTAGATGCATTGTGGTGCAAATCAATAATATAATATTTGAATTATAAAGTAATTGTACATAATGGTATTTGTTATACCGCCTATTTTTTTATTAAATCAGTTAAAACGATGTTAAAATCAAACCAATTAAAAATAAAATTAATTAAATAAATTAATCAAATACAAAATATATTTCAATTAAATAAAGACCAAATGAAAAAATTATAAAAAAAAATTAATTATTGTATTTTAGTATATTTACTCTATTGCAGTAATAAATTATGTTCAATTACCTTTGTGAATAACAGGAATTATAAAAAAACACTGGAAAACTAAAACACCTGTAATTTTTGCATCAATTGCTTGTTTTCCGCAATGGTAAGTCGCTGTGAATAAAGTCTGCTAATTTAGGGGTGTGCGATATGACGGTTTTTGATTGTAGACGATGAAAATGTCTCCACGTTCTGCTTTTGAAGAAATATCGTAGTATCGTGTTACAGCGCACAGTCTATCTATCTTACCTTTAAGTTAGTTACCAAGTTATCTTTTGCGCTAATACTGTCAAAACACATACAGTATAGACTCAGTTGATTAGGTCTAAAATGAAAGTAAACAGTTGAGAGAAAACGAATGCGTGCCTGTATATTAGATGCATGCATTAAAAGGGATAGTTCACAAAGAATCGTGCAAAAAAAAAAAACAAAAAAAAAGATTTTTGCCATTACGCCCACCTCTATGCTAAATGAATGATAAAAAACGCATTACAGCCATGAGAAGAGTGAGATTAATTGTCATGAAAATAATGTGTTTATTATTTCTATTAATGATTCTATAATGGACAATTTCTTTATGAAATATATAAAAATAAAATTTTTCTGTTGATTTTGAGTATGACCTGGACAAAATTCTTGGGATTTGTCAACAAGAACACACACACAAAAAAAAAAAAGATCACAGGAGGGGAATTTTTGGCCAACCATTTTTAAATAGGCTATTTTTGTCACTTTTAGTGAAATTATGCTCGGTTTAATTCTCCGTTATGTGAAGTCAGTCATCTGTAAGCCTCTAGACACCAGTACTGGTTTCTGAAAAAACATTGTTGGTCGAGCTCTAATCTAATTATATCCATCAGCTGAAGCCTTTAAATAAGTGATTGAGAAGTGCAACTAAAAACAACCCTCAGCATTGAGTCTGTCTGCGCTGGCAGATTTTCTTCTCCTTTTTCTTTTTGTGGTCTGTATCTACGAGAAAGATGAGTATTGATTACCGCTCTCTCTCTATCTCCATCTCTCATCTCTGTTCATCCGGAGCATTTCTTCTGCTGATAAACCTCATCCACAAACCCACAGCTGCAAAAGCCAACCAAATGCAGCACAAAAACATCTAAAAAAAAAAAAAAAAAAAGACACTTTCTGTAAGACCATTCATCACAAGTCACGTACAGTATGTTGAAGGCGGCAGGCTCATGCACGTTCTGAGAGCGTGAGGAGGAGATCTTCACTGATAACACACACACACCTCATCTGAGAGAAAACACACGTGCAAAACAGCTTGAATCAGCACTTTCTCCAGTCTCACATGGACAAACGAGCTCACAAACAGCCGTTCACATGCAGCATCAGAGCGTTTAATCCTGTTACTTACAGCACTGACCACACCACAACATTCAGAAACACACCACAGATAGAACGGCACATGTACTAGAAGTGAAGAGTTAAAAATGAGTTCTAGAAGTAAACAAAATAAAGATTGTTGCAATGCATTTTAAAAGAAAATACTATTTCAGCCTTTCAACTTAAATTTCATGTTTAATTGAATGTTTTAATTGCCGTTTCTTTGTTTAAAAAAAAAAAATAAAAGTGAAATTTTCTAGCAACTTCTGAGTTAAAATAATTTTCATACAAATTTTTTCAGTGTATTATTTCAGACTTTTTGCTTAATTTCATGTTTAATTTATGGAAGGCCTTTTCCACCATAGGATTAAAAAAAAAAAAAAAAAAAAAGTAACCAATTTTTTCCACAATTCAGGCTTTTCAGAAAATTCTCAAAAAAAAAAAAAAGTCAGAATTCTGAGATAATTCTGAATTTTACAATATTAACTCAGAATTCGGACTTTTTTCCTTATAAAATCATTTTTTTCAGAATTACTTTTTCTACAAATTGCATTAAAAAAAGTATTGTATGAAATATTCAATTTTTTAACTTTTATGCCTTGATGGAAACAAGCTTCCATGTTAATTCAATGTGTTTGTTACTTGCCGTTTTCTGTGAAATTTACTAGCAATTTCTGAGTAAAAACTCTTATATATTCTTTAATTAAATCCAACACCATTTTTTTCAGTGAATAAAAAATGATTGCAGAAAGAGTATGTCATTTTATAGCAGAGGTGCCAGATTATATTATATAATCTAGATTATATCCAACTATATAATAAAAAAAAAAAAAATAAAATAAATAAATTATATATAATATATAATCACCTTTTTTCCTCAATGTCTTCCTTTGCAATGTTTCTTGTTTCCAAAAAAAAAAAATATATATATTTTTTTTTTTATTAAAACAAGTACTTGTATGGACCCTTTTCACAAGACTGATGACGCGTTTCAACAGTCATCATCATCATTATCCTTGAAAGTTTATAATATATTATAATATTTATAATATTTTTTTTTTTTTTTAAAATGTACGTACATTTATAACACTATACTTTGTATTATATCACCGTTTCATCAAGTTAAAAAAAAAAAAAAAAAAAAGTTAACGCTAATGCGAGGGTGTTTCTAATGCAGTGTCAATGTGAGCAACGGTAAATTTGACATCGTTCTCTCTTCTGACTGCTGTTATCAGTCTCTCTCAATTATTTTCCTTTGATTGAAAGTCTTGAACACACTATCGTGGAGTTTTTCTTTTGCTATTTGAGCAAACAGGAACGCAAAAAAATATATTTGTGGTACCCTCTCATTCACTGCTGTGTAATAAAACATAAAAAAATAAAACAAAAATGTTCAAACAAAAATGCAAATGAAAAATCAAGGTGTGTCCCGAGAACAGAAAGCAAACGTGGCTTGAACCGTGTTTGATCCGAGCTCACGTCAGACGGCCGAGTTAAAGGTCACAGGTCGCTCGAGGTGAGGTTGGCATGGTGACGCTCTTCTCTACGGCTTTACAAATGAGCGCTTCAGCCGGACTGAAGACAGGCTGCTGATGGAGGCCTGTGAACGCTACAGATGTGTGGTAATTAACACGCCTCTGACGGATCACCGAGCAGGAGATCAAACCGTCCGGTTACCATCGTAACTGACCAGCGCTGCTTTAGCACATGTGCTCAGAAAGAACAGGTAAACAGACCAGAGAAACTACAGATAAACACAGGATTCACCTCACAACAGATGAAACACTGAAACATACATAAAGTATTAAATATATAAACAATTTATTTCTAACTAATCTTGTATTTATAAATTAAATATAAAAATGTTAAGGTATATACACAAAACAATTTCCCAAAATAAGTAGATAAATATAAATAAATACATGATTAAATTAAGAAAACACAATTTATGTAACAGTAGAAACCGTGATTAAAATGAATCAGTTGCAACAAACCTTTGAAGTTAAGAAAACTGCGAGCCGTGTGTTGTTTTCCACAGTGAGGCTTGATACGGCTGTCAGCTGCGATTGGTTTGTCAGCTCTGATTAAGTGGCTCATGAACACTGATCATCTCAATATGGCAGCATCAGAATCTGCATGCGGCACACAGCAGCCCAGTCAGCTGAAGGGCTAATTAAAGCTGAACGGAGCGCTGTGCTCATGATAACTCAAGAGCAGACACTTATCGATTTGGCCCTGCTTCTCAGAGCCTGTTTTCCTGCGCTCTCGATCTCTGAGGGATTTCCCGTCACACTGCCAGAGCGTTTGCATGCTGCACAGACCGCTGGGATCCGCTTACTCTCCACGCGGCTCACGGGCCGAGCATCGCAACCGGACCAGCGCACGCAGCCGCTGAGCATCATGGGAACGCTGGGAGCTTAAAGATGAGTCAGCATGCTGACAGAAGAGTCACAATGCACACATTCATGCCATCAAAAAAGTCTGGAGTGCAACAGAATAAAAGCGAACAGCAGTTTTAAAAACTTTAAAACGTTACACAGCATCGTATAAAAGCAACGCTTGAGGTGTACGATTCTACACCAGAGCACATACAGACGTCACGCACCGGATGCCGTGCACGCGCTCAGGGCAGTTGGATATAGTGGTGTATCAGAGGTAAAAAAAGTGATAAAAATACTGTTCAGTTTCTCGCACAAACCGATTGTTTCGTGTCTAGGGACATCAATATATCGTCACGAGCCGCAGGGTTTAATTTGGGTTTGTCTGTGCATTTTTTTTCTCTCTCAAAGATTGTGTGCCCATTGACTGGCATTATATGACTGACAGACTGCAACGGTTTGAGTTAAAAATCTTCGTTTGTGTTCTACTGAAGAAACAGTCACCTACATCTTGGATGTCCTGGGGGTAAGCAGATACACATCACATTTTCATTTTTGGGGGAACTATCCCTTTAAAGTATGTGTGTTTATTTATATACTTAATGTAAGGTCAATTCTTATATTTACTCATAAATAAAAAAATAATTCTTCTAATTCTACTACTTAGAATTTAAATACATAAATGTAATAAAGATATCTATATATTTTTTTTTTAGAAATGACTAATTATATAAGTGTAGAACTTAATACGTTGTAAATATTTTAAATTAGATTTAAAAAGCTAATACACATTTATTTTTACCATTAAAATTTTCTCATAAGACATAGGACAATCCTAATGTAAAATATATTTACCATTTAAAATATTATAATATTAATTTATACTTTGCTTTTGAGTGCGTTTAATAAATGTGGCAAGCGTCTGACTAGTGCTTCCTTCCAAACGACTGAGAGCTGAAGTGAGGACACTACAGCGGTTTGTTCATCATGTGTGCCTTTGTTCACTGCCAAGTGCTCTACGTGTAGGTGAGTGTGAGTGTGTGTGTGTGTGTGTGTGTGTGTGTGTGTGTGTGTGTGTGTGTGTGTGTGTGTGTGTGTGTGTGTGAGAGAGTGAGTGAGAGAGTGAGAGTGAGTGAGTGAGTGAGAGAGTGAGTGAGCGAGCATGTATATACACGTGTGTGTGTGTGTGTGTGTGTGTGTGTGTGTGTGTGTGTGTGTGTGTGTGTGTGTGTGTGTGTGCGTGTGTGTGTGCGCGTGTGTGAGCGTGTGTGTGTCCCAGATCAGCAGCAAAGGCCATGTGTTGAGACCGGTCCCGCAGGGAGAGCAATGCATCTGGTGTTTGGACCAAATCACAAACACTCAGAAACTCCCCACAGCGACACACACACACACACACCTCTCTCTAAAGCTTACATAACTCAAGAAGCTGCCATTAAGTCTATTTGCTTTCTTGATGAATTGTTCACTATATAACATCCAGATAATTTATGAATTTAACCACTAATATTCATAACCATTTTTATAATCATTGAATATTCAAGTTTCACTCAGAAATACATCACATTATGGACATTAAATGTGCTGCGGATGGAATGGAGTACTAGCTAACACTGCATGGTATTCAATACACCACCTACTACCAGTATACTAAAACTAGCTAAACAGAAAACATTACGTGAGGATGAATGTGATTATACAGCTATTATGCACAGAGATTTTTAGCGACAGACATCCTTATTCTACCAAAGCCACTGATTTTTATTCAGAGCTGCTTTATTTACACACTTATATGCTGTTGTGTTCATGTACTAAGATAAAATTAGCTGCTGTCGTCAAAATGAGAGGAAGAATGAGGCAGGGGGGCATTTCTCATCCTCAGCCAAAAACAAACCCAACAGCCGGGTATCTGCGGACCTGCTGGAGCTCCACAGACGGCCTCCAACCATAAAACACCAGTGAGTCATGGAAAACTAAACCACTCCAGAGTTTGGAGGGAAAGGAAACACAAACCAGTTTCAAGAAGAGAATATTATAGAGCCCCTTTCATAATTAGTGCTGTTTTCCTCAAAAAAAAAAAAGTTGCAATCAAAGCCAGAGCATAACTATTGTGCCTTTCTGACACACAGCAGTGATTCGATACTGAATGAATCCACGTTTCTGAATGAATCAAGTGAGTCAATGATTCAGTGACTCGTTCATAAAAACAGCCACTTGCTTCATTTTCGAAACGAATCCGCTGTTGTAGGGCTGCACGATTATGACAAAAATCATAATTGTCGATTATTCGCTTGAAATTGTAATTGTGATTATTAATTACGATTAACACAATTTACATTGAATGATGTTTATACCATTGTTTGAAGCAACTGCATGTCATTTTTATATGAAAATAAACAAGCTGAAAACATTTAAACGGAAAAACGTATTGCTTTTCTATAGTATTAAGCCTCAAATGTCAACTACTCATTGGATTGGTTTCTTCTATAAATTATAAAAAATATGCATGCTATTATAAATGTTAAACAAACTATAAAACAAATGGAAAAACTTTTAAGATCACCTGTAGAAAGAAAAAAAAAAACATCTTAAGCACTCAGAATAACATAAGTGTACTTTGAATGATTATTGCCTTTTTGAACGATTACGTAATTGTGGCATCGATAATTGTAATTGCGATTAGAAATTTGATTAATTGTGCAGCCCTAAGCTGTTTGAACGAATCGAGTGAGTCAATGATTCAGTGACTCATTCATAAAGACAGTTTTAATTTGTTTCTGAATAAATCAACTATTTGAACGAATAGGTTGAGTGAGTGATTAGATAACTCACTCAATTAATTTTTTTAAATAACGTAATTTCAAAAAAAAAAAAAACACATTAATACCCATTTATTATAATGTCTCTTCAATGCTTCTCTCACTGAACACAATCTTCTGGGGTAATTTCTCAGCCAAAACTGATGTGCAGTTAATTGGCGATGAATTAAATGAATTAATCTGCACATTGTGCAATTAATTAGAATAAATGTTTTAATTATTTGACAGCCCTAGTTAACGTATTTTTTTTAGTAATTTTGTTACTTTGTAAACGATCGAGGCGTCAGTGATTTCCCCGTGGCAGCCGGCTCTATAACCGCTGGAATCTGGTGTTGTTTCAGATCAGATTTTTCACTCCATCGTCTCTGGCTTTGGCTCATTTCCCAGCTGCACGGACGACTCTAGCTGTCCCGTTGAGTTTATGGAAACTGACGATGACTAAAAACATGACAAAGGGCTATAAAAACAAGACGAGGAAATAATTCAGATGGAAAGAGGGGACAAATTCACTCATATCTGAACAGATTCTAATATGACACCAGCTATACACAGCACTGTAAAACAAACAACGATAAACAAAACCCATATACAACTGCAACGGACACCCATCCAAACACTCAGAACAAAACCAGGACTAAACCAAAGACTCCGCCTGGCTTGACTAGAATCACAATAAATATTTTAAACAAATTCCACTCAAAACGCCAGAGCAGATATAATTAAGATGTTAAAAGGCACAATATGTAAGTTTTCAAAACAAACCGAGAAACGAAGGCGTAGATTGATGACGCTGTGATTGAGTGTGGAATCATGGGAGTTGTTGTCTTCATCCCCACAGCCGATGCAATCATGTCCATGTATGAGCTGCTAATGTATTAAAGACTTAAGGTCACTGTAGTATGACGCAGGGTGGGGCTGGGAGTCGAGGAAGCGAAACGAGGCCGCTGGAGCGATTGCTAATGAAGGACGAGCACAATACACGGCTCGAAAGCAGCGGAGCTTTTATTATGCCACAGTCAAGCGCTTCCGCTTCATCCGGTCGTGCATATGTGAGGTTAAACAGCGCTGTTTTATCATACCAGATACATTTGAGTGTGTTGAAGTGTTGTTATAACACTGTTCTAGTGGTTTTTGGGTATTTAAAAAAAATTAATACAATAAAAAAAAATCCATATCGTGGTTTTAACAAGTTATTTACGATCATTTTGCTGGTGATATAAAAATAAGCAACATGGGTTTTAATTGTACTTGGAAAAATTTTAATTTGCTCATTAAGTTTCCTAAAGAGCATGTCATTAAAATAGTCTCACAATCTTTCCTCATCTTGAACAACAAACCAACACCACCACCAACAACATTAATCCAACATAAGTCCTTTTAGAGGAAATGCACAAATCTAAATATTACTACTACTGGTAACACTTTACAATAAGGTTCATTAGTTAACATGAACTAATAATAAACTGCACTTATACAGCGTTTATTAATCTTTGTTAATGTTCATTTTAACATTTACTAATACATTATTAAAATCTTGTTAACATTAGTTAATGCACTGTGAACTAACATATACTAACAATGAACATCTGTATTTTTATTAACTAACGTTAGCGAAGATTAGTAAATCCAGTAACAAATGTATTGCTCATGGTTAGTTCATGTTAGTTAATACATTAACTAATGTTTAACTAATGAACCTTATTGTAAAGTGTTACCCTACTACTAATCACTTTTATAGAAAATGCACACATTTTTAATAATTTAGTAATAATAAAAATAACTTTTAGAGAAATTGCAAAATTCATCCTCTCTCTTTTATGTGCTTTGATGAAAACAAAAAACAACTTTGAGGAAATACACAAATCTATATATTCCAAAAATGTACTTTTTATTTTACAATCTACAGACAAATCTAAATATTACCACTACTAATCACTTTTAGAGAAAATGCACAGATTTGTAATCAATTTAATAATAATAATAATAATCACTTTGAGAAAATGCTAATTTTTAATAATTTAATAATAAATATCACTCTTAAGACCTTTGATGAAATGCACAAACATGATAATATAATAATAATAATAAAAATAATAATAATAATAATAATGCAAAAATATACAATTTAATACTACTACTAAACATCACATTTAATTTTTTAGAAGAAATAATTATAGTAATAAATACCACTTAAGTCATTTGAGGAAATACACAAATCTAAATATATTATTATTATTATTATTAATAATAATAATAATAATAATAAATCAAGTCCTTTAGAGGAAAAAAATTACACTCTTTAAAGTGCTTTTAGAGAAAAATGCTCAAATATAAATTTTGAACCATTAAAAACTATGAAATAAAGAGGTATAATATTTGTACTGCGCAGACCTACATCACCTAGTATCAGACGTGAGTTGCCTAATATCTGTGCTAATCAGCACATGAGAGACGTCAATTACCTGAAGTAACAAACACAGTAAACGCATTAAAGCTGATAGTACTGCACAAACACCGAAGCTTTTATTCAGGATAAATAAAGCACTTCACCGCATGTTTCTGTTGGAAAATCAGATGTTTGAACATGAATGCAATGCAACAAATCAGCAAACCTGATTCTGAGACGCATCTGCCAGGTCTTAACATGCCACGAGAAGAGATAATTACAGCATTGTGTATGCCTTTCTGTCTTTACAGGGCGACTCCATTTTCTGCTGTATAAGCAGGTGAAAACAAACACTCACCGTTGTACGTCACTCGAGGTTTTGTCAAGCACATGACCAGATGAAGGTCCATTTCATCTGAAGAGATAAACTTGGAGCAGACGGGGCACTTGAAACCTGTGGAGACGAAATAAAGCAAAATTACATGAGTTCACAGATGCTAGAAGTCTTTCAAAGACGTACAGTTTATGGCCACAACTTGAGCTCATAATTATAAAATTACAATAAATAGTTTGTGGAACTTCAACACATAGAAAAAAAAAAAAGAAGGTAAACTATTTTATTAACCATTTGAAAATTTAAAAAAAATTAAAAAATAAAAAGGAGTTCATTATTAATGCACATAATATTAAAGAAAATAATACAATAAAACATTAGCATGCATCCTTCAATTATTTTTAGGTCACAAGTGAGTGGATTCTAACTAAACTTGAAATAATAATTTTCCAGGACAACAAGAAGAGAAAAACACCCTCTTTATATAATTTTAATACCTGAACTTTAAATAAAAATGATAAAAATCAGCCTTTGCAGCTAGCAGAAATAAAATAAGTATACTTTTGATTTTATTTCAGTTAAATGTTTATTTCACCTTTTTTTTAGTTAGCATAGTGAACCAGGGTTATTATTGTTATCTTATCTGTTAACCGTTTTTGTTTTTCTTCATCATCATATATATTATGTTGATTTGAAATGTCCCGCTGCTTTCATGCTGCGAAAAACACAACAGTTGTTATAATGTAATACACTGAGCAGGATGAGGAATAAAATGATTTTCAATAAAATCCAGAAAACATGATTTTAAAAGCACAGCATTTAATTACCTGCAGCTCTTACTGCAATGACGGTGATATTAATGATCAAATTAGTTTAGACATACAAAAATAGGCATAATGGTTATAATTACTGTTATTTTTATTACTAATTATTATTATTTTAATTAAATAAAAAAATGAGGCTGCACAATTAAATCCAAATAAAACAAATCTTTAATAATGAGACAATCATACACATTTATTATTAATAAATTATTTTTATTTCTCTAATTATTGAAAAAAGTTTTTGCCTTGGTATTATTATTAACTTAACGTTCAATTTTAAAAAATTTGCAAAATTAATTGAAATAACTATTTTTACTAAAATAATAATAATAATAATCTGCATTTATTTAATTTATTAAAATTTAAAAAATGTAAAATGATCATCATCATCATCATCATATTATAAAAAAATATTTTGCCCCATTTTATTTGACATTCAATTGAATTATAATTATAATTATTATAATAATAATAATAATAATAATAATAATAATAATACATTCGATTGAATTATCCGTTTTTCCATCATACATTAGGAATTATAATTATAAATAAAATACAAATATTTACAAACCCAATTTTTCTATTTGTTGAATTCAATTGAATTTTAATTTCAATTTATTTCAAACTCAACTGAATTATTAGTTTTTCCAATCAACTCCAACAATGACCAAGTTAGTTTAGATGCAAGTGTGATTAACACAGTATACAGCGATGAAATGCACACACATCCATGTTATAATTAGGCATAAAAACACACTCAAAGGCCTCGTTCTTTGCAGGACACTGGCTGGAAAAACTACGCAATCTTCAACGTGTGCGGGTGTTTCTCTGGGACGGACACAGCAGGAGCGTGATAAAGAGCTTAAAAAAGACAACCAGCGTCAGTGTGTGTGTGTGTGTGTGTGTTAATCCCTCAGTAGATGCACCACACACGCACGCACGCGCACGCACGCAAACTCGTTTCTGAAACACATATGAAACCCAGAAGAAATAGATGATCATCTGAGCTCTAGACACAAAGCAGAGGGTTTGTCTGGTCTAAACACAGCTGAACTCTGAACACGCTCAATGATATGATTCACTGGCAGCGTCGTGTGACAGCATCGAGCCGTGAGCACCTCGTGACAAAATTTAGCAGTCGGCTGAATACGACATGCGCTGCGGCTCCTCTGCATAAACGTGCTATTGAGGAACAGGAGACGCTGGTGACATCTTTCAGTCAAGACAAATATAAAGACTGCCAAACAAGGACCTAAACACTTTAGCTACTTTCGCTTCATGTAGACATCTTGAAATGTTGAACCTCTTATGCGTAAAATATTTACTTCAAGTATCCCTGAGATTTTATGCTAATTTTAATTTAACAACATTATTATTATTTATTTGAATTAAAATGCAAATTTTTTAAAAATGGAAATGAACCTGAAATCTTTTAATGAAATAACATATTTATACATTATTATTATTATTATTATTATTATTATTATTAAAATGTAAAGAGGCTTCACAATTAATTGATTTTAATAATAATAATAATAATAATAATAATAATAATAATAATAACAACAAATATTGATACATTATTATTATTAAAACGTAAATGTAAAAAGGCTTCACAGTTAATTGATTTTTTTAAGATTAATAATAATAATAATAATGAATAACTCAAAAGTGTTTTCTTTCAATAAATTGCTCAATTTTGATTAATGGTGCAGATTAACTGTTGATTAATTGCTTTAAATTTACATTTAAATAACAACAGCAACAACAACAGTTCATAATCTCATTATTAATACTACTACTAATTGTTGTTGTTGACTAAAATATTTCAAATGATTTTGTAGTTTTATTGTGATTAATTGTGCAGCTCCTTTTTAAAAACAAAATAAAAATTAAATTAATTTTTAGCTTTTCCATCAACTCATGAACCCCCATTTGGGAAACCCTGCATTAGCGGGTCACAGACAGCATGTAAAAACAATGCGAAATGCATAGAATACAACGTAACTAAGCCATATAAACCACGAACAGTTACAGGTTATGCAACATGCAAGAGTGTGATCAAGTTATGAGTCACTCAAACAAACACATTTGACTGACCTCATCCAATCTTTAAGATGAATTTGAATCATTCAAAACCATTATAATTTACAACATTATAAAACTTCCATCCCTAAAGAACACTAAGAAGGTCTGAAATGCACACCAGTTGAAGATTAGACTGATTTTTCAGAATAATAGGCGGCTATAGAGCAGAATGAGTTAACGATGTTCACCTGCACCAGGTACACAAAACCCACTTGAGAAATGGACAAAAGCGCAGCAGAAACTCGACACCTGCCCTCCTCTCTCATTACAGCCCGACCGGGTTTAATGACTCCAGAGACTGTGCCACGGTCACTAAACGCTGAGCATTATTTACTGTAAACTATTACCGCTGGAGGAGCCCTGAGAGACGCTGAAGGAACAGAGATGGGGTCGACCGATTATCGGTGCCGATATTAAGCATTTTTATGATTATCGGTCATTTTCAAAACCGATTTGGCGATAAAATAATTAATTTTGAAACGCGCTATTTGGCTCTGATGCAGCCTGCCGGAACCTCACCACTCTGTGCCTAGAGCAGTCTCCGCCCACCACTCTTCTGATTTGTTGGGAGTCACGTTGGGATTTCTTCCATGTTTTAATTTTAATAGTAAACCCCTTTGTTTGCCAAAAAATGGAGTTTAACTTTCATTTGATTAAAAGATAAATTAAATTAATGTTTTATGCCTTCATTTACACTGCACTGTAAATTAAAACTAATGGAAATTACTGTCACATAGGACAAGATTAGGATGACAGAAACAGACATTTCAATAGGCTATTGAACCAAGTGTGCCTATAATAGGCTATTAGTGTTATAGTTTCATTAAAATAGTTGCGGTCTTCTTAACTACTTCAATGGAGCTATGAAGACAGTTAAATTATTTACACTTATTATATACATTGTGCTTCTTTAAGTTAAATCAATTGATGTGCATTAGATGAAGAATTGAAGAGTCACCTCTTATAGGTTATGATCTAGTCATCAGAAAAAAAATGAATGAAGAATTGAGAGGTTATGCTATTACACATACATTTCGAACATGTAAATTATTGAAGCCAAATACTTACATTTCCCCAAGCTGTTTAGTTGTAGTACAGTATTCATAGGCTTAATCATGAAGCATACAGTGGCCCCACTTTTAACTCTCTCTTTATATTACCCTTATTGTAGATGGATACATGGAGGAAAACAAGAGTAAGAAGTGCAACCAACACTAGGGAAGACAGTTTTTGTCAGAGCCCTTGCTATTCTTAATTTTGAGACTAATTTTAATTTTTACACCAGACATATATCGGTTCTCGGTCTACTTGGTCTGTAATAATCGGTATCGGCCCTGAAAACACATATCGGTTGACCCCTAGAACAGAGCATTTACCCCTGCTGGTAAATCACCAATCAAACCCACCGCCTGCATCTCATGACAACAATAACCAAAAAAAAAAAAAAACTCCAATAGAGAGGATGTAAAGCTGCAGGCTGCAGGCCAACACTAAGCTAGATAAAATCAAACTTCTGTTTATTTTGTTTGCACATCTGTTTTCATGCAAGAACAACTTGCTGCAACAATTTCTGTGCATATTGTGTCATTGTTTTGGCACACTACATCTATTTGCTGACTGAATTATTGGGAAAATAAATTCAGACAGCATTTACCAAAAAAAAAAGTGGCACCTCTTAATGTGATTATAATTAGGTTTTGGCAATATTACGATTAAACTTTACCTCATGTAAACGTAGTCAGTGATTATTAATATAATATATATTACATTATATTTCATGAATTAGATGCAATAAATAGTATTAATTATATAATTAAAAAAAATATTTTTAAATACAATTGTAAAAATATTTATTTATTATTTAAATAATGTTTTGGTATATTTAAAAGAACATACAAATATTGCATTAGATTACTGATAAATATAAAGTAAATGTAATAAATTGAATTAAATAAAATTAAAACGAAGTGGAATTCAACTGAAATTTCTTTGTCATTCAAATTCGAATACCATTTAAAAACCTTGTGTGTTGTGGTTAATTGATTCAAATTCGCACTCACGAATTCAAAGCAACACTTTTTTTTTTTTTAAATTTTGCCCAGTGAGTGAGTGAGTGAGTGAGTGAGTGAGTGAGTGAGTGAGTATGTATATATAAACACCCACCCACCCACAGATACTGATGTCAATACAACAACTACACCACGCTGCTCCTCTTAACAATCATCTCTTCTGATCCAAGCTGTACATGTCAGTATGTTTACCTCAGAACCAATGAGAGGAGAGGACGCCTCGACTAAATCTTTAGAGGCAATGACAGACTTTACTCTGGAATGACAGCCATTCATGAGTGTAAAAGCCATGATTTGTTCTGAATGAAACATAAGAGGCTTAACAGAGATCTGATGACTGTATGTCCTGCTGGAAAATCCCTCAGTCAATGTCCTGTTTATAGTTCACCCAAAATTAAAAAAAAAAAAAAAAAAAATAAAATTCACCTTCAGGCCATCGGAGATGTAGGTGACTTTTCTTCAGCTGAACAGAAAAGATGATATTTTTTTAGCTGAAACTGTGATCATTGGTGATTTGTAAAATGTAGGTCAATGGCTGCATTGGTCACTTTGAGAGTCAAAAAATTCACATCAGGCAACACAAAATGAATCCCTGTGACTCCTGATGATATATCGAGGTGTTATGAAGCGAAACGATCAGTCTGTGCAAGAAACTGAACATTATTTACAACATTACCTGGAATCCAGAGCCTCGGGAAATGGTCCGGAGTGATGTCTGGTTCACAAACAAATCGTTCTTTTGAACCGGTTCTTTTTGTTGAACTAGATGAACCAAATCACACTGAATCATCTGAAACAGCACAGATCCACTCAAATCAAAACTCACTTTCAGACGCCTGACAGTGACTCAGACTGGAAATGAGCGCCGTATATCTGATCCTGTGATGAATGAACTGATTCACTGAGTCACTGAACTGAAGAAACAGTTAGACTCAAACCGAAGACTAATGAGCCGCTGATCTGCACACGTGTGAACCAAACACTTGAATGAAGGGGTGAAATGAACATTTTTAGGGTTTCTCATTGTTTATGTGAAAAGATGAGCTGGTGAAGACTAGTTTATTCACTTCATACGCTTTAGACACGTAAAACATCCACGTTTCACATCATTGAGTGCCTTAAGATGATTGCATATACGCTGAACGAACTAGTGACTCACTTCATATATATATATATCTTCAGGAGCCACAGGTATTAATTTTGTGTTCCTTGTTAGGCTTTTTTGACTCTCAAAGTGCAGATAGCCATTGACTCGCATTATATGAATCACCAAGCACCACGGTTTCAGCTAAAAATCTTCTTTCCTGTTCAACTGAAGAAACAGTCACCTCCATCTTGGATGATCTGAGGGTGAGTGAATTAACAGCTAATTGTCATTGTTGGGTGAACTATCCCTTTAAACTGTTCCAATGGGATCTGGTGAACAGATGGGTGGAAAAGTAAAATAAAGAAAAATTCTTTGAAATAGACTGGTAAATAGCAAACATTGCTTCTGAAGCCAACATGAAAAAAAAAAAAAAAAAAAAAAGTGATTCATGACATCAAAAGAAAAGTTGGTTTCAGACGAGTCAAGACACCATTATTTGTTTAAAAGCAGTTTCACAGTATTAAACCGGAAAATAAGAGAATCAATGATGCAAACTACAAATATGAGATGAACTCAAATTCTGCTGTAAAGCAGCTCTAAAAAAAAAATTCAGTTCATTGTTGATTCAAAGCAAGTGTTGACGTTGCAAAATTCATCAATTGTAATGACTTGTTCAGGCTAGTTATAGCAAAATTGAAGTTATTATATTTTGAAGGAATGTTATAAAAGACAAACATTTTCTTTTAGAAAAATGTGCACAAAATAATGATTTGCAATAAGAGTATAAAATAGGAAAGGCTTCAATTTTGAAGTCATCTTGAAGTTTTCCAGAAAGCAGAATAAATGTGAGTGCTGATATTTATAACTAAAATGAACTAAAATGAAAATAAAAATAATTCAAAAAGTTAATAAAAACAAAAGATACTAAAATAACCCTGCACCTACAGGCCTCTCAAAACATTGATTATTAATATTTACATTACCTTTCATGAATTAGATGCAATAATTATATTAAAAAATATATTTATAATTTATTATAATAAATATTTAAATCATGTTTTAATAAAATATAATACAAGTATATTAGGTAACACTTTAGTTTAGGGAATTCTCACCATTAACTAGTTTTTGACACAGTGGCTGTTTATTAGTACTTAAAGCACATATTCTGCATGACCATATTTTACATACTTAATCCTATCCCATACCTAAACTTAACAACTACCGCACTAACTGTTAATAATGAGCAGCACATTAGGAGTTTGAGGAAAAAGTCAAAGTTAATGGTTTGTTAATAGCGAGATTTGGACCTTAAAATAAAATTTGACGACATTACAAAATATATAATTCATTTTATATTATATTCCATAAATATAAGTCAACTAAAGATATTATATTTTGATGGAAGATGAAGACATTTACTTTTTCTTTTTGAAAAATGTGCACAGAAGCATCATTTGCAATAAAATGAACAACATGAAATGGGAAGGAAAAATGAACAATTTTGATTTAATCTTGAAGTTTCCTTCAAGAAAGCAGAATAAATCTTGTGTTTGAGTGCTGATTTTTATACATGTCCACTAAAGTATAAAAAAATAAAATAAAAAAAAAAACAATGCAAGAATGTACAGTTTAACCCAGTCAAACCATCACAAAACCATCAAATTCCACACAAATCAACACTATTACATTTGAACCTCCTCACAGTGTGTGTTTATCAGCTTTCATTTGCCTACAAATATAATTAATTTCTTCAACACTTTGTCACAAAACTATAACAGCTTCTAAAAGTCCAGTCAGCAGGAGCGTTTAACTTTAAAAGTGCTGGCAGTCGCACCAGTCCATCTATATTTTTCATCTCCGCTTTATTGATCGGCTCTCCCTGCCGGACAAACCAGCTTCTGTAATGGTGAAATCAGGATATTTCAGAGCGTCTGAGCATCCGTCACAGCGAGATCGACACCGTTCACACATGCAGCTCGTGAACGCCTTCGCCGGGATTTAACGATGGTGTCTGCGGAGTAAAGCGAAGCGGCAGAGAGACGCAAAGACTTGCGCTCGCACTCTCAGTCTCTCCTGGGAAAGAGCAGAAGCTGTTGATTTCTGCAGGAAACTACTGAGGAAACAGACTTGAGGATAAAAAAAAACAATATTCTGTGGAGGAGATATTCAATCTGACAAGTGGCCTACAACACATACGCACTCTTTTATGGCATTCAAAGAGATTCAAACAAGCTTTACTGACAAGATCAACAAGCTTTACATCACACTCAAGCATGTTACAGATCTGTATCGCTTTCTCTCCTGCATGAATAACTTCATCTGCAAAAAAAAGCCATATATATAAAGATATGATAAAGTCTGCTAAATAAAGAAATGTTAAGACAGAAGATGAAATGAAATATCAGTGCACTTTGTGCATAAATACTAGGGTAGCATGATATGGGGGATTTTAAATCTGATAAATTACAAATTAAGTCACCCAACTTTGTAGGGCTACAAAACTTTGAAAAAAATTGTGGGATTAAAAAAAAAAAAAAAAGTAAATACATTTTTTTTATTATAAATTGCTACTACTAAATTTTTTTAAAATAAATCAAAAACATTACTGCTGTACGATTTCACTGTGCAATAGAAAAAAAAAATCTATAATTTAGGAAAAATAATTATTTTTATAATTTATAAAAATCACACTAAGCCATAAATCACAATTTTGGTTTAATTTTGCTTAATCATGCATCCAATAACAGCTGTATCAGTCAGCTGTAACTATTCCTTGTATATTTGCATAACCATAAAAATGTCATAAAAGTAGCTCATATGACTTCAGAAGATTTTGAAAGTCACAGGAACTATTTTTATGGTGCTTCTAAGAGCTTTACAGTAAAAATGCACTTTCGTCATACAGTTTGGAAGCAACACGAGGGTTTAACTGCTTCTCTTCCATCCCATTTCATTTCTAAGACTGAACCTCATTTGTGCTCATTTGCAGTGTACCTGGAAATCAGATGTAATTGAAACGGACCCAGGTGGGAAGGATCGCCAAAATAAACCTACTGAGAGTCCGATAAACAACGCAGAGAAAGAGGAAATTTACTTCCGTTTTGTTCTTCTTGAGGCATGAAATCAGGAACTGGGAACTTTCAGAGGAGCAGAGGCGTTTGCACAGACTTTTTAAAAGCTGAAGTGTGTAATTTCTGCTCATCACCACATGCAACTGCCAAAATAGTGACCGATTTTCTCAAACATTCTCCATATCGGTGATTTTGTTAGTCAAACAGATAGTCCCGCCCCCAAACTCACCCCATTGGTTGAGTCGATGTTGCGATACTCAAACAGATCAGTGTTTTGAAAGCATCAGTGTCTCAGTTTTTCATTCAAGAAGCCAAACTCTTTTACTTATAGTGAACATTAAGAAATAAGGTTTTATTTTTCAAAATAGAGAAGAAATTATACATTTCAGCTCACAGCTGGATTCTCATGCACAGTCAGTAAATACAATATCCTACATATGCTGATTGGTTCGTGATCTGAGGCTAAAGCTGAATATCATCTCGGCAGCATCAGGTGTCTTTATTAAAGCTTTAAATCGCACATCTTCTGTGAATGAGATCCATGTCTGTGGCAGCACACGGTCTCGCACTCTTCGTGTGCACGTGACTGACGTAATCGGGCTAAAATTAAATCGCTGAGACAATGACGAGCGCACAGGCAGCAGAACGCTGGCTAGACACAGACAACAATACCGCAGGGTTAGGCCTGCAATTTCCTGATCATGTATGAGAGCTGATCTGATCTGCTCAAAAACACAAACCAGGTGACGAGGATGCAAGACTACTGCTTTCCATCTTTGCAATTTATCTTAAAATGACAAATAAAATCAATTTTAATAGAAAAGTAATAATTGACACATTTCACATTTAATATACAGCGCGCACAGACTGAAATCTGACTCACCAATTTTCTCATCATAAACAGTGCGATGCAGCTATATTAATCACAGAATGTAGACAGCTTCACTTATTATAACGGGAGTGTTTTTAAACTCGGGCTGGACTGAGTGATGATGTTCTTTGGTAATGTAAACGTTCTTTGCTTGTTTTCTGTAGCTCCTCTTTGAATAACCGAGGAAATGTAAGCATTATAATTAGTAACTTACAATGTTTCCATTGAATTGTTAGGTTAAATACAAATTCAGTCAGATTAAAAACATTAGGGCGGTTTTTAGCCTTACGCTGGAGTTGGTTCACTTTCCGGCAATGAAACCAAGTAAATAGATAATTAAATAAATTAGAAATTTTTGTCATCTTTAAATTTATGAAAAGTTTAATTAATTTAATTAGACACCCTTTTAATAAATCAAAACTGAATTAAACCATGCATTCAGAAAAATTAAGTGAAAACACAAAATTTGGGAAAAGAAATGGAATGAAAAATAAAATGGATTTTATGTGGACCAAATAAAGTGAATTGACAGCTGCTGACGACAGTACGCATGTTATATTTTGACAAAAACACAAATCAACAATTCACAGTGAGGAAGGTGTTTTCACACAAACACGTGCAGGTTTTCTGAAAGGGTTTAATCTGGATTGTGTTCTATAATCCCTCTGGAAACTGGATTGCAGCACAGAAACCGCTCGTCTGCAATACCGTGTGATCGAATGGTTAATTCTGAGTTTAGAGACATTATACACTTTCATGTGCAGAGAAAAATCAACATGTGGTGAAGTGTGAATTTCACACACAGAAAGACGTGTATGCATCGGCGGCACGTCTGAAGGTTAGTCCTATTGATGGAGAGGCGGATTTAAGCGAGGGTCCTGAGGAGACATTTATAATTCATAAAGCTGTCAGTGCTGCAGAGCAGATGGACGGAGAATAAAACGGGTGTTTAGTATAAAAAAAATAAATAAGGTCAGCGCTGTCCTACTATAAACGATCGTAAACATGCTACAATTTGACAAGGTGACAACGTCAGCTCATAGGGTCAGATAAAGGCAAGGAAGGTGTTAGACTGACACACACACACGTGAAGGTTTCACACACTCAGATCAACACAGAACATCTATATCTATATCCAGTGTCCTAACTATACACAATGACAAGGCCGAAAAAAAGATACGTTACAGTAGCATTCAAAATTTGGGAGTTGGTGAGATTTTTAAAAATGTTTTTGAAGTCTCTTCTGCTCACCAAGGCTGCATTTATTTTATCAAAAACACTGTAAAAATTGTGAAATATTGCAATTTAAAATATCTGTTTTCTATGTGAATGTGTTAAACTGTAATTTATTTCTGTGATGCGCAGCTGTATTTTCAGCATCATTACTGCAGTCTTAAGTGTCACATGATCTTCAGAAATCATTCTAATATGCTGATTTACTGCTCAAGAAACATTTCTGATTATTATCAATGTTGAAAACGTGATATCTGTTCTTTTGAAGTTTCTGTAAATCAAAGAATCATGAAAAATAAAATCTATGTATTTGCAGTAGAAATCTTTTTTTAACATTATAAAGGTCTATCACTTTTGATAATTTTTGCTATACTGCCACTAACCTGGTAAGTATGAATACACACTTTGCATTCTCTGAATATAGAAATGGAAACACTGAGGAGGAAATAACAGCTATTCAAATGTCATGATAGACAGTAGGTTAGTTATCCGCAGTTCCTGTTTAGAGCTTAGACAGGAGGACATCTGACCAGCAGCACATAAAACCATCAACTGCAGTTTTTAAAGCAACATTTAGAGCCATTCATTCTGAAATCAGACAGAAATCAGTTCAGGCAGGACACATTTATCAGAGCAGGTCAGCTACATTTATATTTTCAATCTCAAACAAATGAACCAACTCTATCAGCGATGAACCAGATTTTTAAAAACCACTAGCACTTCACCTGAGTTGAAGGATCTCATGAGCGCAAATGCAGATTCGATGGTGATTATTCAGCAATCAGGAGGCGCTCGAGTGCAGCGAACCTGCCATAAACCCAAACCAGCGGGAAACGGTGAATCGACTGATGATGCCATCTAATGCGCCATATGCAGTCAGCGAGGGAGACGGGACTCTTACCTCCTCTAAGTGCTCAATTAACTAGACGACATGAGCCTGTCTGCACGCTGCAATCTGAAGGCATGATTTGCGTTCAGAACATTATGTTTGCTTCACTCATGCAGCCAAAACGCCACTCTTACTTCATCTGAAAGGTACAAATCCAACCCATGGGGTGCAATTTGGCTAAAATCAAGATAACCGTATAAAGCATGAATCAAAACCTCATCAAGCACTGCTCTCAGAGAGACAATGCACATTTTTTACATGCACAGAACACATGGACGACTTACTAAATTTGCTGAAATAAGCAGTAAACAATGTTTTTAACATACCATTTGTTATCAGAGCGTGCACAGTCAATTTTGCATTATTATGGCATACAGAAAATACTATGAGAAATAATATCATGTACTTCTGTACAGAATGGTGCATGCAATGATTCGCACCATTGATTCCCAAGAAATGCATGTGACAAAATGCAAACTTTGAATGCAATGGAAGTCACTCTGGATAAAAGCGTCTGCCAAATGCATAAGCGCAAACGTAAATAATTTAAAGCTTGTATGTGTATAAGACATTTTAATGGAATACGGTGCTGTGTCCCTGTGTCTGCTTGCAGAGATAATCACATGACTTAAAGAGTGTAATAAGATTACATTCCTGCCTTTATGATGCTGAGATGATCCAACCGCTCATACATTCATGACTGACAGTCATGCTCAATAGTGCTCATCTAACCATATGAATATGAGGATTTCAACACTGCAAAGGCCTGTGGAGGAACAAATCAAACGAGCTTCATAAGAACAATAGACATTGTGCAAGAACACAATGAGGTGCATAACAAAACGAGATATGTTCATATAAAAGTGAATGTCACAACAGATCACGAGCAGCTCTTCCCGTAAATGACAAGTCTATTTAAATCTACAAGTCTTTGCAAGCATTTTCATTTCTGAAAATCAACTTTTGCCATGACATTTAGTTCCCTATGAGTAGTGTGATTACAGGAATAGTTCACCAAAAAAAAATTGGTTTCTACATCAGATTTAGAGAAACGCATCATTCCATCAGTGTCTCATGGATGCTCTGCAGTGAATGGGTGCCGTCAGAATTAGAGTCTAAACATCACAATAATCCACACCACTCCAGTCCATCAGTTAACATCTGGAGAAGACAAAACCTGAAACAAATCCAGCATTAAGACACTTAACTAAAATACATTGAGTTCATAATCCATAACACTTCTTGCAGTGAAAAAGTGGTCTGGTCTGAATCAGGAGAGAAATCTGCACAGATCAAGCAGTATTTACAAGCCAATACGTGGCTGGATTTTGATGCGAGAGATCGAAACAGAGCTGTACTTCCTCACAGTGTGCCCAAAATACCAACACATCAGAAACCACTACCATCTCAAAAACTAAATAATAGCCCCAATTTAATAATTGCACCCCAACTGAAAAACGCACCTTCATTCTTGGTGAAATATCTGAATGTGCAAATACAGCGGCAGGATTTATAGCAGCCTACCAACTCCTGAGGGACAAACACGGCCAAGAAACCAATATCCAGCAAATATATAACTAACTCAAACCAACACATGACTGTAGATGATGTTGTTTTCAGTTATTCCGTTTATTAGTTAAATACATAATCTTGTTACACAACCTTTACTATACGATATGTATCCATATGTTTTAATGTCATTCTTTTAATATTACTTGTTCCAATGTTATTTCTTCAATTGCTATATTGTTCCAAATTACACCGTTGTATGTGTTCTCTTCTCCTATGCATGCTTTGGCAATGCAAAATGTGCTTTTGTCATGCCAATAAAGCTAACTGAATTGACAACAGGAGATGAACTTTTTGACATTCTGATGGCACCCATTCACTGCAGAGGATCCACTGCTGAGCAAGTGATGCAATGCTACATTTCTACAAATCTGATGAAGAAACAAACTCATCTACATCTTGGATGATCTGAAAATGAGCTCATTTACAGCAAATTTTCATTTTTGGGTGAAATATTCTTTTAAATGCATAAAGGGTCTGAGTGGCATTTGCAACTACAAAAAAAATAAAAATTCAATAACCTTTAATGTGGTTTTCCAGGTATGGGAGTTACAGAAGATCAGAGAAAGATAGGAATCCTTTCTTTGACAAACCTTGAAATCATGAGTATACAGTATACACACACACACACACAGTCAGGTAACAGCTGGCTAAACAAAAAATGTCCTCGTTTCAGGAAGTCTAATTCACTTCAAACGCAGGATTTGGATCTTTTAACTCACTATTACCACCTGTGCACCAACACTATGGCAGTGCTTAATCTGGAACCGATCCGCTGTAGAAAAGGTGAAACTCAATTTTTAAATCAACCAATCTCATGCACTGATTCTCCAGCTACTTTATTTGCCCGTCCATAAAAAGAAACCGTTACTGATTTTCACTAGTGACTAACGGTTTATAAAAATGTCAGTGTCCAGAGGTCATGGAAACATTATGAGGACTCATATTCATAGCAGAAAAACATACATATACATTCCCATGACCGTCTCTTGAGAATAAACAGATCTGTCTGTTCTGCATCTGATTACGAGGCGTCCTCTTCCTGTTTATGCCCAGAGGGAACCGGCTGTTCATTTGTCCCTTCTGTCAAATAGGTCTCTCAATATTGAACCATCCAAGGTGGTTCAACTCCACAACCATGATTTTCTGCAGGGACACTTTTAACATGTAATTTAATAAAGAAGAGTTGAAAAATGACACGAGTGAATAAATAAATGAAAAAAAAAAAAAAAATCCTTTAATCCTAGTCAGACTTAAACCTCAGGCTCAGAGCTCTACAAATGCTGACAAGCAATATTAGGCTAGAGAAAGCACAGCTCATTGGCTTTTTCCTTGAGCATATCGGAAGTCATGATGCTTCACATTTTCAGCCTGCCTGCCCTGTATAAAGCATCTAGTATATGACTCCATATGTACAAGAGTCTCAGAAGAGCTTAATCTGTGAGCAGTTCCTTCAAAACTTTTCAAACTTTCACCTCTGCAAATACCTTCAGGAGAGTGTGGAGTCAATCAAGCCTCGGCAAGAGATGCAAAGCGATCAGATCATGTTAAAACAAGCCTGTGACGAGACCCTCTGTGACTGCAGTCAAAGTGCAGCATCAGTATGAAGCAGTGGTAGAGCTGGGTAATAAACCTTGCGACTAAATTAGATTTGCATCTCAACATTTATATATGTTCACTTAAATTCAAAACGACATTTAAAGAATTTTTTTTTTTTTTAAAGACATGTCAACTACACACGATTAAAATGTTGTAATGTTGCGATACAGTAGAACTGCTGGTCCATGGTTAAACTTCAAAAATGGTCAATAACACGTTTAGGTCATATTTCACCACGAAATCAAAAGAAAATAAGAAATATTTTACACACAAAATAAAATAATAAAACAGAATTAAAACATTTCCTCAATTTACAAATTTGCCTTTGTGTGTTCGGCAGATGCTTTTTTCTAAAGCAACTTACATTGCATTAAAAACTATAGGCTACATTTTATAAACAAAATACGATTCGCATTTTCAAAATATTTGTACAGCATGGTAGAGTATTGTTCTACTACCTTTAAATTTATTTAAAAAAAAAAAAAAAAATTGGACTAACATCGTAACTGACTGCATGAATGAAATTAAAATCTATTCTGCATCAATACTGAGAATAATAAATAAATTAAAAATTAAAATTCCCAAAATGCACTGTCAAAAGTAAAACATTCAGATACATTACAGTAATCAAGTCAAATTGATTTAGAGCACTTTTCACAGCAGCTTTACAGAAAATTATGTTAACGTTTACAATATCTTAATATCGCATTTATCAGATTACAGCTGGATGATAATAGTTTACATTTTGCAATGATACAAGCAACCAAAAAGTTAAGATTTGCTATATAGTATATACACACCACTTTACAGGAGTGTACTGGAAATAAAAGTTGCAGAAGTATGCAGATAAATATGGACAAACCAACTTTATATAAAGAGCTGGGTAATACAGTTTACTTTGAAAATGAAATCAGGTTGAGATTGGCTATATAGCATATACTGCATCTCTCTGCAGATAAATTTGCATAATATACATCCAACTTTATATATATATATATAGAGCCGTGCGATAATACAGTGAGAAACTCATGAAAATAACCTCAATGTAAATAAGTGTTTATGGTCACTATATAAATTTCGTTTAAGGAGCTGATGAGTCTCTGAAATCGCTGCTCGCTGTGCGTCAATGACGCGGGCAGCACGTGAAGGCCTTGAATGATTCCCTGTCCGTCTGATTTAAGGCGGTCCGTTAGAGAGGCAGTGAAAAAAAGTCTGACAGGATTGATGTCCCCGTCAAACGCTCAGGACACAGCTGCACGGTGGGACATTGACTATCGATTCCTGGATCGACCGCTGGTGTTTGCGCATGCACGTAGACTTCATAAAACATCTCATCCGTGCCACATCTTCCCCACGACCCGGTCAAACCGAATCTACAGCGTGAGAAATGAACCATGCCCTGCTGACTCAGAAACATCACCGCCTGCTGAGGATGGATTAGGATAATGGTATACAAAGTGTGACGGTAGAAATGAGTTAATAAACCGAGATTGTGCTACACTGCTTATACAGCATTGGATACATTTGCACATTAGGCATTTTGCATATTCAGCACACAGAAAAATAGGCTGAAAATTTATTCGCAATGCTTCTTCTGCTGCTACGTATGTGTGAATGGCATCACCTGTTAACGTAGGTGTTAAATTCAATGTGTTAAAGTGACAGCGCATCCAAAAAAATTAAGTTGTCATAATTAACTCACTCTCATGTCGAAAACCCATAATCGCTTTCTTTTTCTTCTAGGTTTTCTTCCAAACTGGCATGACTTTCTTTCTATGATATTTTTAAAATTTTGGGATCCAGCCACACTGAAACCCACTGACTTATGGAAGATGGTTTCTACCACAGGATAAATAATAAATGCATAAATAACGTAATTGCAACTTTTTCTCTGACAATCCAGACGTATTTTGTCCCCTCACAATTCTGAGAAAGAAGAATTGCAAAAATCAGAGATAAATGAAGATGAGATATTAAGAAAAGCCAGAATTGTGAAATATGAACTTGCAATATCTTTTGTTTTTTATTCTGTGGCGGAAACTAAAAAAAAAATTATGAAATAAACTTGTAGTGAGAAAGTGAGTTTATATCGTGCAATTTTACCATGGAATAGTAATATTTCTGTCAATTTCTTCAAGTTAGATCCCACTGACTTATGGAAGTATGCTTTTGCTACGGGATAAAATAAAGATGCATACAAATTAATAACGTCACTGCAACTTTCTCTCACAATTTGGATTTATTTTCTCATAATTCTGAGAAACAAGAATTGCAAAAATCTGAATTGTGAGATACAGACTTGCAATACTGAGAAGAATTGTCAAAATCATGATATATGCACTCACAATTATCTTTCTTATTTTTCATTGCGTGGCAGCCGGGAAAAAAACTAAACCGATCATTCAGAATTGAGTAAAAAGCCAGTTTTTACTCTGTGGTAGAAAAAGGCTGCCATAAATTTTATTTGTACGTACACATAAAAACAAAAACCTTCAGATATTTTTCAAAATGGCATGAGGTTGAGTAAATCATGACAGAAATGTAAACTATCCCTTTAACTGTTGCAGAAGGCCTTAGGCATGGAGCGTGTGTGTGCGCGCATGTGAGAGATATCATGTGAGAGGTGCAGAGATGGCTGGAGATGGAAAGCTCTTGGAGCAGCGGATGGAACGGAGCCAGTGCTGAGAGTAATGCAGAGGAACGGGAGGCGCTTGAGCCATAAAGAGTGGAGTTTGAACTGCTGCGGCAGCACACCAGGACAGAGCTGCCGTCCCGACTACTGACCCGTTCCCAAACCCTGTCCAAGTTCAAGCCGTTTCCCTGATGTCAGCCGATTCCCACTGAGAATATTTCTTTTGCTCTTTGCACTAGTTATCTGGTGTTATTCAATACATGAAATCACTGAAAAACAGTTTTAAATCAGTTCGCTGGAACAGTCTGAACAGATTCAAAGAATTTTTTTTTATCCCTTAAAACTCATCTTTGATAAATCGACATTTCAACATTTTTTCTACATGAAAATAATTTCATGCCTCAAAACATAACTCCCCGCCCTTACCTCATTAAGTATGCATGCATTCAAGAATATGCAAATTCATCTCCACATCTACATCGTCAGACCTGCTCTGCTTTCATTCAGTTAACTGAAGTAGTAAACGCTAAACAATGGCAATATTGTACTGTATCTTTGAACCAGAAACTGATTATGAAGAAAACAAGCAATTTATGCAGTGTCCTCTGTAAGTCCACGTATCAGAATGATAATGCATTTCATATAAATCACTCTCTATAACGTCAGACATTTGACGTAATTGAGATCTTTAGCCTTTGGCTTGACTACGTTGTCAAACAGCTAATAATGTGTTGCTAATGATGCACAAATCATGTTCACCATCTCAGATGGCTAATGATATGCAAAGCCCCGCCCCTCAAGTTGACAGGATTGGCTACATGTTTGTGACAGTACAAAGCGGGCTCTTTCAACCTACGTTTTTGAAACTGCCTTTGGTTTAAAGAGAAATTTTATATATTTTTTTTTTTAATAATTTAAGAAATGAATACGAAAATGCTTCACAATGATGTTTAGTAATTTGGATATGGTTTGTCTTTAAGCATAATAAAAACACCAGATTACAACATTAAAAACTTGATTTCACCACAGGCGGTCTTTGCATTTTTCTAGTCTAATAACAAGATCTTGTGTACACTGTATAAATAAAAACAGTTTGCATGCGCTGCCTGAGTGTCAAAACTACTGTTATATATCAGTCAGATTGGTAACAGACAATCACAGCACTAAAATACTCATTATCTGCATCTACTCATGCAATAACAACATTAACTCAGACAAAGCTGCATTCAAACAGCATGTAATAAGCGAATGCACTGGTGCTTTGAACATCTGCGATGGTCTGAATTCGGATATAAAATCATGCAATGGAGAGATCCACTCTTTCGCCACATCTCAGTCACGTGGACAGTCTCCTCAGTCTCACGCTGTCCATCAAATCAGATCTGGATGAGACCGCTGACACTGCACAGAGTTATTTACATTAAGTAAATATTGATCGACGATTAATCCGCTAGTAAAACGAGTAGTCATGGAAGCCCTAACACATCTCAGCTGCTGTAA
This sequence comes from Onychostoma macrolepis, assembly GCF_012432095.1. NCBI lineage: Eukaryota > Metazoa > Chordata > Actinopteri > Cypriniformes > Cyprinidae > Onychostoma > Onychostoma macrolepis. The sequence goes on along the minus strand of NC_081170.1, from coordinate 2,032,688 downwards.
ATATGCCAACATGTGCTGCCACCCTCAAAAATAACAGCAGCGATCATTCACCAGCTTGTGGGTGAAGCAGTTCCGGTAAAAGGAGCCACACAAAGCCTGTTGAGTAAAAGTCAAGTCAGAGAAATGCTGAGAGCAAAAGGCAGCCACAACAAACACTTCCTGGCTTTCATTTAACACGAGAGTGAAGTGGGAGGAAAATCGCTGTGTGTTTAATGTACACACGGCTCACTCTCCGCGTTTATGTGTGAGATTTACTAAGTGTGGACAGTATGAACACGGATCACATGTCTGGCGGCCCGAGCTCATGACCGGTAAAGGACGCGTTTCTGAAAGCACAGCGATGCTGAACCGAGCTGCTGGATCTGGTTTCATTGATGGTTTGTGGTTAAGGAATGTTCTGGGTTTCTGACAACAGATTTGTAGAACATGAAGACATCATTAAGACAACATGAAGTTAAAAGAATCCTTAATTAATAGTCGTAATAAAAGTTTCTGCGCTTATTGTGCTTAATTCATCCGTGCATGATTGACATGAAAGGTTTGTGCAATGCAAGCACACAATTCATTACCAAATATAGTCTGAAAATCTTTAAAAACAAGAGAGAGCACGCGAGAGATTAATTTGTTATTGTTTTATTTATTATATACACACTTGTATATTTTATTCAAATAAGAAGTGTGTGTACAGTTACAAAAAAAATACAGTTCATTACTTTATATATTAATATTGTTTATATTTTTGTTTTTTGCTCATGCAGTCAAACATTAAAATTAAACTGAAATTTACAGAAGTTAAACAAAGGTACCGCAGTCACCACTGAACGCATTGCAAATTCTCCCATAGTAGAAGATTTGACTGCAAAGCAATTTATAGAAATGGTCAACTCCTTAACCTCATATTCTATCTGTGCAATGTCATTTTAATCCAGTAATACAACATTATTCCTGAATATACATATGCCAGAGTTCCTGAACCCGTTTAACCAGGAAGACAGTCACATAACATCTCTGCAGAATTCACAGAGAACATGCATGTGCAACATGAAACTAAACAAGAGGAACCAAGTCAAGACTGCACAATCACATCTGGACTGCACAAATCATATTGCATTCAAAAATCAGACATTGAAAATTCTGTTTTCATTTGCGTTTACTAGTTGTGCATGCACACATAATTAAAATCCTTAGAAATTAAATGCATTCGCTAGAAGTGATCCTCCTCTCTGATCTCGACTCATTAATAAAGAGCGGTTCCGTTCCTGTCAGTCAAAACAGCAAGATCTCTTTCGATGTCAATATCACATTGATCAACACTGACACATGCACAACTACTGGTATTTCTATACAGTTCTCATTTTAAAATATCCTTTTCACACTGTAAAGTCACAGTAATTAAACGATGAATCATGATCTGAGGAGTCATTCATGTCTGGAGCACAAACACTGCATGATGAAGCACACACTGAACTTTAATACTTAGTTTTAGAGGTTTCAATACTACTAGTGATGACTGCTTTAGCAAACACTACTGATAAATGCCTATTATGACCATGCTAAATTTTGCATGATTTTGCCTCCAGGTCTGATGCAAACTACACATACAGAGTCTGTTAAAGGCAGGATTCCCCCGTGCGTTTCGATAATTGAAAGTGAACTTAAGTCTCATTTCCCTTTAAAAACTCTCTTCTTGATCTCATCCAGTCGGTTAAAAGTCATACTTGGCCATTTCAACAATGTTTAAAGATTAACTTCAAATCAGCAGCGAGAGCCTGTTACAGAATTAAAGTTCAATCCAGGCCACAACGGCTGGGGAAATTCCATCTCAGAAACGCACGGCCTCACCTGCCTTTCCACTGGATTTGAATACGGTTTGTAAGAAACGACGAACAGCCAAAACTACACGAAACATCAGCAGTTATCACATTAAAACATGTACAAGCCATATTAAATTAAAGCCTATTTTACAACCATTACTTGCAAGTAAAGCCCTCCTGTAGCTTAAACAGTAGAACATGCAGCACAAAGGTCATGGGTTTGATTCCCAGGGAATGCATGAACTGAAAAATTGTATGCATGCATGAATTGTAGGAATGCACAAATGCAATGCATGTAATGCATAAATGCAAAGCATTTGCCGATTGCACAAATAAAAAATGTAATGTAATTGCTATCTGTGCAATCCCATGATTCACAATGGTTATTTTCAATACTGTAAAACACATTTTAATGTATTAGAGTAAAAGAAATCACTCCAATAAAATGTTTCAAATAAATCAGCAATTATTTAAATGTATTGTTTACCCATACATGAAAGTTTGCTAAAAATGTACGCACATTTTTTTGTTTCTTCATGACTTGGAGAAATGTAGCATTCCGTCACTGTCTCAGCAATGGATGCTCTGCAGTGAATGGGTACCGTCAGAATGAGAGTCCAAACAGCTGATAAAAACATCACAATAATCCACAGCACTCCAGTCCATCAGTTAACATCTGGAGAAGACAAAAGCTGAAACGCATCCATCAAGACGTTTTTAACTCAAATACATTGAGTCCATAATCCATAATAACGCTTCCTCCAGTAATCTGGTCTGAATCAGGAGAGAAATTTGCACAGATCAAGCACCGTTTACAAGCCAAAACAGCTCGAAAAAAATATGTGGCTGCATTTTGATGTGAGAGGCAACAGGAGATGCACTTTTTCACTGAAGGAAGCGTTGTATTTTAGCTGGAAGCAATGGTTTGAAGTTAAAAATAGCTTAATGATTGATCGGTTTCTTACAAACACGCAGTTTTTGGCTTTACAAGATGTTAACTGATGGACTGGAGTGGTGTGGGTTATTGTGATGTTTTTATCAGCTGTTTGGACTCTCATTCTGACGGCACCCATTCACTGCAGAGCATCCATTGCTGAGACACTGATGCAATGCTACATTTCTACAAATCTGATGAAGAAACACTCATCTGCATCTTGGATGGCCTGAGGGTCAGCACATTTTCAGCCAGTTTTAATTTTTGGGTGAACTATTTCTTTAAAGCAGTACAACAAATAATTTAAAACTTAAATAACTTCAACAAATGTGCACAATGCAAAAGAAAAAGATGGTCCTAAAAATAGGCTTCATTTTCTTATTTATTCTTTCTCTCTTCTGATTTTGAGGTGAAATGTGACGAGAACCTGTTCTTGACAGGTTTCCTGAGATTCAGCCAGTTAAACCACATAATACCAGTGTTTATGAAACATCAGATTACTGAGCAGGTTCTCAGAAAACCAACAACAAAAGACCCGCGTGACGATTGAACTGCTCGGAAAATCATCTCACATGCATCTCTACACCTGATAAGAGAACTCCCTAACCACAACCTGTTGGTTCCTCTGAACACGTCGCAGTCGCTCACCACAGATGCACCAGCATGCATCTGTAAAAAAATAAATAAAAAAATGGCCTGCAATGCTGCACCAGTTTAGAAAAGATCATCCAGAATAAAAATAGGTTAATCACATCCTTCCACAAACCCACCAGGGGCCGGTTTCATAAAACAAGTTTACCAAATAAGCCAGGTTTATTTCAGTTAGTCTGACCTTTAGCCAGTTGATTTGGTTCAGAATAAGTCAGACTAACTGAAATAAACCTGGCTTATTCGGCAAACTTGTTTTATAAAACAGGCCGCAGATCACTTCAACCCATAATAAACCAAAACATTCTTTCTCCACTGCAGGAAGCAAACCTCCAGTTTGGTCGGTTTAACCTAGTAAGCAGTGGTTTGACCTACTGGTTAAAGATCTGTGACCAGTTGCATAAACACAGCCACTATGCTTTATGCACTTTGTGATCAGTTTTACTTTTCAGATTCAAATAAGGCCAATCTTCTTGTTAATGTAACTGAATTGATGTTATGACCAGTTTAAAAAAATAAAATAAATAGATGTCTAACTTGTAAGACGTGGTTATTTATTATGCAACCGGACACAGGGCTGGTAACTAAAAGGGTGAAGGTCACCAGATCGCGTCAACAGTAATAAACCAAAACATCTTTCTCCATTGGATAAGAAAACACACACACACACACACACACACATTCACTTATGTATTTGCATTGATATCAATATAGAATATTGGTATCAAATTTCATGGGTGTGATATGCGTGTCAACTACCCATATAAATAGACAAGAGTTAAAACAGGTAAAGTACCAGTATATCATATCAATAACCAATAACAATCAGTACACATTTTATGAATTGGTTTATCATAGCAGGTGGGTATAGATTGGATTTAACCAGAAATTGGTTGTTGCTCAGGTGGACTAACCATAACATTTAACTAAAAAAAAAAAAAAAAAAAGAAAGTCAGTCAAGTTTTCAACTAAACTAGAAGGTAGAAAAGTTCAAACTCCACAAGGGAAGATCCATTAATTATTATAAGAGTAGTTCACAAATAATAACTTGAGCTTGAAAAACTTAACATCTTAAACTTATACATACACATTGATATTAACAAAAACATTGATGTGAAACTTCAAGGACACAATATGACTGACTTTCTTGTATATTTATAAGGGTAGTTGGCACATATCAACTACCAACAACAGTCAGTACACTGCCTACCGGTCAGTTTATCACAACAGGTGGGTATTGATCACAGGGTCCTGTACCATGATGGTAGATGAACAAATTCAGAATTACAGGATTAGTTTTGAGTTGACAAAACCAAACCACTCCAATCCGGCTTTATTGGTACCATGATGCTGATCATCAGCTTTCTTTGATCCTGAGTTTGTGGAGCGCGTGCAAATGAATGTGTGACATCAGTGGTGAACAGCCAATCACAACACAGAGCAAGTGTGATTCACTTCTCGCGAGAGAGCCAGCGAGACTCAAAACTCTTTTGTTAAAGATTAAAAGATTAAAGAGTGAGGAATTTAAATGCATTTCCACTGAAGTACTTGTCCATGAAAGAGGAAAAATAAAGGAAATTATCTTGCTCTATCAGTGCAGTCACAAGTGAAACTTGCGAAGAGTTTACATAGTTGATAATATATAGTGATAGAGACTCAAACAGGAAAGGTCACATGTAGCCATTTTTATTAAAATGTTATCTATTGATTCTACCACTTATTTATATTACATATGATCTGTATGCGTGACCCTGGATAACAAAACCAGTCTTAAGTGTCAATTTTTCAAAATATAAAATAAATAAGCTTTCCATTGATGTATGGTTTGTTAGGATCCGACAATATTTGGCTGAGATACAACTATTTGAAAATCTGGAATCTAAATTGAGAAAATCACCTTTAAAGTTGTCCAAATGAAGTTCTTAGCAATGCATATTACTAATCAAAAATTAAGTTGAGATGCATTTACAGTAAGAAATTTACAAAATATCTTCATGGAACATGATCTTTACTTAATATCCTAATGATTTTTGGCATAAAAGAAAAATCAATAATTTTGACCTATACAGTGTATTTTTGGCTATTGCTACAAAGACTGGTTTTGTGCTCCAGGGTCACATATAGTAATATTCATTTTAAATAAATGCTTTATAATAACTGTTAAACTAAAAGTGCTTGTGTAATGGATTAATAATAATATAAATCATATTATAATTATATGAATCATATGTAAATTGTAATTATCATTAAAGCCAGACTAATTTTTTAAGGTACTTTATAGTGACCTTTAATTTGTTGGACGAGAACCTGGGGAGGTGACTTTTTTTTTTTTTTTTTTTTCCAGAAATGTGTCACTTTGCTCACATCTGATTGGTCCAATTTCAGTTTGAGATCTCGAAGTTATGGCAATGAATGCAGCTAAAAGCCGAGCCACTTTCATGGTTCCCAAAACCCAGGATTGGTGCAAACTAAACTGAAACTTACCTGGCTAGCTAGCTAATCCGGCTTCATGGTACAGGCCCCTGGTTTAACCAGCTGGTTAAAGACACTGAAATCGGTTACTAAAACAACCTCTCAAACTTGCATATGCACATTTACATAAAAATTTGCATTGATATTAACATAAAAATGTGAACTTCAAAACTTTTTGTATATATATATATATATATATATATATATATAAACTACTAATGACAGTCAGTACACCGTTTTCTGTGTTTGGGTCAGTTACTCATAGCAGGTGGGTATAGATCTGGTTTAACCAGCTGGTTAAAGACGCTAAAATGGGTTGCTGCTAGAATCTGTAACTAAAAAACAGTTTAGGCTGAAAGTTCAAAAACCTTGACCATGACATAAGCTGGATAGTTGACAAACATGAGTTTGACCTTAGTGACCTCTCGAACGTTTACATAGATATTAACATAAAAATGTGAACTTCAAAGACTTTCTTGTATATTTATTTATATGGGTAGTTGACAGTCAGTACATCGTGTTCTGTGTATGGGTCAGTTACTCATAACACCTGGTTTAACACGAACTGGTTGTTGCTCAGGTGGACTTGCTAAAGTTAAGCACGGTTTTACTACATGTATATGAATAGTTAAACCATGGTAACCACAAATTCACGGAAGACAAACTCTTACCTCCGAAGAGATGAGGCGACAGGTGAGCAGGTAAAGATCCGATCAAGAGTCTCGGAGCGCCGGTTGACCGCTCTCTCTCCCCGCCGTTCTCCTCCGGTGTGCTGTTACCGGAGTCCTGAGAACTGTACGCTCCAGAGGTCGGTATATTAATGCTCGACTGGGGTCTTGCGCCCGGTCCACCGGTGCCTCCCCCGACGGAGCGCGTCCTGGAGCCGGTGTAGTGCGAGGCCAACGCCGCTGACGACGACGACGATGAAGATGTAGCACCTGAGGCGCCGTGAACGGGAAACCTCATCGCCACAGCCGTCGTTCTGCCGCCGTTACTCGACGGGAGATCCGAGCCAGAGTACGCTCGTGTGCGGCCGTTTTCAGCGGGACTGCTCTGTTTGGCCCCCATTCCGTCCGGTTTTAATTATTAAAGACAAACAAACAAACAAACACTCACACCGACGGCGAACGGGAAGTGTCGCCCGTTACATCTGACGTCACAGGCGCGTCAGCGAAACTTTTTGAGAAGGGCTTTAAATCGCCGTCAGCGTGAAGTTGCGGTTGCCCGCGCTTGTTTTTGCCTCATTCGTTGTTGTTTTCTAACTAACGTCCTCTGGGCCATGTCCTCTCGCGTGTCGCGCGTGGAAACGTGACGCTCCGACGCGACGTTTTCCTTCGAAACCGCGCGCGGACGATTGTTGTGCGCGCGACGGGCGGTTATTACACAAACTGAACGCGTTTTTAACTGCGGAGTGCGAGAGCGAGGCGGGGGCGGGGCTTGCCGGTGACGTCATAATCCCGGGAAATAAACCCTAGTTGGCGCTCCTTCATTATGCTGCTGCTTTCCGTCCTCTCTCACGCTCGTCTGCTGATGTTGTTGTTGGTTTAAGACACATTTGTGACCCTGGATCACAAAACCAGTCATAAAGATAAATGTTTATTAAAATTGAGATAAGTTTTCCATTGATGTAGCCTATGGTTTGTTAGGCTAGGACAATATTTGGCTGAGATACAACTATCTGGAATCTGAGGGTGCAAAATAAATCAAAATATTGAGAAAATCGCCTTTAAAGTTGTCCAAATGAAGTTCTTAGCAATGCATATTACTAATCAAAAATTAACTTTTAATATATTCACGGTAGGAAATTTGCAAAATATCTTTATGAAACATGATCTTTACTTAATATCCTAATGATTTTTGGCATAAAAGAAAAATTGATCATTTTGACCCATACAATGTATTGTTGGCTATTGCTACAAATATACCTGTGCTGCTTATGACTGCTTTTGTGCTGCAGGGTCACATTTAAATTTAAGTATACAGGGGAAACAGTTGCATTTGTGTGTTAAAATGTGTCGTTATTTCCATTTAAACCCGATTTCATTATCACTTTATTAATATGATTGTATTACGAAAACTATTACCAATGCACACAATAAAAAGCAGAGACCGAAAAAAGACATAACTATATGTTTTGGAAAACAGCGTAATTTGTGAAAATATGAAGGATTTTTAAAATAAACTGATCACTGACCATATACTGACCATATAAGTTCATCCATCTTTAGTGATGATTGTAAGTGACATGTTTTGAGTTCAGTGATTACTGAGATTAATTAAATTACATGACATTAGAACAGGTTAAAACTTGAGTAAAATTCATGGAAGCACAATCTGAAAAAGATTCACAAGTGTTTCATAACATCATCTGAACAGGAAAGTGGAGGCAGAGTAAGTTATTGCACTTTGTTGAAAGATTACAAAATACCTTTTATTTATTTATTTATTTTTTAATAACATGCACTGATTCACATTAGGACCAGGAACCTGTATTAAAGGAATACTTCACCCAAAAATAAAGGCATTGCATCAGTGTCTCAGCAATGGATGCTCTGCAGTGAATGGGTGCCGTCAGAATGAGAGTCCAAACAGCTGATAAAAACATCACAATAATCCATCATTAAGACGTTTTTAACTAAAATACAAGTCCATAATAACGCTTCCTCCAGTGAAAAAGTGTTCTGGTCTGAATCAGGAGAGAAATCTGCAGATCAAGCAGCGTTTACAAGCCAAAACAGCTCTATACAGATATGTGGCTGGATTTTGAAGTGAGAGACAACAGGAGATTAACTTTTTCACTGCATGAAGCGTTATTTTAGTTAAAAACGTCAATGCTGGATTTGTTTCAGCTTTTGTCTTCTCCAGATGTTAACTGATGGACTGGAGTGCTGTGTATTATTGTGATGTTTTTATCAGCTGTTTGGACTCTCATTCTGACGGCACCCATTCACTGCAGAGCATCCATTGCTGAGACACTGATGCAATGCTACATTTCTACAAACCTGATGAAGAAACAAACTCATCTACGTCTCCGATGGCCTGAGAGCGAGGATATTTTCAGCACATTTAAGTGTAGATTAAGTACACAGACATGGAGTAAGAAATATAAGGCTCACAGAGAGCTGAGAGACTCATGTGGGCTGTAAAGAGAAGTGAGAAGTGAAAAAGACACTCACTAACAAACGAAGAAAAGCTGCACTTTCAGAATCAGATTAGAATCTGCCAGATATAATACCAGGATTTATAGACAGATGCATGCATCTCTCATTTAACCCGGTCATGAACACAACAGCTTTGCTCTGTTCATATTTACTGGTGCATCTATTGTAGTATTGTTTTGTGCACAAAGAGACTTACTGGGAAAAACACAAAACACTCGTCGAGCATGTGACACAAAAACACAGCGTACATTCAACTTTTCCATTCTCTCTTTCTGCTCTGCATTCCTGCAGGAAAATGTAGTGGAAATTCCTGGAATGTCAAAGCTGTAAAAAAAAAAAAAAAAAAAATAGAACAATAGCAAAAGAGGAAGAAATAACACAATTAATCCCGTTAGTTGATTCTCAGAAGCTTCAGATCAGATTACAGACGATTTATCACAATAATCAACATTATACTGAGTGTTATTACGTCCCAATATTTTCCCAAAGTGACTACCTCAGAAAAAACCCCACTAAAGTTAATGCATAAATCAACGTTTCTGCTGTTTCTACATATGCATGGAGCTATTTTCACACACTATTCAGGAATTAAATACTCAGTGCGTGACTAATTTGTACTTGCACACTGTGGAACATTAATACTTGTGCTCTTTTTGCCTGTATAATGCGCTTGGGTGTGAGATATAATGGATCTAGAGGAGTCTCATCAGTCAGCACAATCTGAGTGTTTGACCTAAAGCAAACGCTGTAATTAAAGCACAAATGCTTTTAAATTAAAGCCATTGATTGTTGGACTTGAGTTGACAGTCCTTCTTGAAACAACCTCTGGGTTTCAGTACAGAAGTTCCAGTTTAACTACATTTGAAACGGTACCCAAACTTTAGCTTTTCATTTCTCTGAACTTTCTGAACCCATGGAAATAGGGTTAAAATCACTTTATATTTCAGTGTTTATATTTTATAATTTATATTCTTAAAAAAAAAAAAAATATATATATATATATATATATATATATACTCGCTTTATATAGCTCACTTTATATTTAACAAATAATGATAATAAATAAATAAAACGAAAATGATAAAGAAAGAATCCAACTTGGAATCAGATGAAATATGAGACGATATTTCCACCTGCTGGCCATTATTAGAACTGCACAACAAACTTCATGTCCACGTGTGCTTCACATTTAAAGTAAACACAATATCTGTGCTGCTTTTCCATGCAGTGTATGTGTAAATAACCTTATTTGTTCCTGTATATGCTTTTATGAAACACTCATAACACAAAATTCTAATGGAATCTAATGAAATAGATTTTCTGTGTTTCGTTGAGAACAAATATAGGGGGAAGCTTTGACATTTAAATGGGTTTAAAAAGCTAGTTCCCTGTGAACTGAGTCAGAAACAGCAGCAGAAAGTCATGAAGTGAAAGTGAACTACAGTGTTTCCTTTCAAACGCTTACAGTTTGCCCTTGAAACCTATTTATATTTCAAAATATAATTCTACAATGTTTCATCCGTCAGTACATGATTATTTTTTACAATTCATACATTTTGTTGTATGTTTTTGTCATTTTTGTTATAATTAATTTAGTTATTAATTTAATTTAATTAGTTTTAATTATACAACTTAAAAAAAAGGGTTTTAGTCATTGTTATTATTATTATTAATAATAATTTAATTATTAATTTAATTTAATTTAATTGGTTTTAGTTATAGTAGTAAATTTAAACTAAATGAAAATGTGAAATGTTTTGTTGGCAACTAGCTGAAATTAAAATATACTTTAAAAATATTTCATAGTACATTTATTTCAAGTAATTTAAAAAATGGTTTAAGTAATTATTATTATTATTATTATTAATATTATTATTATTAATCATTTAATTAAAATATTTCATAGTACATTTATTTCAAGTAATTTAAAAAATGGTTTAAGTAATTATTATTATTATTATTAATATTATTAATCATTTAATTAAAATATTTCATAGTACATTTATTTCAAGTAACTTAAAAAATATTTAGTTATTATTATTATTAATAATAATAATAATAATTATTATTATTATACTCTGTTAGAATTTTAGAGTATTTTATCATTAAAAACCTTAAACATTAACATAACCTTCTAATGCCATTGTGCTGAAGCTATAAACTATAAACGAGTGGGAAAACACATCAGAAGCATTCTGATTTGCACACAGTGACCCTCTCTGAGTGTTTGTGTTTTAGACGGTTCCACCGCAGGTCTTCAGCATCCGCTGCAGGACACATCCAACCTCAAACTGAAACGCAGAGCCGCAGACGGACGCGTCGACAGAAGGAGGGATGAGATGAGGGGAAAACACGGTTCCGTCAGGCCTCAGCTGGAGGAGCTGATGAAGATACGGCGCCCGGTGAAGCCAAACTCATGCTTTAGCTCATGACAGAGAATCAATCAGCTCACCGGGAAACACCAGCCAGAGGAGCCTGACAGCTGCTGCTCTGAATCAGTGTAATACTGACCCTTGAGTGCAATTACTATTAGAAACTCCCTACCCTAAAAAAAAACAAAAAAAAAACAAGATTCATTTTATTTATAAAAAATGTCAAAAAATAAAAATACGCATAAAATAAAATATTTTAATTCTTTAAAATTATTTTTAAACATATATTATTTTATTATATATTATGATTTGATAAATTAATTAATTAATATATTAAAAAAAAATTAAATAGGCTATATTTTTCATCAATACATGTCAATAAATGATTCATTAAAATTGTGTTTAATTCTAATAATTTTTTTGTAAATACATATATTGAAATAAATTTGCATTTCCATAAATACATACATTTAAACACATTTACATACAGTATCTATCTATCTATCTATCTATCTATCTATCTATCAATCATCTGTGTTTTTACATTTAAATTTTTTTAAATAAGTAAAAATTTTCTTTTTTAAAATTATTATTATTTAATATAAACTTTTTTTTTTTTTGTGTGTGTGTGTGTGGGGGGTAGAATTTAGTATAGACGCTATGACATGTCCCTATACCAATATCCAAGCGACTACTAAATTGTCCCTAACAATAGTTTTGATCATACAATTAAATATATGTGTATGTAACCACTGTTGTTGTAATTTCGTCCGTATCTGAAACAGGTCACACCACTGACATTACTTAACAAGTTAAAGAAATACATGCTTGAAACAAAGCTTTTCGAAACTCTGAATCAGTAAACCACTGCGTCACAAAATGATTCATTTGATTCAGATCGAGACTTCGGAGCAGAATCGTGAATCATTTGATTCAGATCAGAACTTAAGAGCCTGTTTTGTGAATCATTAGTTAGATCGCGAATCTTTACAGTTTTACCATGGTTAAACTATGGTTATTGTAGCAAAACCATGGTTAATTTGTGGTTACCATGTTTTCTTTTTTTTCTTTTTAGCAAAACCATGGTCAATTTTTGGAAGGGATGTGTTGACAGGTTAACAAAAAAAGAGGACACATAGGATGAATATATATATATATATATATATATAAACTTTTACAGTTCATCTCTGAATAAAGAAAAGAGAGATTTAGAGCCAGACTTTTGTTTATGTATGTGAAATTTAGCTAGCAGGAAACACAAATGAATCAAGTCACTGTTAGCTACTATAGCTATAAATAAATAGACTTTAAGTCACTGTGGTCAAAAGTCTATCATAAATGTGGAAATGTTGGGATAGTTGGATGGTGAGGGGGGTGTTGTCTGCGGTTATCTATCTACATATTATTGGCGCAAATACATTTACATTAATAAATTAACATTTAAAAAAAAACATTTTTTTCCCATTTTTTAAAAATATTTTAAGATTTTCATTTTTCTAATCAATAAAATGTCAATCAATTTTTATTTTTAGTAAATTATTATTATTATTTTTTTAAATACATACATTAAAATAAATAAATGTACATTTTTCCATCCATCTGTCCATCATATAAGTTTGAAGACTAAGTGGAAGCTCTGGAGAACAATCTGAAATATTAAAAAATATTAAAATGTATAATTATTTACTCACCCTCATGTCACTTGGCGTCAAGGGACAGATCTTGAAGTGATGATCTTTGGGGTGAAACAGTAAGAGCAGAGTGACTGCAGGATCAGTGTGAGCTCAGTGTGTCTCCAGCAGAGGGCAGCTCTTTCCTGCTGCTCACAGGAAACCTGGAGGCGGAGCTTCATTACTCCAATCACAGAGCTGCGTGATCAACAAACATAAAAAAACAGCAGCTGGATTATTCCTGTTCTAAATGACTTTTAAAAATATTTGTGCTTGTTTTGTAACTTAAGACATAAAATTATATATATATATATATATATATATATATATGAAGAGTTCCAATGCAAAAGCCTCTAAAAGCCATCTTGGTCAAAAATGAGATAACGATACTGAGTGAATGCTCTCCATGCATAGTATATGTTCAAAATATATATATATTAATCAGTAAATGTACATAAAATTTTTTACAATTATTTTAAAATTATTGTTATTATTTTATGTAAATACATACATTGAAAAAATATATTAAAAAATATAAACAAATTATATCTATCTATCTATCTATCTATCTATCTATCTATCTATCATCTATCTATCTATCTATCTATCTATCTATCTATCTATCTATCTATCTATCTATCTATCTATCTATCTATCTATCTATCTATATACGTACACGCACATATTTATTTATATATTTTATATATATATATATATATATATATATATATATTTAAATTATAACAATAATTTTAAGAAAATATTTTTAAATATATATTTATTTTTTCTTTATGGGTTGGCTGAAATTGAGCTTTAGCAAATATCATCACCTACATATAAAAATCATACATTTTAAAAATATTTGTAATTAAAAATAATAATAATTATTATTATTTAAATAATTAAATTGAATAAATTAATATATATATATAAATCAATAAATGTACATAAACTTTTTACAATTATTTTTTAACTATTGTTATTATTTTATGTAAATACATAGATTGAAATAAAAATATGTATCTATCTATCTGTATATCTAAAATATATTTATTTATTTATTTATATTTATTTTAGGAGAAATTATTTATAAATCAAATTCATCTTTTTTTTTTTTTTTTTTTAGGGGCTGGTTGGGGTTAATCTTATATTTTTTAAGTTCAATTTTTTCTCTGAGTACCCAGAATAAGACACAGAGGTCCGATGTAAAGCGGCTCGTCTGACGGATGTGGATCGGCGCTTCAATCCGTCCAGGTATGTGGGAGTTCTGGGAACGGAGGAGGAACAGGATTAAAGTTCAATTAAAACACTGATGATCTCAGATGACCCATTAATTCTGCAGCATGCGTCTGGGCTTTTGGGCTCAAGACCCCTGATGAAAAGCAAATATAATGAAACACACTGTGTGTCTCCTGCTGCAATCTCTGATGGGTCAGGAGGGCACTGCGCTGACACACACTCCTGACAAGGTCTCACACACACACACACACACACACACACACTGCATTAGTGAGGACTCATCTCACTGATGATTTAATATGTAGGTGATGATATTTGCTAAAGCTCAACCCCAACCAACCCCTAAGGAAAAAAATAAAATATAAATCTCCAAAGATAAATATATACAAATAAATATATTTTTTAAATGATCTTTAATATACACATTATTATTATGTAGTATATAGTATTAAACTATTATTGTTATTACTTATTTTCATTTTGAATTTAAATATTTTTAAACATTTTAATATTTACTAAAATATTTTAATATATAAAAATATATATATAAATATTAAAGAAATTTATAAGAATATTTAAATTAATACATAAGTATTTTTTAATTCTCCAAAAATGTTTATTTTTTTTTATATTTTCAAATAAGTACATTTAAATCAATAAATATTTCAAAGAATAAAAATCTATAAGAAAATAAATAACTATTCTTTATAAAAAATTATATATATATTTTATTTGTTATTAAGTAAATAAGTAAAAGTAAGTAAAAATAAATAAATATTTTTAAAAATTATTACAAAATATTGGACAGATGAAAACCTAAAACTAAACGAAAATTAGAAATGTTGCTTTGGCAACTAACTGACATATTAAGTTGAAGCACTAAAATTACTGACTATAAATTAAAAAAATAAATAAAAATGAAATAAAAATAAATTAAACCAAAATACTAATGTATATATATAAAAAAACAAAAGCAAAAATTAGAAAATTTCATGAAATAATAACGAACGAATGAATGAATGTGTGGACACGTGCACAATTTCTCAATTGAAGATGTTTGCCTTAAAAACATGGTTTCCGAAACTGAGCACCTTTAGGCAAAGATGGCTTTGTTTAGACGCTGCATGAAGCAGCAGATGCAGATGAATGTGACTGACGGACAGCTCTCTCTCCAGCATCATGAAGCTCGTCCGTGGATGCTGTCACATTTCCGGGCATCTTCAGCTTTGAGGAGCTCATGATGGTGTTGTTTGTCGTATGATTCGGCTCCGGCGCCCGCGGCCACATCACTGCTCTCCATCAAACACACTGACAGATCCAGGCCTTCAGCACTGAACATCTACGGCAAGCCAGCTGAACATTCAGTCCACATCTGTTCTCATTGCATACTCAAGACTCATTGGAAATACATGCCTCTATCTACATTTCTAAAAAAAAAAAAAACGTACCTATCCACAAGAATCGCTGCAGGTTCCAGTTGAAATGTACACTAGAGGCAGTAAAACTCCCACAACTTTTATTTCTTTTCGCACAAAGTATGATTTGCAGGTCCGCAGTTTCGATTAATAAAGCCTAATTTTTGCATAATTACTTGAGGTCTATTATGTTATGAATTCAAAACAATTTTAACATGCTGTGAGATTTGAAAACTTCATATGCATGAGTTTTATAATTCAGTATGTTTGCTCTGATCTGCATAAGGAACTTAAAATAGCACGGCTGCACCAACAAATGCGTTTTTACACCACTTTTGCATTTGTTAACACTGTCGGGTAGGTTTAGGGTTGGGTTTGGTGTAGGGGATATTTCCAATATGATACAGCATTAACTTTTAGTGACACTCCTCCGATATTTGAATCACTGCAATATGTACCTGAAGCAACATAATACAAACACCGCAATGCGTGCCTATATCAACGTAACAAAAACGTGCCAGGGTCACATACTGAACTCGCATTTTAGCGCCACTCACTGGACATTTCACTTTGAAACTGCCGCGAAACGTGCAGCTAGGTACGTAATAACGGTGCTGCAGAAATGTATTTAGAAGCACGTATTTCAAATGAGCCTGGGTTGAACTAGTCTCAGCCTCTCACGAAAGAAGAAAGCCGTTGTGTTTACAACTGTGACAATGAGCACTTGTCAGGATCAACTAAACTCTGGATTTTCAAAAGAATGTGAAAAATTTAAAGTTTGAGGCATAGAATCTTTAAAATATGTCCGAGAGTTTTACACACCGGTCTGTTATTGTGGCGACATTTCCATGGACCATATTTATTCAGTAGATACTAGTACTTATTTATTATACTTGTTCACTCATTAGATACTAGTACTTATTCATTAGATACTTCCCAGGGAAAGCAAGAGCTGATAAAAAAAAAATGTTAAAAAAAAACTGTAACTTGAATGCAATGTAAGTCGCTTTGGATAAAAGCGTCTGCTAAATGCATAAATGTAAAATGAAATTGTAGATACTAGTTCACTCATTAGATACTAGTATTTATTCATTAGATACTAGTACTTATTCATCAGATATTAGTACTTATTCATCAGATACTAGTTCACTCATTAGATACTAGTACTTATTCATTAGATACTAGTACTTATTCATTAGATACTAGTTCACTCATTAGATACTAGTACTTATTTATTATACTTGTTCACTCATTAGATACTAGTACCTATTCATCAGATACTAGTTCACTCATTAGATACTAGTACTTATTTATTATACTTGTTCACTCATTAGATACTAGTACTTATTCATCAGATACTAGTTCACTCATTAGATACTAGTACTTATTCATTAGATACTAGTTCACTCATTAAATACTAGTACTTATTCATCAGATACTAGTTCACTCATTAGATACTAGTACTTATTTATTATACTTGTTCACTCATTAGATACTAGTACTTATTCATCAGATACTAGTTCACTCATTAGATACTAGTACTTATTCATTAGATACTAGTTCACTCATTAGATACTAGTACTTATTCATCAGATACTAGTTCACTCATTAGATACTATTATTTATTCATTAGATACTAGTTCACTCATTAGATACTAGTACTTATTCATTAGATACTAGTACTTATTCATTAGATACTAGTTCACTCATTAGATACTAGTACTTATTCATCAGATACTAGTTCACTCATTAGATACTAGTACTTATTCATCAGATACTAGTTCACTCATTAGATACTAGTACTTATTCATTAGATACTAGTTCACTCATTAGATACTAGTACTTATTCATTAGATACTAGTTCACTCATTAGATACTAGTACTTATTCATTAGATACTAGTTCACTCATTAGATACTAGTACTTATTCATCAGATACTAGTTCACTCATTAGATACTAGTACTTATTTATTATACTTGTTCACTCATTAGATACTAGTACTTATTCATCAGATACTAGTTCACTCATTAGATACTAGTACTTATTCACCAGATACTAGTTCACTCATTAGATACTAGTACTTATTCATTAGATACTAGTTCACTCATTAGATACTAGTACTTATTCATCAGATACTAGTTCACTCATTAGATACTAGTACTTATTTATTATACTTGTTCACTCATTAGATACTAGTACTTATTCATTAGATACTAGTACTTATTCATCAGATACTAGTTCACTCATTAGATACTAGTACTTATTCATCAGATACTAGTTCACTCATTAGATACTAGTACTTATTCATCAGATACTAGTTCACTCATTAGATACTAGTACTTATTCATCAGACACTAGTTCACTCATTAGATACTAGTATTTATTCATTAGATACTAGTTCACTCATTAGATACTAGTACTTATTTATTATACTTGTTCACTCATTAGATACTAGTACTTATTCATCAGATACTAGTTCACTCATTAGATACTAGTACTTATTTATTATACTTGTTCACTCATTAGATACTAGTACTTATTCATCAGATACTAGTTCACTCATTAGATACTAGTACTTATTCATCAGATACTAGTTCACTCATTAGATACTAGTACTTATTCATCAGATACTAGTTCACTCATTAGATACTAGTACTTATTCATTAGATACTAGTTCACTCATTAGATACTAGTACTTATTCATTAGATACTAGTTCACTCATTAGATACTAGTACTTATTTATTATACTAGTTCACTAATTAGATACTAGTACTTATTCATCAGATACTAGTTCACTCATTAGATACTAGTACTTATTCATCAGATACTAGTTCACTCATTAGATACTAGTACTTATTTATTATACTTGTTCACTCATTAGATACTAGTACTTATTCATCAGATACTAGTTCACTCATTAGATACTAGTACTTATTCATTAGATACTAGTTCACTCATTAGATACTAGTACTTATTCATTAGATACTAGTTCACTCATTAGATACTAGTACTTATTTATTATACTTGTTCACTCATTAGATACTAGTTCACTCATTAGATACTAGTACTTATTTATTATACTTGTTCACTCATTAGATACTAGTACTTATTTACTTATTCATCAGATACTAGTTCACTCATTAGATACTAGTACTTATTCATTAGATACTAGTACTTATTCATCAGATACTAGTTCACTCATTAGATACTAGTACTTATTCATCAGATACTAGTTCACTCATTAGATACTAGTACTTATTCATCAGATACTAGTTCACTCATTAGATACTAGTACTTATTCATCAGACACTAGTTCACTCATTAGATACTAGTACTTATTTATTATACTTGTTCACTCATTAGATACTAGTACTTATTCATCAGATACTAGTTCACTCATTAGATACTAGTACTTATTCATCAGATACTAGTTCACTCATTAGATACTAGTACTTATTCATCAGATACTAGTTCACTCATTAGATACCAGTACTTATTCATCAGATACTAGTTCACTAATTAGATACTAGTACTTATTTATTATACTTGTTCACTCATTAGATACTAGTACTTATTCATCAGATACTAGTTCACTCATTAGATACTAGTACTTATTCATTAGATACTAGTTCACTCATTAGATACTAGTACTTATTCATTAGATACTAGTTCACTCATTAGATACTAGTACTTATTTATTATACTAGTTCACTCATTAGATACCAGTACTTATTCATCAGATACTAGTTCACTCATTAGATACTAGTACTTATTTATTATACTTGTTCACTCATTAGATACTAGTACTTATTCATCAGATACTAGTTCACTCATTAGATACTAGTACTTATTCATTAGATACTAGTTCACTCATTAGATACTAGTACTTATTCATTAGATACTAGTTCACTCATTAGATACTAGTACTTATTTATTATACTTGTTCACTCATTAGATACTAGTTCACTCATTAGATACTAGTACTTATTTACTTATTCATCAGATACTAGTTCACTCATTAGATACTAGTACTTATTCATTAGATACTTGTAGCTAAAAAAGTACTAGTAGTTAAAATACACTCTGTAAAAAAATCTGTAAAAATAGGGCACAATGTACTGTATAATCTGTAAGGAATTTTTCTGTATTTATTTTTTACAGGTGTTTTACCAGTATTTAGAATTTTATACTTCATTGCATTGTGTTTTAGAGTTAACAGAAATGTCCGTAAAATGAATGAATAATGTCATGTGTAATGAGCTGCCAGTACATTTTCTGTTATTTTACGGATTTATTTTTTAAAGTGTAGATTGTAGTAGATTTTAAGGGTTAAATGTTAAATCAGCTTGCCACAGAACATCAGCCTGCATCAGAGATTCTGTCGGCCAATCTGGAGCGCAATGAGGGAATTACAGGTTACAGATTACAGCGATAGGAGCAGAGAAGATTTGCACATTATCAAAGTATTCATATGTCTGTCTTTAAGGCCCAACATTCCTCATGAGCATCAAACGGGCAAAAATGTGCTTATTAATTGCCTGGAATTTTTCTCCATTATTCCAAGTCAATTTAGACTGAGATGTCAATCGGGCGGATTAGGCTTGTTTGTCATCACTGTGGCGCCAACCGCAGAAAAAGGAATAAATAGGCAGATTATGTGATCAGAAATTTGGACTGATTTCATTACAATTTCATCATGGCCTCGTCTCAAATCTCTAAATTGCTTATTAAGCCGGATTTGAATGCATGTTCCTCTGTCAACACTTCAAATAAGGCTGATATTAGGGCACTTGCTCATTTTTTCAGGCATGCAGGAGGAAAAAACGTTGTGCTGTTTTCCCTTGGTGCTTTGTGAAAGTACAGACACACGAGTTTAGTGCATTTCTGTAAATAAATGGATTTAATTTCGAGTTTTAAATAAATATTTGTCATTTTTTATGAATGAATTAATAAATGAAAAGGTAAGGATGACTAATACTACACAAGCACATAACAAAATTACTTAAAATTACACTAAAAATAAATTAAGCCTCAATAGTAATATTTAAAAAAAAAAAAAAACGAACAAATATTTACAAAATCACTTAACAAAATACAATAAATACAAAAAACTATAAATAAATTAAACCTTAATAACAATAATAAAACTAATAAAAATGACAGAAGAACATAAAGTAAAAATAAACAAAATAAATAAAACCTATGTTTGTTTTTAAAACAAAAACTATTAACACTAACAAAAGCACATAACAAAATTACAAATAATTAAACAAAAATAGATGAAACATAAATAGAAATAAAATAGTAGTAATAGTAATAAAAAACCTATAAAAATGACAAAACCACATAAAATTAAAAACAAAAACTGAAAATATAAAAGCCATTAGAAACTAATAGTATATAAATAATGCTTAAATAACACTTCCATGAATTTGTATTGAACTGATACATTAATTTACATTATTACATTAATGTATACTTTGAATGCAATGTAAGTCACTTAGGATAAAAGTGTCTGTAAATGTAAAGCAATGCATATGTGATCATTATGATACGCTTTTCCAGAATGAATTGTTGATGTGAACGAGTGGGTACAGTATTCTCAAGCACACTGGCACTATATTAATGCACTGACATGAATCAAAACTCTCTCAGGTCCAAATGAGCTCAAGCTGCTGCAAGCGCCAACAATTATATCAGTGCTTTTCACTTTGGAGGCCGTTTGCTGTTTATTTTCTGTCTGTGGGACAGGTGAAAGGCGTCTGTGTTTGCCGGACGCTGCAAGCGTAGATGGAGGTCCACGTTTGGACTGGAATAAGAGAAAAAAGTGCGTTTCAGCAGAGCGACGTCCAAACGCAACACTCAGAGCTCATCATCGTCACCTCATGATCACCGGAGCTGCACACGGACCGAGCTGCATTCACACTCCACCCAAAAGCCACCGCTTCGCCTTGACTGATGGAAAACATTAAGAACATGTTGAAAGGTCCTGTTAGTCGTCGCTCTCTTTGAGTTCACACCAGCAGAAACGCTGCCAGAAACTCCAGTGGCGAAGCCTTCCAAGAAATGAAGATGAAAAATACACTCAAACGTGCTTGCATTGAGCTGGAGACCATTCAGTCCATCATAAAATAAATGGCTTGTGTTCAGGGGTGTGTTACTGTTTCTCATCTTTCACCTCAAACACAAGATCTGCTGCACCAGTAATTAGAACAGACTGCGTTTACATCCATTAAAGGAAGCATAATTAATAGATATTGTCGGATTCACGAAGGGGAGTTGAGAAAAAGCTAATAATTAATTACAAAAAATGTACAATTAAAATAAATCATTAAAAACAATTACTAAAAATGATTATTTTTAAATATTTAAAAAATAAAATATTTGTTCACCTGCATGTCCTGAGACCAATTATCAAGAACTGTGAACATGTTGTTAAATTATTGAAATATTAAATCTCAGGGAAACTTTAAATATATTATACATGTTTTTACTATCTTCTAAAATTATTATAAATTATATAAATATTAGAAAAAATAATTTCAATTAATTATACTTGAATATGATTAATTATTGTTTAATATGTGAAAATAAACAATTCATAAACTACAGTACTTAATAATAAATTAATAATAATAATTGAATTAATAATAAATTAATCATTCATCAGAGAAATGTAAACACACAAATGTTGTTAAATGATTATTGTATTATAACATTTATTTATAATACTTAGATTATTATGGAATGATATATTAACAATTATATTTGAATTTAGTTTATAATTACTCACTATTTGAAAATAAACAATACATTTTATTTGAAAATAAACAACAATACATATTAAGCATTCTCATGAAATATTAACTTCAAATCTCAGGGATACTTTAAGTAAATATTTTGTTCAGGAATAATTTTTAATTAAAAAATAAAAATTAAACTATGGAATAATATCGGTAATTGATACTATTAATAATTTTTGAATATTATTATAAATTATTTAATATTTTAAAATAAACAACAATACATGAAATATTAATCACTCTCATAAAATATTAACTTAAAATATAAATACTTTAAGTAAATATTTTGTTCAGGAATGAACTTTGATTTTTTTTTTAAATGATGATGGAATAATATCAGTAATTAATATTATGAAATGAATAATTATTTAATATTTTAATAAATAATATATTTATTTTAATACAATAACCAAAAATACAGATGATCAGAT
The DNA here is from genome assembly GCF_012432095.1 of Onychostoma macrolepis. Classification (NCBI taxonomy): domain Eukaryota; kingdom Metazoa; phylum Chordata; class Actinopteri; order Cypriniformes; family Cyprinidae; genus Onychostoma; species Onychostoma macrolepis. The sequence goes on along the minus strand of NC_081170.1, from coordinate 2,009,728 downwards.
GTGTTTTGTAATTAAGGCCACATTAGAAAGTGGCCCAAATTAGATAACACTTGATCTCCTAAACGCTTTTACACATATGCAACAAGATCTGGATTTGGCACTGGTTGACGGTGTAAAGCTTGTGTTACAGTGTAATTATACATTTAAGTACTGAGCAATATTAATGAACTACATGTAGCCTACTTACCATATGGTTAGGATTAGGGTTTGGCTTAGATTTACTTGCATGTAATTATGCATAATTTATTGTTATTATAATAAGTACACATAACAAAGACACCTTAAAATAAAGTGTAACTGCGCTGACGAGTCAGTGACCTCAGACACGGTGGTTTTATCAGAGACGCAGGGCGTTTGTGTAAATGTCAGATATCTGGCACACACAGCTGAGCAGATGGAGAACAAAGAGGAAGCTCAGAGACGAGGATGATGGGAACGACGCTCCCCTGATGAACGGAGATCTGGAGCTCAACGTAAATCACTGAGGGTCATGAACTTCACCCCGACCTTCAGTTCCCCTCATCCTCATCTCTCCTTCTCTGCATCTGTCGGGGAGAAACAAAACACACAAGAGATCTCCTTCAGGTTTCGGCTGCTTCTAGACGACAGCAAGATTCAACAGAGCTTGCTGAAGTCTCCAGCTTTCAGACGTTTCTCCGAAGAAAAGACCTCACTGGTCTGCTTTTGCTCAGAACATAATTTTGATGAATAAAAATCATCTCAACACAACGTCCAAACTTAATGAAACTCTCACAGACACCAAGATATTCTGAGGATTTGACATTTAAAAATGGGCAAACTGCAATATTTGGTGGCACTATACATACAGTATAAGGGGGGGGACATTGATTAATTAATTAAATTGAAATTAATGTGCTGGATACCTTAATATGATCAATGAGGCATCAATAAAAATGGCCACCAACAGCCAATCAAAAACTCAGCAGTTTTTTTTTTGGCAGATGTGTGACTCATTTTCAAGCGTGACCCATAATAACTTATTGTGAATGTAATGTCCAATATTTTATTTTATTCTCCTGCAGCTCACAAGTGTGAATGAACGAAACATCAGTTGAGCTGGGTGGCTTGAGGAAATTATCTAAGCTTGTTTATATGTGCACGTCATCTGCATGTGTGTGATCGACAGACATAAAAATAGAGAAGAAGAAAGACTGAATGAAGAGCAAATGTGTGTGTGGTTTTCTGCAAAGCTTGTTTATCATTCATAATTGCTTTGGCCTGCTGTATGAAAGCAGTTCCATCTGCTGGAATCACGCATGCGAGGTGAGAGACGGGAACACGCACACGCTAGAAATGCAGAAGAGCATGCACACAAATTCATGCTGGAGATCATGCATGTGCACATGCGTATAACATACTGAACACACAGCTTCAGGGCCTCTGTACGACTCACTGATCACAACGGGATCACACACAGCGCTCATACAGCTCAACACACACACACACACAGTCACAGGCACACACACACACACACACACGCACGCACGCACACTCACACTCACACTCACACACACACACACACACACACACACACACACTTGTTTCACTATCCTTGTGGGGACATTCATAGGCGTAATGGTTTTTATACTGTACTTACTGTATGTGCTATTGCCCTACACCAACCCTACACCTAAACCTACCCCTTACAGGAGACTTTCTGCATTTTTAGATTTTCCAAAAACTTAATTCTGTGTTATTTATTACCTTGTTTGCCCGTGGGGACCTCGATTTAGGTCCCCACCGTGACACGAGTCCCCATGAGTCTGTGTGTATTCAGGTTTAAGTCCCCACCTGAATAGAAAAACAAGTACAGTCGCAGTCACAGGCGCACACACACACACATGCGCACTCACTCACTCACACACACACACACACACACACACACACATGTTTGTTTTTCTATACTTGTGAGGACTTTCATAGACTTCTATTGTTTTTATACTGACCTAACAATATTTTCTATTGCCCTACACACACACACACACACACACACACACACACACACACACACACACAAACAGTGTGGGGGAACGTTACTTTTAAAGGGAATGCGTTACAATATTGCGTTACTCCCTAAAAAAGTAACTAATGGAGTTACTTAATTGCTTTTCATGAAACTTAATGTTTTGCGTTACTTTTGTGTTACATTTTACATTTTGCGTCATATTCTGAGTTTGCATTTGACAGGTTTTTTTTATTTTGAGGAATACTGAATCTGTTTATGTGCTGGTGAGAGGAGTAAATGCATGCTGTCACGAGAAGCACATGAGAAAATCAACAGTTAATCTCAAAATACTTAATTGCAGCCAAACAGAATCATGCATCTTAGAATAATGCATCGGATGTCTTAAAATGCAGCTGGATCCTCTGTGTTTTTTACTGACCTCACTGACCTCGATTCTCTCCAGTAATTCCTGTAATTTAATGAACGGCTCTTTTTCATCTCTCCAGCCGACTGCTATCAGCCCGACCGCGGCTGTATTTATTCGCTGCCTTTGGCTGTGATATCTCCCCATAATGATTCCGAGAAAAACGAAAAAAAAAAAACATTTCAATTTTTTCCAGCCAAAGCAGGACATAAACTCACTTCCTCTGATCTGCATTGAAGAGGTTGAGCGAGTGCCAGTGGGAAGAAGTTCTGGATGAGAAAGAGGCCGAGCCATTTTCAGTGTAAATGCTGATTCCCGGCTTCTCCTGACCTTTGACCTCGTTCTGCTTTGATCTCTGTACCGAGAGAAGATGTGAATGAATGCTGCTTGCTGGATTTAGTCCAGCGTCATGCAACGTTTGTCTTTTAGAGATTGTGAAATGACTGAATTACTCATCTGTTAAGCAAGCATGTTGTTTTACTGCCAAAATTAACATTCAACAAGAATCAAACAGGATCAAAAATAATTGTAAAGAAATGAAATGTAGCGGTTCTTCAGCTATTGGTTGGTAACTTCACTGGGAACTGAAATAATACGATGCAATATGATGCAACGCAAGCCATTCAAATGTAAGACATACCGTCTGTTAAAGAAAAGACGTGTTGTGACTCATGTTTTCTGACAACTTTACCATCAGAAGTTCATCTAGGAGACCGAAAACTCCATGTGACGACATATTCCTCACATTAAACCACCAAAATGAAAATACAAGGAACAAAATCAGTGTTTTAATGAGTTTGTGTCAAGCTGAGGAACATATGTGAGTGACACAATGACCTTATTCATATATTAAATACATCAAATATGTTTTCATATAATTAACATATTAACATAATTAGTTAATAAAATAAAAATTCTAATTATATATATATATATATATATATATATATATATATATGTATGTATGTTTTTATATATATATATAAAATTTATAAAATATCAAATAATGTATATTATATATATTTATAAAATATATATAATTTTATAAAATAATTATGTATGTGTACAAATGTATATATATAGAAAATAATAGAAAAAATACAGAATATTTTATTAATGTATACAATATATTAAATATAAATTATATTAATATATAAATACATTAAATGTTATATATATATATATATATATATATATATATATATATATAATTTTCTTTATGTACACACACACATACATAGAAAATATAGAAAAATTTAATTAAAAGCTAACTAATTAAAATACATTATATTTATATTTATATAATTTAATAAAATAAAATAATTATGCATGTATGTGTGTGTATATAGCAATATTGAAATGACAAATATATACATTTTATTTTAATGTAATATGATTTCATTTAATTATTCATATAAATTAAGATAAACACTTCTAATAATAAAAGATATTTAAGAAGTTCTAGACATTTTCTCAATGCACTAGCTAATTTCGGGCACTGCGTATGGGATTATACATTTCTATAATTGATACAATAATAAAACAATATGCTATGTAGCTGTCCACTTTCTCTTTGAAAATGAATGAGATGTGAAAGTCACATGCACAAATGTACACATGCATTAACATTACCTGAGCCTGTCAAGCAGACTAAAAATCTTTATTTAAGTGTTTAGATTTAAGTTCAGATTCGCATGATATTAAAACAACATCTGAATGTGACCCAAATAATCTCATCTGTGCTTTACACACAGAACACACTGACAGTGTTTTCAGGAAACCACGTCTCCAATTGAAAGAATTCAGAGTGAGCAAAACAAAGAACAAGTCGAGTTAATATGGGCACCTAGACGAAAAATGACCAAACTCAACTTACGAAACACGACACGCTGCATTTCTTCAGCTAACAAAGATGCCTTTCAGCAAACCGCCCTGAAATAAGGTTCATATTAAGACTCATTTTCAGCATGGAAAGGATCCAGATTTAATATGTTCCGGAAATTATAAAAATTAGAGATGAATAAAATCTGCTGGAACAAAGGGGAGAGTGAGGAGGAACGCTGACCGGAGGGGCCTGGAGGTTCGTCCACTTCTCCTGCAACGCATGCAAGGAAACAGTAGTAAGGAACAAAGCGGTAATCGCACGACGATAACGGCATTATCAAGATGGGCACGCAGCATTTGAACTCACTCAGACGTGTTCTCCGGCCTGAAACCAACAGGCTATCTCTGTTAACCAAAGGTTTTCTTTTCTACCCTGAGAACGCTTCATAGGAAGCAAAATTCCTGCTAAAGATGATCCGACTGTGTGTGTGTGTGTGTGTGTGTGTGTATGTGTGTGTGTGTGTGTGTGTGTGTTCCTGGCAGGCCGTCAGATCTAAAATCTCTGAGATGGTTTTCCACTGTGGTCTGAGCAAAACAATCCCACATTCCCTGTAAAAAACTCCACAGACATCCTGAAGATATGGGACAAGGTGATGGTAAAGAAAAGATTAGATGGGATTAAAAAATATTAAGTTATTATTATTTGCATTCCCTGGAGAAACTTTGCATTTATTTGCAAAACTTTTGTGAAAAAAAAAAGTCAGTGGTTTCATGGAGGAACGCAATACTTTAGCGACCAAATGCAAAGTTTCTCAGGTGAACGCAAATGTTTTGTGAAAGCATGCAAAGTTATTGGGGGGTAACACAATGCTTTTGCAAGAGAGCTCAAAGTTTCTCGGGGAACGCAAATGTTTTGTGACCGAACACTGATTTTAGGCCATTGTGCATCTCCAGTCAATTAATCTTGATTTAAGAACGTTTCGATATTTGTATTGGAAAATAAGACAAAAATGCTGAGGAAGAACATTTTATGCAGTGATTTCCTATCAAGTTGTAATTTTTTGTCAAATTATGCAAACACTTATAGTGACTACACTCCCAGGGTGCAAAGTTTCTCGGGGAACGCAATACTTTTGAGACCAAATGCAACATTTTTCGGGGCAATGCAAATGTTTTGTGAGAGAGTGCAAAGTTTCTTGGAAGAATGCAAGAATGCAACTGTTTTGTCACCGAATGCAAAGTTTTTTGGGGAATAGCAAATGTTTTGCAAGAGAATGCAAAGTTTCTCAGTGGAACGCAAATGTTTTGCGAGAGCATGCAAATTTTTGGTGAGAGAACACAGTTTCTTGGAGGAGTGCAATGCAATACTTTTGTGAATGCAAAGTTTATCCGGTGAACGCTAATGTTTTGTGAGAGCATGCAAGGTTTCTTGAGGAAATGCAATACTTCTGAGAGAGAGTGCAACTGTTTTGCAACCGAACTCAAAGTTTCTCGGAGGAACGCAAATGTTTTGTGGCTGAACACAGATTTTTAGCGACCAAATGCAAATATTTATCAACTGAACACAAAGTTTCTTGGAGAAGAGAACGCAAGAGAACGCAAAGTTTTTGGGAGGGGAAACTCAATGATTTTGCAAATGTTAATCAACCGAATGCAAATGTTTATCGACTGAATACAAATGCAATAAATTTGTGAGAGATGGCATGGGTTTGTGGCAAAGGCATTAAAACCAGAGTTTTCCTCCAATCTCATATTCACATCACACTTATAAATGCCTGAATGTCATTACATTAGCTACAAACTATCAAAGCGAGGTACACAAGTCATTTTTTCTTCATTAAAAAGAGTTTTAGAAGAAGTAATATTTCATGAGAAATATAATAAAATATAATAATGTTTTCACTCACATAGGATGGGAATGGGAAGACTCAAATCAGCAACCTATTAAAGTTCTTTGTTTTTAAAACTTATTTTTGTTCTATTTTTATAATGAACAGCTGATTTATTTATACACTATACAAGTCAAAAGTTTTTGAACAGTAAGATTTTTAATGTTTTTTAAGAAGTCTCTTCTGCTCACCAAGCCTGCATTTATTTGATCCAAATTACAGCAAAAGCAGTAATATTGTGAAATATTTTTACTATTTAAAATAACTGTTTTCTATGTGAATATGTGTTAAACTGTAATTTATTTCTGTGATGCGCAGCTGTATTTTCAGCATCATTACTGCAGTCTTCAGTGTCACATGATCTTCAGAAATCATAATAATATGCTGATTTGCTACTCTAGAAACGTTTTTTTGTTATCATCAATATTTAAAACAGCTGAGCACATTTTTTCAGGATTCTTTGATGAATAGAAAGATCCAAAGATCAGCATTTATCTGAAATAAAAAGCTTTTGTAACATTATACACTAATCCATTCAAAAGCTTGTATTGTAATGTATTAACTAACATAAATGAACAATGAACAATACATTTATTATAGTATTTATTAATCTTTGTTAATGTTAAGTATTTAATGGAGAAGTATTGTTCATTCTTAGGTCATGTTAACTAAAGAAGTTAATTAATGTGAACTAATGAACCTTATTGTAAAGACTTACCAAGATTTCTATTTCAAATAAAGGCTGTTCTATTCATCAAAAAACCTGAAAAAATTCTACTCAGCTGTTTTCAACATAATAATAATTTTTTTTTGAGCAGCAAATCAGAATATTAGAATGATTTCATGAGATTGGAGTAATGATGGAATAAATTACATTTTAAAATATATTCAAATAGAAAACAGTTATTTTAGATAGTAAAAATATTTCAAAATTTTGCTGTACTTTGGATCAAATAAATGCAGGCTCGTGAGCAGAAGAAACGTCTTTAAAAACGTTAAAAACCTTACTGTTCAAAAACTTTTGACTTGTAGTGAACATGAGAGGGTCTCTCATGGAAGCTGACATGTTGAGATCACATGACCCAAATTCTCATACCAAAAAAAAAAGGTTTCAATAGTCTGAAAATCTCCAAGGAGCTGCGAATCTCCTGAGAGCTCAGTATTGTTTGCTGGTCTTGTCTAAACCTTTGAGGATTCGTCGAACCTGTGAATGCTGAAGGCCTGCGGGCAGGGCATCCTACACCCTGGGAATGTCTTCCAGCTTTTGTGTGTGTCTGTAAACAGATCTGCACATCATTTATTTACAACAGAGCATCTCGTCAACACCCAGCCAGGCCACGGAGGAGATACATGAACGCCCCACGCCGTCCTAACGGAGCTTCAGCACACAATGGAGCTGAAATCAACAGGGACAGACTGAAGAAAAGACAAAGAGACACAGGTGAGACATTCAAAAACACCTTGCTTTTGGTTTAAGGACATACAAACATAAATGTTTAATATAAATGTAAATATACAGATGTAAATAAAGTATATTAAGGAGTGCATCTAGGGCCGGTTTTGGACATTAGAGCCCCACAATAAAAAGCACTTGAAAAAAATTTGGATTCCTTTTATTTATACAACATTTAATTTTAAATTTTGTACATTTTTACTTTTTTTACAGTACAAAAATGTGGAAACATTACTATTTTAAATGTTTTTGAAAGAAATATGCTGGATTTAGCCTATTTGATCAAAAATACAGAGAGAGAGAGAAAAAAATCCTGAAAAATAAACATTAATCACTGTTTCTAACATTGATAATAAATCAGCATATTAGAATGATTTCTGAAGGACACTGAAGATTGGAGTAATGATGCTGAAAATTCAGCTTTGATCACAGAGATCAATTTTAAAGTATAGTAAAATAAAAAACCATTATTTTAAATTATATTAATATTTCACAATATTATTATTATTATTTTTTTTTATCATCAAATAGGCTAAATCCAGGCTTGATGAGCATAAGAGACTTCTTTCAAAAACATTTAAAATAGTAATGTTTCCTAATTTTTGTATTGTACAAGTAAAAATGTACAAAATTTTAAATAAAAAGGTTAGGAAACATATTTTTTTTCAGGTGCTTTTTATTGGGGGTTGGGGGGGCTCCAACATGAATGGGCTTCCTAATGTCTAAAACCAGCCCTGGACATGCTTTTATTCACTCAGTAATGAAATTCTGGTTAAACATTATCAGGTCAAGATATTTCTTTAAAAAAAGCACAAATGATTCACAATAAGATGGATTTAAAACACAGAAAAAATGCTGGTTTTCCCTTTGAATTAAGTTTATTTTTCTGACCTTGTTGGCAGTTCTCGTTTTAAGCATTTTGGAGAAAACAAAGAAAAAGGGCTGGGGCCAAAAAAAAGGTAAGAAAACTTCAACACCCATAATGCACTGGGGTCGATCAGACTATCTGTGAGTCAGGATACAAAAATGAGAAAGTATGATTTGTAGTTTATGCTGGTTAGTGCTGGTTTAGCACACTACAAAATTAAGTTCAGTTTATGCTTCAGCGAGAAAAATATCTGACAACAGGGTTAGAAAAGTTAAGTTTTAGATATTTTTTTATATTTTATTTTGATGTTTTTAAATTACATTTTTTCTGACCTATTTGGCAGATTTTCCCAATTTTGAATCTCAAGTAAATGCATCTTGATTTAAGAATGTTTAGATATTTGTATTGGAAAACAAGACAAAAGCACTGAGGAAGAACATTTTATGTAGTGATTTCCTATCAAGTTGTAATTTTGTCAAATTATACAAAAACTGCATTATACATGAATTATACAAATTCATTTAAAAAAATATATATATGCACAGATGAATTGTTCACAATAAGATCATGCATTTAGAAAATAGGGCAGATTTTCAGTTAATGCAGACTTTAAGATGTTTGTCTGAACTATTGTTTTAGACCCCTTTGCACATGTGACAAAACAGTTTCCCAGGTCAGCTGGTTTATACTGGTTTAGCAAAACTTAGACTATAAAATAAAGTGAGTTTATGATTAAAACGAGAAAAATATCTGACAATAGGTTCAGAAAAGTTGACTTGTTTTCCCTTTGAAGTAAGTTTATTTTTCTGACCTATTTAACAGATGTTTTTCTAATTGTAATCATGAACTCACTTCATTTTGATAGTTTTTTTCACTATTTTATGTCATTTTGCATCTCTAGTCAATGCATCTTAAGAATGTTTAGACATACTTTTTGCACTGATTTCCAATCAAGTTGTATTTTTTGTATTATTATTTCGATTTTAATGCAAAATAATAAATGCATGGATGAACTGTTCACAATTAGATCAGTAACATGTTTAGAAAATAGATAAATATAGGAAAATATTAGGTGAATTTTCAGTTCATGCTGACTATAAGATGTTTGTCTGCAGTTTAAAAAAAAAAATCTCTTTGCACATCTGACAAAATATTTTCCACTGCTGCAAAGGCCAGCTGGTTTATGCCAGTTAATGCTGGTTTAACATCCCTCGGCTATCTTTTTGATGGACAGGGATAAAAAACTCCTTTTGACAGCTTTTTGCAGGTGCGTTTCTCCAGGTGGACACTGAAACCCACTTGACAGAATCATGTTGTTCCTGTTGGACGCAACCTTCAGTTTAAAGGTAAAAAATGTGCTAAACCCATAAAACAATACTGTAAGACGAGGCAGGAGATGATTGTGCGGTCACATTATGGTATACTTTAGCAGAGCTTATTAACATCTCAATGCAAACTAAGAGAGTTAGCACATAACGAGTGTCATGGGAAGAGACGGCAGAGATTTTAATCATCGCGTTTGTTCTCCCCGATGAAATTTAGTAAATACAATTCATCTGGAAAACAAAACAGCTACTGTACGTGCCGTGCCGTAAATCAGGAGAGACTTGAAAGGGTTTGTTTTTGGAAAACACAGCCGTGTCTCCTCATTACAACCCTTCAACACAATGCGAAGAACTCGCTGCCGAATGCTTTACGTCTTTGATTATATTGGGCTCGCTGCAGGATCCCAGACTCTCGTCTCATTAGTTTTCTCCAAATGCCTCTCAGAATCGGTCGTACCTCTGTTACGAACCCAGTTTTTCCCCCTGCGGAGATCTGAATTCTGGGGATGTTTACCCAAAACAGTGGGGCGGTCTCTTCCAAGCCGAGATTAAACTTCAAGTATAACCAATCATGTCTTTCTGGGCTGAAGCCCTCACATTTTCTGCCTTCAGAGCGAAAGAGATTTATTATAACTCCTTCACCCTGGGCAACAACAGAAGCAACTGAATCACCCATAAAATGACTTGCTCAGAGGTTAAAACTTTACAAACCCAAAAGAAACAAATCTAAAATTGGACAACAGCTGGATTTTAGATAGTTATGACCCGCGGCATTGAAAACACGGGCTGACCTAGATACACGTCTGCTGATAAAACACAACATGAGGCAAAAACTCCAACACAAAAAGGCATGGAAACAGAAATACTCTGCAAAAAAAATATGAGTTTCTTCTTCAGCATTTTACCCTTTTTTTCAGTACAAAGTCCAGTAATTGTGTTCTGCAAAAATGAATCAAAATTAAGTGAGTTTATGCTTAAAACACGGAAAATATCTGCCAATAGGCTCAGAAAAATATACAAGTGAAAGCAAGTTTATTTTTCTGCCCGCAGTGGCAGGTATTGTTTTTATTCGAAGCATAAACTTGCTTAATTTTGATACATTTTTCAGACTTTACATCAACGTTGGGAAAAGTTACTTTTAAAACTAATGCATTACACTATTGTGTTACTTAGTTACTTTTTATGGAAAGTAATGCATTATGTTACTTTTGCATATTTTGCTCTTCTGGGCTGGGCTTGCTTGTTTGTTTTTAATATAAAAAAGTTGTTTTTGGCAAATATAAAAGTCCTTCAAACGTGAAATGAATAATTCTCAGGCTGAAGGTAAATTAAGAAGTAATGCATTACTTTACTAGTTACTTGAAAAGGTAATCTGATTACGTAACTGGCGTTAATTGTAACGTGCAAACACCACTTTTGTCATTTTGCTTCTTAGGTAAATGAATCTCGATTTAAGAATGTTTAGATATTTGTACTGGAAAACAAGACAAAAAACACTAAGAAAGAAAATAATTTGGTAACACTTTACTTAAAGCCTCTATACATAGCCTAATACATCGTAAAAGTAGTTTAATGCATTAATTATTCCTTGTAATTCACCTTATAATGCATGATCTCATGAATAATTGTAACCACAGTTATAATCCATTAAAATTTCAAAAGTAAAATGCATTAAAACACACAACAAACCAACCTTCAAATATTATAATGCATTTTAACTGTGGTTGCAATTATTTATGAAAAGATATAATGCATTACATTATATAATATATATAAAGATAAAATGCATGTATATTATGAATGCCTTCGTAATGCATTATGCATAAATGCTTTAAGTAATGTGTTTCAAATGCAGTCAGAAATCTATGAGCATGTTCTGCTATACGTTCCCCAAAAAGGGCACAAACAAGAGCGTTTTGATACTGTTATTGTTCAATTTTTTGGCTTTGGAGTTTTGCATATGTTCACAATTAACACAGGGTCCGATTGCGGTGGGATGAAATCATGACTTGAGTCTCTTATTGGGCTTTGAGACTTTGATCAGCGAGGAGAAGCAGAGTCCAGCTGTCTGCGGATACCAGCCAATCCCGGGAACAGATTTCACTCCAAACAATAGGGAATAAGAGATACAGAGGATCTTTTGTTGTGGTGTGTGATGGACGGGTTTATATTGTTTCTCGGGACGTGACACCTGAAGCAGAAGGAGGTGTGTTTTGGTGTGACGTTAAGCCCATGTTATTTCTTTGTTATTTTCCCAGCAGCCAGTGAGAGTGGTAATTTGCTACAAGGAAAGCGTTTCAGAGAAACTAGTGTGTCATTATGTTATCTGATGAACCACCAATGGGCTACTATAATCTAACATAGTGCAGGAACTAATGCTGTGCATCTGGTTTGCTTTAGAACAATAAAGTTAGACTTGTCTAAAGTTGGGAAACATTTTAAATGATTTTTAAATGTTTTTAATGAAAGCTCACCAAGACCACTTTAATAGAAAATACAGTAAAAATTGTGAAATATTATTCTAATTCATAATAGCTGTCTTCTATGAGAATACGTGTGAAAATGCAATTTATTTCTGTGATGCGCAGCTGTATTTTCAGCATCATTGCTCCAGTCTTCAGTGTCACGTGATCTTCAGAAATCATTCTAATATGCTGATTTGCTGCTTAATTATTATTGGTGCTAAGTTATTAATAATGGTTCTTATTACTGTCAATGTTAAAAACAGGCAAACAGTAAAAAAAAAATATCAGTGCGTCTCAAATCTGATCATCAGGATGTTTTGAGGAGCATTTGTTTCCAGAAGCTTTACTTTCACTGTTCCTCAGCGGAGGAATGATCTTCATCTCACATCTTCTGATATTTATATCATTTTATGTATCTGCTAAGATATCATTGATTTGCATTTACAAGCATCAGAATTTCATCTTTGAATCTTATCTGACAAAAGGTCTAGGTAATTGCACCACTAAAGCAAAATAATATATATATATATATATTTTTTTTGCATTTTGACATTATTTTTATTGCAATTAAACTCAATGACCCCCAAATTCTCTTTAGTGTAATGCATATGGATATCTGGAGTTGTTTTGGAACTATGCATGCATATTCTACAGTGTAGCGATTGCATTTACATTTATACTGTACATTCAGCAAACGTTTTTATCCTAAGCAACTTATATTGCATTATCAGTTCATGCATTCCCTGGGAATCGAACCCATGACCTTAATGTAGCTTATGCAATGATATTGTTTGAGCTACAGGAATTCCCCAGGATAAGGTTTCTCTCTGCAGATCTCATGCTGTTTATACGATTGCTGTATCACTGTAAAGCCCAATGCTGAACAGTTTTGAAAACTGCATGTAAACCCAATCTCTGTCTATTTGACCATCTACGCTTCAAAACGAAAGAATCAGTCCAAAACGAACTGTTGTGTACGATGGAGCAGGGGATCTACAGGAACTACAGGCATCTGCGCTGTTTGAGTATGGATCGTATTCCTCAACGCCTGCCATGTGTTTGTCATAAAGTGTAAATTCACTGCCAAACGCGTTCGGATGAAGTTTGACAGGTTGATTTGGGTTTTGTGGGTGTCCCGTTTCAGACATGCAACTGACTGTTATTCCCGATCTCAGAAATCAAACGTGAACCTACGCAGACTTTCCAGCGGGTACAATAATAGCAAACGCTTGGAATCATTATCGTCATTTTGGGCTCGCAGTCAAACCTCGGCAATCCTGAATGTTCACAGGATCCAACGTTAACACCCGCCAATGCCAAAGAGAGTATAAACCGGCTTCGGTGAGTAAATAAAACACGTTTGCCAGTTGGCCGGTAACTTGCAGTATTTAAATGGCATTGTAGGAATGATCATCTGAAGCGAGTGATGTAAGCGATTAACTATTCGTTTAATAGTCCTTTAATGACCGGTAGGGAAGGATTCAGAGACGGCAGACGCTGTTTTCAGTAAACATGATCAGAGATCACACAATCATGGATTATTAGGGGCCTTGAGATAAAAGACAGCAGGCCTAAAGGCCCCTTAAATAAGTGCTCTGTTCCAAAACTTAGCGAGCTGCATAGACGGCATCATATGTGCACTACAGATGTGTCAAAAAGCAGGCAGAATACAGTATTTATGCTCTTTTCTAAGAATGCATTAAAGGCAGTATTGTATGTATCCTTTGTAGAAAATAAAGGACATCTCAGAATACGCTGTAAAACAAAATGAATCAAAGATATCAACAAAGCATGATAAATGTTGACTAGAAATATACTTTATTAAACTATTTTGTGATACTTCTAGTATTTACATATTATATATTGAACATCTCATATAATTTCCACTTCCACTTTCCCATAATTTATTTTAAAATTACATGAGCAGTCAAAAGCTTGGAATCATTAAGATTTTTTAATGTTTTTGAAAGAGGTCTGTTCTGCTCAACAAGGCTACATTTATTTAATCAAAAATACAGTAATACTGTGAAATATTTTTAACATTTTAAATAGCTGTTTTCTATGTGAATATATAGTAAAATGTAATTTATTTCTGTGATGCGCTGCTGAATTTTCAGCATCGTTACTCCATTCTTCAGTCTCACATCTTCAGAAATCATTCTAATATGCCGATTTGAAAGAAACCCTCTTATGCACATATATTATATGCATTTTATATTTATGCATTTATTTGATTGAAATAAATTCCACAACTCTTTTCAACATTGATAATAATCAGAAATGTTTCAAATCAGCATATTAGAATGATTTCTGAAGATCATGTGACACTGAAGACTGCAGTAATGATGCTGAAAATACAGCTGCGCATCACAGAAATAAATTACAATTTACAATATAATCACATAGAAAACAGCTGTTTTAAATTATAATAATATTTCACAATTTTTACTGTATTTTAGATCAAATAAACGCAGCCTTGGTGAGCATAGAAGTCTTCTTTCAAATATATGAAAAAAAAAAAACTTAATTATTCCAAACTTTTGACCTGTGGAATAATGATGAAAAAGTTCAATAAATAGTATTTAATAATAATTGTATCAAATGCATTTACAATCTGCACAATGACAACAGAGATGAATCTAATCTAAACATTGCTTTTATCATTTTGCTATTGCCATTGTTTTATGAGATTGTGTTACAGTAATTTAGAAAGATAGAAGTGGGTTCTAGACACTCGGCTTTAATGCATTTCTAGCATATGTTTTGTTTTGCAATAATGGTGCTGAATAAATGAAGGCTAAAGGCTCCACGTCAATATGAAGAGAATATAAGGCTCACACACACACTGGATGGAGCCGAGTATCTCCGAGGGACTGAGACGCTTGTGTCACGTGATCAGCAGTAAACATCTCAGCTGGAACGGCACACTGATTTCTCAAGCTAATATTCCAGAGCGCTGTCAAAACGGATCTGAGTTTGATTCGGCACAGAGGACACACGCGCACCTCTCTGGATCTGAGTTCAAAGAGGCGATCCGGAAAGTTTGACGCCAGACTTGAAGATCGGATCTCACGAGGGAAAGCCAGCAGATGCTCATGGTTCTGCTCAAGGCCAGCTGCTACTCGCGTTCAGATATATTGACAGATTTTCAAAATCACAGGCTTAGGACTCACTTTTACTCTGGCTTGGATCAATGAAGCCTTTGTGTTTGTCTGGATCTGAGATCAGAGAACTGGACCGAGCTCCACATGTTCCACCTCTTCCTGCTGGAAACAGCGCCGGGATGCTGTGCGTAATTGGCAATGCATCCCGGGAAAACTGTAAAACAAGGAGAAGTTTTCTCTGGTTTAGTCATCAAACTGGTTCAAATAAATTAAACTGCTTTAGTAAAACTGGTTACTATTGTTTTACCTGAACTTCAGGCCTTACTTTTGGACTTGGAGTAGTTTCTTGTATGTATTATACATACAGTCAAACCAAAATTTATTCAGACACCTTTTTCACTTTATCACAGTTTATTCGCTATACTGTAGTTCAGGAGAAAATGGTAATAAAACATGACAAGAACTCAGAGTTAAACTGAACAAATTCATAATGTCAAATAACTTTAATAGAAAGGTATGTGATGGATTAAAATCAACTAAATATTATTTAGCTGTTAAATTTAAGATAATACCAATTTAGGTCAACCAATTACCAAGCAATGCTTCGTTTTGTTCAGTATGTGGTGTAAAAAGGTCGCATTAGCAATTAAAGAAAACACACTGAAGCAAAACATGCTCAGGTAAAAGTGTCTGAATAATTTTGGTCCCAATTGTTTATTTTTTTATTTTATTTATTTATTTATTTTTTACTGGTAGTCCATTGTATGAAGAATTTTTGGGTATAATATTTCACAATTTACTTTATTTTGCTCTCCTCACTTACATAAATCAACTATAGTGTCCTGCACCCACTAGTAAAAAGATATAAAAAATTATATCTGGTGTCTGTTTTTGGTTTGACTGTATTGTAGATTTGTGGTGCTGCTCTAAAGTATGGAAGTTTATTTCTGCCAAAAAAAAAAAAAAAACACCTTTATCTAACATTTCAGACTCACAATTGTGAGTTCATACAGTATCTCGCAATTCTGAGTTTATATCCCCCAATTCTGACCTTTTCCTCTGAATTACGAGGAAAAAATAATAAATAGATATAAACTCAGAATTTCAGTTCAGATTACAGTTACACAATTACAGTCTGAGCTTACATCTGGTAACTCTGACTTCTGAGTTTATGTCTTGAAATTCTGCAATAAAAAATAATAATGGTAATTGTGACTATTTATTTTAAAATTCTGACTTTTTTTTTTTTAAATCAGAATTTTCTTCTTAGAACTGAGAGTTTGGATCTCTCAAATTGCAATTTAACATCTCACAATTCTGAATTTATACCTCACAATTCAGAGTTTTTCCTCTGAATTTCGAGAAAAATAGGTAACTGCAGCTTTTTATCTTACAATTCTGACCTTTTATATCTCACAATTCTGATTTTATATCTCGCAATTCTGCCTTTTTTCCACCATAAAGTTAGTTGCAACATTTTATTTACAATTCAGACTTTTTTCCCTTACTATTACGAGAAAAAAGTCCAAATTTTGAGATATAAACTCAGAATTAAGTTGAAAATACCTTTTTTATTTTTTATTCTGTGCAGGAAATAAGCTTCCATACTAAAGGGTTATGGTCTGTTTAACTTTATTTTCAAGACACACAGATGGAAAGCGTGAGTGTGAGAGGTTGGATGAAGATGAAATCTCACTGTCCATCAACCGCAAATAAATCAAACCACACCAGTGCATAGAAATAACAGATCGACACAGAACTGGAAGCAGAACACAAGCACTCTGTGCCTAAAATCTGTAATAGTGTGCGATGTGATGGAGGGAATCTGGCGGCTCACAGGCTGACAGACTGAAGCCCTTCAGAGACAAAATACAGAGGGAATGAGAAACGTAAAGAACGGGAGAAATCGAAAAAGACAGAAGCGGCTGACAGCTGGCAGGCCGCTGATATCAGTCACGCTATAGGAGAGACTGTGTGTGTGTGTGTGTGTGTGAGAAAGACAGGTCATGAAATTTACATGGCCGCACTGCTCTGGAGCGCATGAAGGCGAGCTGAGACCCGGATCCCCCGACACACCTTTGAAGTGGAAGCTGAGCCGCTCAAATCTCTGCTGCTGCTGCACACACACACACACACACCTGCAAAGAGCCGAGCAGCCGTGAGATTCTCTCATCATACACACACACACACACACATCTCAGGACGTGCGCCGCTGGGAACAGCGCTGAATTTCATCACACACAAACCTTAATAATACTTTTGTGTGTTTGTGTTACTAGAAAACAACCAGAGCATCTATCTGTCAATCTATCTACATATCTGTCTATCATCCTATGTATCAACATCTATCTATATATCTATACATAGAGTTGCATGTAAAAGTTTGTGAACCCCTTGCAGAAAATGTGAATAATTTTAACAAAATAAGAGAGATCATACAAAATTCATGTTATTTTTTATTTAGTACTGTCCTGAGTAAGATATTTTACATAAAATATGTTTACATATAGTCCACAAGACAAAAAAGTGGCTGAAATTATTAAAATAACCCCCTTCAAAAGTTTGTGAATCCTTGGTTCTTAATACTGTGTGTGGTTACCTTTGGAACAGTGTGTGGATCCACAACTGTTTTTTGTTTTGTGATGGTTGTTCATGAGTCCCTTGTTTGTTCTGAACAGTTAAACTGAGCACTGTTTAAAAAATCCTCTCTTTATATATATATATATATATATATATATATATATATATATGTATGTGACCCTGGACCACAAAACCAGTCTTTCAATTTTTCAAAATTGAGATGTATACAACATCTGAGAGCTGAATAACTAAGCTTTCCATTGATGTATGGTTTGTTAGGATATAACAATATTTGGCTGAGATACAACTATTTGAAAATCTGGAATCTGAGGGTGCAAAAAAATCTAAATATTGATAAAATTGCCTTTAAAGTTGTCCAAAAGAATTCTTAGCAATGCATATTACTAAACAAAAACGACGTTTTGATATATTTACAGTACTAAATTTACAAAATATCTTCATGGAATATGATCTTTACTTGATATACTAATGATTTTTGGCATAAAAGAAAAATCTATAATTTTGACCCGTACAGTGTATTTTGGGCTATTGCTACAAATATACCCCAGCGACTTAAGACTGGTTTTGTGCTCCAGAGTCACATATATATATATATATACAGGTGCATCTCAATAAATTAGAATGTCGTGAAAAAGTTCTTTTTTTCTTGTAACTTATTTCAAAAAGTGAAACTTTCATATATTTTAGATTCATTACATGTAAAGTAAAACATTTCAAAAGTTTTTTTTTTGTTTTAATTTTGATGATTAGAGCTTACAGCTCATGAAAGTCAAAAATCAGTATCTCAAAATATTAGAATATTTACATTTGAGTTTGAATAAATGACGTATCTCTTGTTCTTTGAAACCACAATAATGGGGAAGACTGCTGACTTGGCTGGCAATGATCCAGAAGACGAACATTGACAGAAAGTCATTACTGAAAGGTGTGGCTGTTTACAGAGTGCTGTATCAAAGCATATTAAATGCAAAGTTGACTGGAAGAATTTGGGTATGAAAAGGTGCACAAGCAACAGGGAGTCAGTGCATCAAGAGTCAAGAGATGCACCTGTATATACACGTACACACACACGTCAAATCTATCCATCAACGTATCTATTCTTTGATCAACTTATCTATCTATACGTCTATATACAGTCAAAAAAAATGCTGGGTCAAAACAACCCAATCTCTGGGTTTGTCCATATTTTACCCAACGCTGGGTTGTGTTTAACCCAGCATTTTTTACATTTACATGTACATTGATGCATTTGGCAGATGCTTTTATCCAAAGCGACTTACATTGCATTCAAGTTACAGTTTTTACATTTTATCAGCTCAAATTTTTTACCATTCGATCCATCTAATCATTCTAATGTTCTATTTATCAGCATATATATCTATGTATTATTGATCTATCATCATTGTTCAATCAACATATCTATCATTCTTTCTACCTACATCTACCTATCTACATATCAATTATTCTATCCATCTAGCTATATATCTACCTACATTTGTACTTATTTACTTATCTAATGTTCTATCTATCTATATCATCATCCATGTATTCATCGTTCAATCACTGTACATTATATCGTTCTACCATTCTATACATCCATCTACATATCTATCATTGTATCCATCCATCCATCTATCTATCTATCTATCTATCTATCTATCTATCTATCTATCTATCTATCTATCTATCTATCTATCTATCTATCTATGTATCTATCTATCTATCTATCTATCTATCTATCCTGTTTCTAACATATCTAGAGTTCTATCTACCAGTGTATCTATTCTCCTTTCCATATATCTATCTATCTATCATCCATCCATCCATCCATCCATCCATCTATCTATCTATCTATCTATCTATCTATCTATCTATCTATCTATCTATCTATCTATCTATCTATCTATCTATCTATCTATCTATCTATCTATCTGTCTGTCTGTCTGTCTGTCTGTCTGTCTGTCTGTCTGTCTGTCTGTCTGTCTGTCTGTCTGTCTATCTATCTATTCTTTTCTAACATATCTAGAGTTCTATCTACCAGTGTATCTATCCTCCTTTCTATCTATCTATCTATCTATCTATCTATCTATCTATCTATCTATCTATCTATCTATCTATCTATCTATCTATCTATCTATCTATCTATCTATCTATCTATCTATCTATCTATCTATCTATCTATCTGTCTATCTGTCTGTCTGTCTGTCTGTCTGTCTATCTATCTATTCTTTTCTAACATATCTAGAGTTCTATCTACCAGTGTATCTATCCTCCTTTCCACATATCTATCTATCTATCTATCTATCTATCTATCTATCTATCTATCTATCTATCTATCTATCTATCTATCTATCTATCTATCTATCTATCTATCTATCTATCTATCTATCTATCTGTCTGTCTGTCTGTCTGTCTGTCTGTCTGTCTGTCCTTTTCTAACATATCTAGAGTTCTATCTACCAGTGTATCTATTCTCCTTTCCACATATCTATCATCCATCCATCCATCCATCCATCCATCCATCCATCCATCCATCCATCCATCCATCCATCCATCTATCTATCTATCTATCTATCTATCTATCTATCTATCTATCTATCTATCTATCTATCTATCTATCTATCTATCTATCTTATCACGAGTGTGCAGAGCCTGCCTTCACTCCAGATCAAACCATCTGCTGTAAATCAGAGCTGTGTTGGAAGAGGTCCAGGCTGGCGATGGATTCGCTGCCTTCCGCAGGGGGACGCGTGTGTGTTTTGGTTCAAAGCGCGCCGCTTGTTGTTTTGATTTGGGATTGTATTTGTTTCTGCCTGATAGACGTCTGCAGGCAAGTTTCAGGGCACTTCAAACCGCCTGGAACCAGAGCCAAGAACTGGAGACGAGAGAACGCCTGCTACTGACGTCCGATGGGCAAACGCTGTTTCAGGCACAAGAGAGCATTTCAAATACAGTGCTGATGTCCAAAAAATCCCACTAAAGAACAGTTATTAATCATAAATTCCATAACAAACATTTGTACTGTTGCAAATTACTATTACTGACTGAAAAATGGTTTTATGACTCATAAAACTTCTTAAGACCCTTAAGAAATCATAATTTAGCACTCAAGAAAAGTGAGTTAGCACTCTTACTATCTTAACACAGTTGAAGTTTGTTGTACAATAAACTGCATGTCCAAAATGTAATTTGGTTTTCTCAAGAAACTCATCAGTGTTTGAGAGATTTAAATCTTTCTGTTCTCACGAATAAAGCAGAGCTGTGGGTTTTTGGAATCAATGTTGAAGAAAGCACTTTAAAACTGTAGCTTGTTAAAATACAAACTACTCATACTTTCAGTCAAGCAACTCGTCTGAGAAAGCAAAATATACAAGGTACTATCAAGTAGCTATGTATATTGAAGTTATAATCAAAGTTTTATTTCTCTGGCACAAAATCAGGGATTTTTAATTAATCTCAATTATGTTGTACACATAAATTTACACATAATACAAATAATATAATTTTAGAATACAGAAGAGTTGAAAGCAGCAGTGATTAACAGCAGCATCTAACAAAATATTTTAAATGTGTCACGCAGGATTTAAAATAGTTGAATTATTTCTGTTTTAATTGAATTGGAAATTCACTAATTCGAATCAGATGTTTTAATGCTTCACACGAGAATGTGTTTGATCATCACCTCAGATTGCTCAGCTGTAAACAACACATTTATATATATATATATATATATATATATATATATATACAGTATAATATTTTGAATTTTTGTTTTCTGTTTTCATTTTGATTTTAGTTATTCTATCGTCATTGTTTTTTAAAAACATGTCTATAGTTATTTATATTTTTATTTCAGTTTTAGTTTTAGTTATTTTAGTACATCAATTTAAACCAAAGAAAAAGAAAAAAAATGTTTCTTTGGCAGCTAGGTTAAATAAAGTAAGTATATATATTTTTAGTGCTGTGCAATGATTAATCGTGATTAATCGCATCCAAAATAAAAGTTTTTGTTTACAACATATACATGTGTGTTCTGTGTATATTTACTATGTATATATAAATACACACACATACAGTACATATTTTGAAAATATTTACATCTATATACATTTATATATTTATATTCTTATATTTGATATAAATATATTTAATATATAAACATATATGCCTGCATGTGTTATACTGTGTAAACATGTAAACAAAAACTTATTTTGGATGCGATTAATCGTTTGACAGCACTAATATGTCTATATTTAATTTCAAATTCATTATATATATATATATATATATATATATATAATATTGTTAGATTTTCTGTTTTCAATTTAATTTTAGTTAAAGTTTTAGAATTTTGTTGTGTTTTTTTTAAGTATGTCTATATAGGTTTTGTTAATTTTTATTTCAATTTTAGTTTTAGTTATTTAAGTAAATTAAGTTAAATTAAATGAAAATGAGAAATGTTTCTTTGGCAACTAGCTGAAATGAAACAAATACTTTTTTAATATCCTATTTCAATTAACATTTATTTATGCTTTTTTTATGGTTTTAGTTTTATTTAACTATAAAAACTCTGATGAAAACAGCTGACGCACACTACTGAAAAATGTAGTTCAGTTTTAATTAGTTGCTAAGAATTCAGTGTAGTAAAATGAAATACATTCAGAAGTTTGAAAGCAGAAGAAGAAACCCAGGATCCAAAACACACGTCCTCCTCTAAGTCACAGCAACTTTACTGCAATTACCTGGGAATCCTCCAACACACCACAAGTCACATTCCCTTTCTAGTGCTGCTCTCCT
The DNA here is from genome assembly GCF_012432095.1 of Onychostoma macrolepis. NCBI lineage: Eukaryota > Metazoa > Chordata > Actinopteri > Cypriniformes > Cyprinidae > Onychostoma > Onychostoma macrolepis. The sequence goes on along the minus strand of NC_081170.1, from coordinate 1,987,012 downwards.
CCTGATCTCCATAAAGCCTGTTCGCTCGGTGGCCTGTGGGATTCATTATCCAGGAACGCTCCTCCAGATTCTCCATCTCTCCCCCTGCAGCAGTGTTTTGCCCCGGAGCGCCGTATCTATAATTCATCCTTTATCTGGCCCTCACACTCGTGTTTGGTGTTCTACACACTCATTATCCAGATCACAGGTGCCGCCCGACTGCCTCGCTGCTCTAATGCTCATCTTTGAGGGCTGGTCGTGCATCGACTGTAATCCGGAGTAAACATACATTCTATTGACGTGATAGTTTTCATGGGTCGTAGATGCCTGGATATCTGCTTCAAATGTCTGAGAAATTAAACTGAATGTGATGTTGCTCAGATAGAACGCTTCTCTTCAGACGGTTGCTCCATCGTTGATCTGAAAGACAAAACTGAAGGTAAAAGAGAGTTTACTGTATATAAATGTCCACTATAGCGCTGAGTAACTGCGCCCTGCACTGCATTTTTATCTTGTTATCCACTAAAAAATATCTAAACACCGCAAACAAAAACATTTTCTTAGAAAGTGAAACGACACAAGATATTACATCTTATTTATTAAATATGTATTAAAATATTTATTTAAAAAGTATTATTTGTTATGTTTATGCTTAAAGCAAAAAGAAAATATTTGTTGTTAACGTTTATTTTTCTTGGCGCATTAGTAAATCATATATACTGTATATATATGAAGAGTTTATTTGCAAAAACATATGTCAGTTTTTTAAAATGTTAAAAAATCATGTTTTTTATGTTATCGTGTTTTTATTGTGTTTTATTGTGTTGGTTAGCTGCATTTTTTTAGTCATTTTTTTAATCTAATCAAAATTAATTGATTAATTGGAATGCACAATGAAAAAAACAGTTATCTTCGTTTTTTCAAATGAACTCTTCATGTACATATATTTATACATGTATATATATATATATATATATATACAGTATATATATGTAAGTGTGTGTGCGTGATTAGACAAAATGATCCCATAGCTAAACATTTGTTTATCTGTAAATTGTGGAAATTTTTCCAAGGCATTGTTAAAGCAGGGATATTACAGTTTACTAAAACTAAAATATATGTTAAATGAAAAAACAAAATAAAACAAAAAAACAGCAAGTTTCCAATGCAACGTTTCTCATTTTCATTTAGTGTAACTTGATATACTTAACTAAAATTAAACTGAAATAAAAATAATAAAAACAACAAAAACAGCAGAATTACTAAAACCTTAACTAAAATTATCATGAAAAATATAAAAATAATACATAATTCAAAATATTAACAAAAACTGTAATAGTATCTTAATGATACTAAAATAACACTAATAGCATTTTATTTAAAACTCAAATTAAACTCATAATAAAAAATTAAAGACATTTACAGGTTTGTATAGTCAAAATCAACTGATTCATTCTCTAATTTACTAAACTATTTTATAATCATCAGTGCATACCCTAAAGATCTGTTTAGTTTGTAGTAATTAAACCAAAAAGAGATTTAGCATGAGGGATTAGACTTTAAAATTAATGAATTATATAAACATAAATTATGTACAGTCAGATCTCAAACCTGAAGCCGCTGTTTTCTAATAAATATTATATTTATATATTTAAGGACTACCACAAATATGTGAAATTAGGTGCTTGATAAATCAAACGACTGTTGTAGTTTTTAATACGTTTTTTAATAAGCACCAGTGCATTTCTGTGCATGGAAACTTTTGGTAGAAAATCAAAACATGTCTTACTTACGCTGATGATGCAAAGAAAGCCTACAAGTGAAAGACCTAAAAAGTGAAAAGAGACCTGTGGAAACAAGAAAAGAGAGTGGGATTGAATCCAGATTCAGATCAGCAATGGAATCAAGTGTGAAAGCAGACTAACTTTTCCACATGCACCGCCATCCATTGTTTCTGTTGTACTAATGATGTTGTTTCTGGTGTGGTTTGGACATCTTTGATACCTAGCGACTGGATCCCGCGGTTCACATCAACACTACAGATCAAAGCAAGGGTCTGCTCACTGTTCCAGAGCCGCCTGACATCACACACATCCACTGCAGCTGATGAATGAACGTGCAATGAAAACTTCAGTCACAGAAACATAGGAACGTTTCTGAGCTGAATTATAGGGGTTATGTATAACACAGGGTTAGTAGTAACACACAGGGTTTATATATTTCCACACATGCTAGCATAACAAAATTTACAGTATTTACTAGTTACCATATCAACATTATATAGAGAAAAAAAGTGCAACAAAATTCAAAAATCTTTTGAAGATATCGCTTAACATTTATTTGAGTAAAATTAAATGTCTGGCTTAAGTCAAGTTTTTGCTCTTCATTTAAAATGAGACAAATCTGCTACTATTTTAATCTCCAATCTGTTATTTATCAGTTTAGATAAATGACAAAAATGCTATTCTATGACATTAGCGATGCAATTTACACTATTTACTTTAATGAATTTTAATAAGAAATGATGAGAAACAGGTGAATAAAGACTGAAAGTCAATGTTTAATGTTCAGAAATTATTATTTCAAGACATGTAAAGCATTTTGGCTGGTTTACGTGGGCCGTCCCAAGCATGGTTACAATGTGTTCATTGTCAAACTCCAAAATCAGATTATTTTTAATTCTTAAAAAATACCATTATTTTTTTAGATTTTTTTGTTTTTTGAAATTTTATTTTACTGACAAAATATTTTAGTTTTTATAAAAAACTAAAAATATTTTAGTATTTTTTTCATGAGATCAGATAACATTTTAAGCTGTCATATGATCATGTTACAATGTGCCTGTCAGACGTTACAATGTACCCCACCTACGGGGCATGTTGTCACATTTCACTGCCATTCCAAATAAAGAAAAATATGTATACACTGTAATTATGAAACAAAGTGACATACTTGTACAAGACAAGTGTGAAATGAATGTGGATAAAACAATTATATTCTGAACCCCATGTGGATTTCCTGAGAAAGTCAAAAAGTGTTACGTTGTGCCCTGCTCTCCTGGCACATATACGCAAAATACACACTGAAAAAGAGTAAATAAGGGCTTTTTCTGAGTTTCAGCACATTTAATGAAGGTAAGTAAAGGAAACTGAAAGAATACATTGAAGGAAGCACAATGAGTTGTATTAGCAACACATTGAAAATACAACTTTCAACCAATCTCCATTTTTAATCCATTTTACAAAATAAGGCTCGAATAGCTCTGCTTCCAACCACTAAAATATGAAAACATCTTTTACTGTAGCTTCTGATCACACTGCAAAAAAAGTGCTGTTCTTCCTCAGTATTTTTGTCTATGAGTTCATGATTAAAACAAGAACAAACTTCTGCCAATGGAGTGAGAAAAATCTACTTAATTTAAATAATTTAAATTAATTCCCCACTGACAGATATTTTAAGCGTGAATTTAATATTCTTACATTTTTCAAGACTTCACTTTACATTTGCATCTCAAGTAAACATATGTTGATTTAAGGATGTTTAGATATTGGAAAAACAAAAATACTGTGGAAGATATTCATTTTTTGCAATGCATGCAACATTTTACGCCATGACTTTATGATTTCAAGGAAACTTTCTGCTCCAATTTAAGACTTTTTAAGCTCTTGAGTTGTCTAAAGGAGAATTAAAACTTTTTAGGACAAGTTTAAGACTAGTAGATTTTTATATTTAATCAGAAATAAGATTTTAGTGTAAAAAAAAAGTGTTCTTCCTCAGTATTTTTGTCTTGTTCTCCAGTACAAATATCTTAACATTCTTAAATCAAGTTTCTGTTGTCTTGGTTTCTGAAAAATGCACCAAAATTAAGTGAGTCTTTGCTTAAAACAAGAACAACTATCTGAATGAAAACAATATTATTTGATTTACTATTACTTTATTTATTATTACTTAATTTCTTATTTAATTTTGCATGTCAAGTAAATGTACCTTGTTTTCAGAATGTTTAGATATCTAGAAACGTTGAGAGTTTGCAAGGTTATCAATTAATATTGATTTCTGTATATATAACGTATGGTGCTTTTAACTGATTTTCCGACATTATAAATCACTGTTCTACAGAACCTAACAGGTCAAATATTCTCAAAAATGTTGTTTTTGTGTTTGTTTCACAGATGAAAGAAAGTCATACATGTTTGAAATGACACGAGGGTGATTAAATGAAGACAGAAAGCTCATTTTCTGCTGAACTTTTGCTTAAAGTCATTCGATAAGTACGTTCTGATTGACACTTTACCCTCAGGAAGGTGAAGTCTGTCCTTCAGCTCATTTCTGATCAGATATCTTCACCTTCTCTGCCGGTTCGAGGTCAGAAAGTTTAACACAAACCTCTCAGATGACAAGCATCACAATCCTGGTACTATTTCCAGCCCTTTGCATTACAGACACTGTTACCAGACTGCATTCCCTCACGACAGAACGAACCCTTTATATTCACTGATGCAACACTGAACTTTTGACCAGATCAATGAAATGCATCTTTAACTCTGTTTTTGCTTCTGAACTTAAAAGTGCATTAAAATCATCACAACGTTGCTTAATTTTACATCAGCAACATACTGTCAAAATACATCATCTAGCGCTGGATCACAGTAACATTCATGGTTCAGAGTATTAGACATAAAAGGTCTTTGTGCTTGTTTTTATGAGCAGGTTGAACCTTTGAACCTCCAATGAAGCTAAAAACATCCACACATTGAACCTCATGAGCACCACATGATGATCTCCATACAGAGCAGCTCTGTGATTGAGTTAACCTTTCAAACAAGGTTAGAGAGAAGACCAGAAAAACAAAGAGCGACATAGAGACGCAGAACGAGGAAATGCGTTAGAATAACCAGCAAATATTCATCCAGATGAACATAAAAACCTTTTTATTCCTCCTGATGCTTTTAAGGACAGTTAAAGGGACAGTTCACCCAAAAATGATCATCCTCATGTCGTTTAAAACCCGTTTGACCTTCTGTGGAACACAAAAGAGATGTTAGGCAGAACGTTTGAGCTTTTTAAGGCTACGCCTATACTAATCCAGATACATTTGAAAACACAATACATTTTTTTTTTTTTCCAGTAAGTGGTGAGATATTTGTGACCCTGGAGCACAAAACCAGTCTTAAGCGTCAATTTTTCGAAATTGAGATTTATACATCATCTGAAAGCTGAATAAATAATCTTTCCATTGATGTATGGTTTGTTAGGATATAACAATATTTGGCTGAGATACAACTATCTGACTATCTGGAATCTGAGGGTGCAAAAAAATCTAAATACTGAGAAAATCGCCTTTAAAGTTGTCCAAATGAATTCTTAGCAATGCATATTACTAATCAAAAACGATGTTTTGATATATTTACAGTAGTAAATTTTCAAAATATCTTCATGGAACATGATCTTTACTTAATATCCTAATGATTTTTGGCATAAAAGAAAAATCAATAATTTTGAAACATACAATGTATTTTTGGCTATTGCTACAAATATACCCCAGCGACTTAAGACTGGTTTTGTGCTCCAGAGTCACATTTTGCTAATAAAATATGTTTGTGCCAGAAGAACTAATATGGCAAAGAAATATTTTAAATATATGCAAAATATACAGTATGTTGGGAACAGCGAGGCTCAATGAAATATGTTCTTGAAATTTTAAATATATTTAGTTTCAACCTTCATATACAAGAAGAGATTTTTATTCAAATGTGTTATATGTTCACACGTTACAAACAACAAATAAACGTTTTTTTCTTGAAATGTGACATATGTAAACGTATTTTCTTGGATTGAAATATATGGTGGGCAAAATATATTTTAAAATGTTTTTAAAATATATATTTAGATTTTTTAATACATTTTCTAGTGCTGTCAAGCGATTAATCGCGATTAATTGCATCCAAAATAAAAGTTTGTGTTTGTGTTTACATATGTGTGTGTGGGGTTTATAAGTATATTTCCTTGTTTTCCAGGACAAATATCTAAACATTCTTAAACCAAGCAAAATGACATATATATATATATATATATATATATATATATATATATATATTTATATAGAAAGTCTTGTTTTTAGAAAATTGCATCAAAAGTTTATGCTTCATATAAGAAAAAATATCTGCCAATGAAGTCAGAAAAATAAATATTTACTGTATATATATATACAATTTTTTTTTTTTTTTTTTTTTTGAAGACTTTATATCTTGAGTAATATTGCTCAAATTTTGATTTAAGAATGCTTAGATATTTGTACTGGAAAACAAGTAAGAAAATCAATATTTGTAGTGTGTGCACTATATTCTGAAGTCTTTACGCAATACAGATTGTTTCAAAGCAGCTTCACGATAATAAACAGGAAATATAATGTTGTACATTAACAGTGTAAAATTCATTATATAATATAAAACCGACTACAATTTCAGCTGTAAAGCAGCTCTACGTTAGACAACAGTGTCATTATTCAGCTCAAAATTTAGTTCAGTGTTGATTCAATTTATTTCAATAATCTCAATATTGCAAAACTCATCAATTATGAATTCAGCTATTTATAAGCAGCTCTACAGAAGACAATAGCTTCATTATTCAGCTCATCTAATAGTGTCAAATCGATAATATTACTAAATGTACATCTCCTATATTCTATATCTAGAGCATATTAATGTTAATTGTTAGTCAAACATTGTTTAGAATACAAGAAAATAGTGCTTCACTCAACTGAATGCATCACTGTTAATGTACAACTGTCATGTGAACATAATTGCTAAATGAAACCGTCTTTTATTTGACATTTCCTTCCTAATCAGACACGGTCATGTAACCGTGTTTAAGCATGCTGTGTTCTCCGGCCTAAAAAACACTGAGGAGAAAAGCTGAAGGATGAAGAAGAGAAAACTTGCACAGCAGAATTAATTTAAACGTGCAGCTAAAGCAACAGATGCTGCGCCAGATCACAGCGAATCCAGGAGATATGGAGTGTGTTTCTACACATGCATTCAAGGCTAGTTTCTCTCGCTTTATCAGAGCCAGCGCTCCTGAGACGTAACCGCACATCTGTTAGCAATCACGTCAATACTGATCGTACAATGCAATGGCTTATTCAGGACATTTATCAGCTTTCAGGTTTGTACGGATAATAGGAAACAAATGATAGGCCACATATAAATACAGACCTGTAAATAAAGTTTACATGAGGAGTTGCAACATTTGATTGTTTTCAATACGAGGGTAAAAACATTGAGGATTAATGTCGTTTAGACACAATCTGCCATGAATTACAGCTCAAGATCTTGCTTCAGGAAATTTTCCATGTTCATAATGTTGATTACCATAGAAAATAATTACATTTGTAGCTCTATTGTCGTTTTTTTAAAAGCTAAAATTTTAAACAAAAAAATCTATTACACTGTAAAAGTTTTTTTTTTTTTTTTTTAATTGGAGAGTTTCGGTCTTTCTACTTCAAAATTTCACATTTAATTCAATGCGTTACTTGCTATTTCTTTGCGATTGTGAAATTTAAACAGTGAAAACACTATCGACACCAATTTTTTTGATCCAGAAAAGGTTTTAAAAGCAGAAATGTGAATCTTGCATAAAACCTTTTGTCCAGTTTATCCTTTTTCAAAACTACTCGTCTTGGTGGATGAATGTCTGGTTATGTCATTTTCATGAGATATATTTATATTTTTAAAATATATTTTCTAGGGCTGTCAAAGGATTAATCGCGATTAATCGCCTCTAAAATAAAAGTTTGTGTTTACATATGTGTGTGTGTGGTGTATAAGTATATTTATATCTAAACATTCTTAAACCAAGCAAAATGACCTAAGATATAAAGTCTTGTTTTTAGAAAATTGTATCAAAATTAAGTGAGTTTATGTTCCATAAAAGTCCATGTTCCAGTGAAGTCAGAAAAATAAACACAATTTAAAGAGAAAACAAGTTTATTTTTCTGACCCCACTTGCAGATTTTTTATTATTATTTGAGAGTAGATATTTTAAATCCATGTAAACAGCTTTGCTCTGGTATTCTTTAATGTATCATGTCAAAGTTACTGCGTTTACTGCTTTTTTATGGTCATGAAATTGAGTTAAATATTGGATAATACACAGATACTGTCAGTAAGTGATTTATGGATGCTTGTTTCCGCCACTGAATAAAATTAAAGAAGGTCATTTAGATTTTTACCTTACAATTCTGAAATTTTTTCTCAGAATTGTGAGTAATTGTGAGTTATGAAGTCAGAATTGCAAGATATAAACTTGCAATTAGAGAAAATAGTATTTTTTCACTCAGAATTGGACATTATAGCAATTACAATCGAGATATAAACTTGCAATTCTGATTTTATTTTTTACTGTTTCAGCCACCTAATAAAAAAAGTAACTTTTTACTTTTAAAAAAAGTTGACTTTTTTTTTCTCAGAATTGTGATATAAACTCAAAATTGCAAGAAAAAAATTTGAATTGTGAGAAATACAGTTTGTTTTGCAAGATTTTTTCGATTTTGTGAGTTTTCTACTTTTTTCTTGTTTATTTATTTTTATTCAGTGGTGGAAATGGGCTTCCGTAGTGATTCTATTACACTACTGTCACATAATGTTCATGTCATGGGCCTGTCTTCTTTAAACAGTCTGTATTTTAGTGTTTGTCTGGTCCCATAGACTTACACTGTGAATGCCTTAAAGTAACACATGTCAAAAATATTTTATGTGAAATTTCAGATCTCAGAAACTCAAAATACTTTAAATAAACAGATATGAAAACTGAAAAGAAAAAAAAACTACCATGAAACTGCCGCAGTGGAAATGAATGCACAGAAGGATAAACACCTCTATAATCCTCCGATTCAAAGCACAGCTGGAATTCCTGGCGCTCCGATTATTCTCATTCCTTTGTTTTGTGAAAGAATGAAATCTTTCATGGCTCCCAAACCGGCTCGGCGCACGTGCGATGGTTTGGGAACGAGTTATGAATAATAGATTTGAGGCCGTTGCCTCCTGTGGTGAGGTGATCGCTTAATTAGCCATGATTAGCACTGCTCAAACCCCCAACACTCAGACCACACAACTCCACTCAAAACTCATCGCATATTTCATATTCAGCATGACCTACTTAATTTAGGGTAGAGTTATAAATATTGACTTTCTGTGCTGAACACCTCCAGATGAGCCTCAAAACGCCTTAAAATAGTTTTAATTACTAAGCAGAAGTTGATCAAATCTTTAGCGACACATCACAGCGGAATTAATCACTATTCCCATGAGCAGTTAAAAAGACCGGATAATTAGTCAAACATTCCTTCTGCTGTCATTATTTATTTTATCAGATTACACAGTGTATAGTTTATTTTTAAGCACTTTATTTCTGTTTTTGAATGAATCTTTTAAATTAATTTAAAATAGTGTGACAACAAAATATCTTAAAAAAAAAAAAAAAAAAAAAGACAACAAAACAGATTCAGGGAATAGTTGTCTTTCCTTAAAATGGAACTGAATGTGTACGAACTGATTCGCTAAAACGAATCAGAGAAGAAATTAACGCTTTTATTCATCAGGAACGCATTAAACTGATCAAAAGTGACAGTAAAGACATTTATAATGTTATAGAAGATTTCTATTTCAAATAAATGCTGTTCTTCTGAGCTTTCTATTCATCAAAGAATCTTTAAAATAAAATGCATCATGATTTCCACCGAAATATGAAGCAGCACAACGGTTTACAACATTGATAAAAATCGGAAATGTTTTTTGAGCCGCAAATCAGCATATTAGAATGATTTCTGAAGGATCATGTGACACTGAAGACTGGAGTAATGATGCTGAAAATTCACAGAAATAAATGACAGTTTACATAGAAAATGGCTATTTTAAATTGTAATAATATTTCACAATTTTTACTGTATATTTGATACATAACTGCAGCCTTGGTGAGCAGAAGAGACTACTTTCAAAAACGATCAATGGCACAAATGGCTCGCTGTACACTAGCTAAAAGGAGACTGAGAACTTAATTTGACGTCAGTGATCCTAACAGCTGAATCCAGGACATTTTCACATGTTTTAGTGAATCATTTGGTGCACCAGAACAAACCTTGTGTAACTGGTACTGTCCTGGTATATAAACTGGGATGTCTGGTCATTTTACCTACAGTACATTGTAACTGAGAAACAAGGTTTGTGGTCAATGTCAAGTACAACAGGCATTGATAAATGTAGACAAAGTGAATCATTTGATTCACTGATTCAAACGTGTTCTGACTCCGCTGGAAGTGAACGACTCTCTCAAAATGCTTCCAAATCACAGCTGTTGGTCTAAGTGCACTTGAAAGGAATGTTTTCCCTTCTTCACTACGGGCCGTTTTTGACAACCCCGATCCATTAGTCCGACAGGGCTGCTTTGTAACTCACCGAGAAATAAAAAAAGAGCCTTTTGTCGTGCAAATAACACCGGAACGAGCGCTTAATGGCGTCCCGCCGTGGGTCTGCAACTCTCAACATGTTAAAAACCTCAGCGACAGGACGGAAAAATGCTGCTGTGCTTCCTGCGGATCAAACACTGCGGGACAGATAGAAAGGAAGGGATCTGTCAGCACATCAGCTCACCCTTCTCTCTTTGCTCTGGCAGCGAAAGGGAATCGTGGCTGACCGACCGGATCTGATAACAATCGGAGCTCGCTAGAATTCCCTGAGAAGAGCGTGAGACACCGAGGAGCCTGATCTCGCCGGGCAGGTTTCTCTCCTTTACACACACAGAGGAAAGAGAGAGCGGTGTTGACAGCTTAACCTCTGGGCTCAGATACGGATCTCTGCTGACAGACTGAACCAGAACTGTCACACGTCTGATGGGTGTCGTCTTCTCGTTTAATAACACGCCTTCCCCGTGCATTAACGTTTGTTACGCCCTCGTTATCAGCAGCCTCAGATCTGGATGCATTTTCTCCACAGGCGTTTCAAAAACTTTCCTTCTGACGTTTAACCCTATAAAGCCTATACTGTATCATATTTGATGAAGGCCTTTAAATGTTCGAAACGTGCTGTTAAACACACAATCAGATTGATTTTTTTATTGTAACTGTACAAACGTCCAGCTTCATCTGGTGCTTCACGTGTTTTCTGCTGTCAAATCTTGACTGATTTTTAGCAAGTAAAATGATTTTTATCTGTAGTAGCCTGATGTTTCCAGATGAACACTGGACTGAAGCAGCTCGGGCTGCAACTGATGATCCATCAATCATTTTTAGCAAAATCAGTGTGTCTCAAATCTGATCATCAGGATGTTTTGAGGAGCGTTTGTTTCCAGAAGCTTTACTTTCACTGTTCCTCAGCGGAGGAATGATCTTCACAAGCCTCCGAAACATATTTCTTCATCTCTCAATCAGCATTGGATTGCATTGCATTATATGTTTGGATCATTTCAATCTCAGCTTACTAAGACATTTTATTGGAGAGTGAAGACTGATATTTAGATGATTTTGTGTCAGTAAACAGCTCTACTGTTATAAAGATCTCACTGATTTGCATTACAAGCATCAGAATGTCATTATATAAATATCAGCATCTGCAGCAAGTTGATTATTTTTGCTCAGTTTGAGTCTCTGAATAAAACTGAGCTGTTTTTCCTCCATATTCTCAGACTATATGAGGCATAAAAGCCTGACTTATCAAAAACGACACTCAACATAAAACACATTTGCAAGCGTTTTTTTTTTTAATGCATGTATTATTTTGTCTATAGGTTCCATTTCAACATGATTTTTCGGTAACACTTTATTTTAGGGTCTCTTAACTAGTTGCTTATTAGCATGCATATTACTAGAATATTACCCATTTATTAGTAGTAATTAAGCACATATTAATGCCTTATTCTACATGACCTTATTCTACATCCCTAATCCTACCCAACACCTAAACTTAACAACTACCGCACTAACTATTAATAAGCAGAAAATTAGGAGTTTATTGAGGGAAAAGTCATAGTTAATAGTGGATAAGTGTTCCTTATTCTAAAGTGTTACCGATCTGACTATTATTTGAAATGTCAGGCTTTACAAGGTTAATAATCATAGTATCTTATCTCAGGCCTCCTTAATATGGCCTTCAAGAGTTTGCGTTCAAATCTGAATGCAACGACCATTAGTGGAGTAACACAAGCTAAAAAACACAGGTGAACATGCTTACACAGTCAAACGCATCAAATTATTAGGAAATACCCAATGCATGCTCGGCGAAAAGGGAATATTATAAAATATCTAGGGATATGTGATCTCTCAAAGGTGCCTTAATAGAAAGCCAAGACCACCTCGAACTGCTTTTAAAAGCATCTGAGACCACACACAACACAGATAGACAAGACTATTCAGCAAAGCATTTATTCTGGACACGGTCCTTGGCGACTCGCCGCACATATTCTGTGGTTTTGCAACAGCGAAATGAACAGAATGATATGTTCTTACACCCAAACCCCACTGAAGAAAAGCCTCACCTCATTCTTATGCCTTCAGAAAACGTCCTTGGCTGCCTAAAAGTGAGCGGCAGAGTGACAGAAAAGTAATTTGCTGCCTTTCGCTGCCAGTGGCTTATGAGATGTGGTTTATGGAGACAGATCTAGATTGACGTATTCGTACATGCCTCAAGGCTACACATGCTGAAGAAAACCGGACTGAAGACGTCTGCACCAGAAAAACCCCTGCAATCATCTGAAAGGGAGAGAAAATGGTTGATTTTAGTTCAAGAAGACAGCTGTTGTCTTCTCTAAATCAAAATTATGCGCTCATCTATGCAAAAAGCATGCAAAACACTTGCATTTACAGACAAACTCATTTAAAATGCAAGCCGACCGACTCGCGCTCTTTATTTAGGCTGCGTTCCTGAACTGCATTTAGCTAAACTAATTAGTAGTTCAGCAGCATTTGAGCGAGCCTGATGTGTTGCGGTTGGCTTTCCATGTATCTCTTTGGTTAAAAAAGCCCAGGAATTCCAACATTTGCAAACCACCTGCATACTTAATATGCATGTCTGCATACTTCATGTTCATGCGATCCACCACAGATCTCCAGACAACAAACCACACGTCATTTCTTTTCCAAAAATTTCCACACACCCAAAGATTTCTGCATGTAAACATCCATAATTGCACACTGGGATTTATTGCACTAGTCATGTGGACTGTTTTCTGTAATCATGATACAAGTTTACATGACATACTTGATGTTTAATATACAGTATCATATTAAAAGGTCCCTGGAAAATCAGAATTTACACTACAATGAATTAATCAAATTTGAGACAGTGCATGGAAAATGTGCAAATTGCATCTGAAACATTAAACACTGACAGTAATCTTTCACAATCGCAAATCATCTAAATGCATATTACACAGGATCAACTTGAATTTTTTCTATTATACCCATACAGTACAAGCAAATAACCTTTCTCAAAGTCAGACTAGAAAGTTTCTGTCTGAGAAACGCGCATCAGTACAGATCAATTTCTGCTTTAATAATTTATTGGCTCGCTGTATTCTGCTTTAGCCAGCGGTTGACATCAGGGATACCTTTAGATTCTCTGGGAATTAAAGCTTGTAATCAGGCATGCAATGTGCAATTCTGAAAACACCTTTGTATTTCTCTTTTTTTTCCCGGATGAAACTTCAAAGACGTCACAGCAAACCCTCACATCTTCAAGGTGAAAATGTGTGTACTCCATTTTATCAAGCTTGAGGAGAGACTCCAAGAGAATTAGCACAGAAAATTTAAATTGGTCTCATTGAGGCCTAGCGCTGTAAGACATTCATTTTTAATGTGGCGACTGCACCGCTCCACTCGCAGCGCCGTCCTGATTTCTGATCAGCCTCTGAGCTAAAGCTTCACTTTCCACCCCGTCAGCTTAAAATAACAGAGGAAGCAGAATAAAACAAAGGCTGAGAGTTCAACTGTTTGGTCCAAAACTCTCCCTGTAATTTTTGTTGTCATCATACCATCAGTACTTGCATGCTAGTACTAGAAATGACTGGGAATCGTAATGAATTATTAAACTTAACGATTATAGTTTTTTTTTTAAACTGAATTATTTGAGTATTTTTGAGAAAGCATTAAATAATAGTGTATATTTAATATGAAGCACCAGTCAATAATCATGCTGATTGCAAACTGTATAACTGTATATTTGACTAATCTAATGACTTGTGAGTCATTTAAGGCCAATCACATACTTCCCTACTACATAGTAAGCGAAAAATAGTATGTGAAAAGAGTAAAATGCAGTATATAACACTAAACAGAACACACTTTTTTTAATTGTCATGAAATATTTAAAAGATGCATCAAATAAAGATTCATTAAAAAGAACTGGCTCATTAGAGTCAATCGTTTGTAAATCGAACTACACTGGCTGTGACATGTATTTGTTTTGCGTGTTTCAGGAAAATAAGATGCATATCGAATGAAATGTTAAAGAAATTACATCATATGACATTTTTTCTACATGCAAATTAAATAAAAAAGATTATTTCACTGTGCACGGATATGCAAGATAATGCAATGCATTTTTGAGCAAGCATCACAAACCGCTGACCCCAGATTGCATTCACATCAACTAAGCGAGCTGAAAACTGAAGTCAGAACTAGTCAAGACGCACTAAAACCATGAAAGTGTCCTACGAAGCTTGCTGAAGCGAGGATTAAATGGCTTCCCAGAAAACGCAAAGCACTCCTTGAAAGCAGTGCATACGTGCAAATCACACAAATGACTGGGAGAGTCTTCAGATACAGTTATTATGAGATTATACAAGCTCTGGATTAACTTGTAAGAGCATACATATTTTGTGTTGCTAATGGGAGGTTTTGTACAGTGTGTTGACTGATGGATGACTGATTTACTGGGGATTTCAGAGGCAGCAACGAGAGACAAGTGCTCATTATACTGCTGCCCTCAACTGATAAAAACATGATGAAATAACTGGAGGGAAAAAACTGAGAAGAAACAGGAGGAGGCTGTGAGTAAGGATGCAAATCATCAGGTATTTAACCATTACGGTTCCTTTAAGACCCATGAAAACGTTTCACAAGAACCAGTTCATGAGAGTCATTTGTTTGTGATTCACTGCTCGTGCTGTATGTTTGAGAATTGTGCGACCAGCAAGGACAATACAATAGATAGACGAGTTATGCATGGTCTTTGTATTATTTCACAGTGCCTTTTTTCTCTCATCACATTCAATTCACATTTAAAATATCACAAAAAACTATTTATTTAGCTGTACAAACACTGTCAAGACTAATAATAGTGTTTCATCCACATCTGTGGAATAATGTGCATGTTCAAGAACTACACTGCAAAAAGAGTGTATAAATATCTAAATATTCTTAAATCTAGATATATTTACTGGAGAAGCAACATAACATAAAATAAAAAGTTTTTGCTTAAAACGAGAAAAAATATCTGCCAGTGGAGTCTTAAGTCATTTTGCTTCTCATGTGAATGCATCTTGATTTAAAAATGTTTATATATTTGTACTGAAAACATGACAAAATACTAAGTAAGAAAATCTTTTTTTTCAGTGTATTAACTGAAATGAATGTCATGAAATCATCAACAGTTTCACATTATTACTTTCAAAATATGCTCTTGATCTTAAACTTTAAAACTAAGCAAAATAGTCAATGTTTAGCCACACTGATAGATGATTCTTCTCAGCAAAGATTTAATTATATGTGACCCTGGACCACAAAACCAGTCTTAAGTTGCTGGGGTATACACGTGCTGGTCATATAATTAGAATATCATCAAAAAGTTGATTTATTTCACCAATTCCATTCAAAAAGTGAAACTTGTATATTATATTCATTCATTACACACAGACTGATATATTTCAAATGTTTATTTCTTTTAATTTTGATGATTATAACTGACAACTAAGGAAAATCCCAAATTCAGTATCTCAGAAAATTTTAATATTACTTAAGACCAATACAAAGAAAGGATTTTTAGAAATCTTGGCCAACTGAAAAGTATGAAAATGAAAAGTATGAGCATGTACAGCACTCAATACTTAGTTGGGACTCCTTTTGCCTGAATTACTGCAGCAATGCGGCGTGGCATGGAGTCGATCAGTCTGTGGCACTGCTCAGGTGTTATGAGAGCCCAGGTTGCTCTGATAGTGGCCTTCAGCTCATCTGCATTGTTGGGTCTGGTGTCTCTCATCTTCCTCTTGACAATACCCCATAGATTTTCTATGGGGTTAAGGTCAGGCGAGTTTGCTAGCCAATTAAGAACAGGGATACCATGGTCCTTAAACCAGATACTGGTTGCTTTGGCACTGTGTGCAGGTGCCAAGTCCTGTTGGAAAATGAAATCTGCATCTCCATAAAGTTGGTCAGCAGCAGGAAGCATGAAGTGCTCTAAAACCTCCTGATATATGGCTGCGTTGACCTTGGACCTCAGAAAACACAGTGGACCAACACCAGCAGATGACATGGCAGCCCAAACCATCACTGACTGTGGAAACTTTACACTGGACCTCAAGCAACATGGATTGTGTGCCTCTCCTCTCTTCCTCCAGACTCTGGGACCCTGATTTCCAAAGGAAATGCAAAATTTACTTTCATCAGAGAACATAACTTTGGACCACTCAGCAGCAGTCCAGTCCTTTTTGTCTTTAGCCCAGGCGAGACGCTTCTGACGCTGTCTGTTTTTCAAGAGTGGCTTGACACAAGGAATGCGACAGCTGAAACCCATGTCTTGCATACGTCTGTGCGTAGTGGTTCTTGAAGCACTGACTCCAGCTGCAGTTCACTCTTTGTGAATCTCCCCCACATTTTTGAATGGGTTTTGTTTCACAATCCTCTCCAGAGTGCAGTTATCCCTAGTGCTTGTACACTTTTTTCTACCACATCTTTTCCTTCCCTTCGCCTCTCCATTAATGTGCTTGGACACAGAGCTCTGTGAACAGCCAGCCTCTTTTGCAATGATCTTTTGTGTCTTGCCCTCCTTGTGCAACGTGTCAATGGTCGTCTTTTGGACAACTGTCAAGTCAGCAGTCTTCCCCATGATTGTGTAGCCTACAGAACTAGACTGAGAGACCATTTAAAGGCCTTTGCAGGTGTTTTGAGTTAATTAGCTGATTAGAGTGTGGCATCAGGTGTCTTCAATATTGAACCTTTTCACAATATTCTAATTTTCTGGGATACTGAATTTGGGATTTTCCTTAGTTGTCAGTTAAAATCATCAAAAATTAAAAGAAATAAACATTTGTAATATATCAGTCTGTGTGTAATGAATGAATATAATATACAAGTTTTACTTTTTGAATGGAATTAGTGAAATAAATCAACATTTTGATGATATTCTAATTATATGACCAGCACCTGTATTTGTAGCAATAGCCAAAAATACATTGTATGGGTCAAAATTATAGATTTTTCTTTTATGCCAAAAATCATTAGTATATTAAGTAAAGATCATGTTCCATGAAGATATTTTGTAAATTTACTAATGTAAATATATCAAAATGTAATTTATGATTATTAATATGCATTGCTAAGAACTTCATTTGGACAACTTTAAAGGTGATTTTCTCAATATTTCGATTTTTTTGCACCCTCAGATTCCAGATTTTCAAATAGTTGTATCTCACCCAAATATTGTCCGATCCTAACAAACCATACATCAATGGAAAGATTATTTATTCAGCTTTCAGATGATGTATAAATCTCAATTCCGAAAAATTGACACTTAAGACTGGTTTTGTGGTCCAGGGTCACATATTTATAATCAACAATCCATTTGCTTTATCTGCCATTTGAATGGATTTTTTCCCCCGTTGCAGTGCATATATGCAAAATCTTTGACTGGCAGAAATAGTAATAGTCATAAATTATTTTATCAGGCAATATAAGCATCTAACCTACTTTTTATAACAACCTTCATGCCTTAAAACAAGTATATATAAATATAAAATTATAATTTATGATGCTTTAAGATGCTAATATGACTATTTGAGAATATGACAGAGCCACAGCCTCCATATGCTTACAGCAAACTGCCAATCACAACAGCCACAACCCTGATTGCATGCTTTCGGTTTCACCGTGTCTGGTTTGGTTAGTTGTTGATGTGTTGCCCACACGGAGTCTGTGACCACAGAAAGTATCATGATACATCAATCAGTACTATGGGATATAAGCACATCTTATGGCATGATAAAATCACTGTACAATAATATACAGTGATTTTATAAGGCTAAAACGACTTCCTAACACAATTAGGAAAAAGTAATTGAAAAGACTATAAAAAATCTGTTACAGTGTACCCTGGGGCTCAATTGGATTGAATAGGCTTCATGTAAACAATCGATCGATCTGACTGAGCTTGATCCGAATGAAATTTCAATTGGAAAGATAAGTGTAGACTGGAAATAATCCGATCAACAGGAAAAATCAAGCTTGAATCTGACTGTTTTATCAGTCTGAAACAAAATCACTTTTAACACATGAGTTAGAGTTCCTATATAAAGAGTACTTTCAGAATCTGAAATCAGATTGGATTCATATAAACCAATACACAAAATGCATTTAAAAATGCAAGACGCAGGGCAGTGGAATAAATAAAAACACAAGGTATAGAGATGCATTTTTTAAAAGTTGAACTGCTTTTAAATTGTGAGACGATGGAAAATATGCAAGATGCGAATGCAGAGGCCAAATATGGCCAATTTTAAAAATGGTTATCAGGAGTGGGTCTTTGAGAATTAGCCTTGAACAGAATTTGCATTTACATACAAATGATAATTACACAAAATGTGAGTCAAAAAACACTGGCAGTGCTGCTTTTGCTGCAACCTGTAAAAACGAGCAACGCAATAAATTTGCATTGCTTGCGTGCTGCTTAAGCATGCAGCATTAAACAGACCTCTAGCTGAGTTTTTAGTATTTGCATGTAGAAATGCAGGCTAGCATTGCTTTTAATGCGCTGAACTATCCTGGATCCTGGAACTATCCTCAGCTAGACTCCACTACAAAACTTTTAATAAAAATATGTATTGTAAAATATTGCATTGCCTTTTTAATGCAAACTCCAAATTCCGAAGGGATTTCTCAATACCGTCTATGTAGAGAAAAAAAAACCTTTTCTTACATAGACAATGGCATGCTTTCTTTGGCTGAGCCGTGAAAATAAAAACAAACCCTTTACATGCCTGGAGGGAGTGTCACAATAATAAACCCATCCTTCTGAACAGTTAATTCCCAACTCCGCTTCTGAAGCGCAGGCATATGAGTAAAGCAGGCCCCGGATGCCTCTTTTCTGTGGAACATAAACCGGCACTTTAGAGAGGGGTTTGTATCAGGTGACTCCCACGGGAGCAGAGCGTCTCCCTGGAGAATCTGTGCCATGTGAAACTGGAGAACCTTGTCATAATGCCGTGTCCTCAGAGACGAGCCTGGCAGCAGCCCCAACGCCTTTGCAGCTGCCGCTCGCTGAAGGAGTTACGACTGGCTTCCGCGCCGCTGCTTTTGAAGACTTGGGAAAGGTGAACACAAGAAGGACATTCTGCCGTTCAAGTATTCCAAGCGGATCTTCAAAAAACGCCTAAAGAGACGACCTTGTAATTCTCGTGTCCCGGAACAGGCCTCATGAAAACCATCTCCAGTGTTTGGAGAGACGCCCGAGGGCTTTTCTCTCCAGCCAGCAGAGACGGAGTGTTTTGTTATGGTCTCATTATTTTAGCTTGTGCGCTCTTGCCCAGAAATATACTGCTTCAACTCTAACTGGATCCCATCTTTCAACACGGCGCATTATTAAATAGACACCTACGGAAGTCCAGGCTTGTTACGGCTGCCGTTCGCTTGCAATTTCCAAGCACTCCAACTGATTGTGTTTCATCACAAGTGCAAAGACTAGGCTACTTTTCGGTGCTTGTCCAAAAACACTTACAGTAATGATGAGCATTCATCAGAAAAAACCTGCTTTAGCAACGACTAAATATAAAATAAAAATAAAAACCACACACATATTTTCCACACTAGTACATCCTACTAGATAAGCCTTGCGTTAAGAATAAATGATAGTTATTTAGCAACAAAGCAATACGTCATAATTTAAGTAAGACTTTATGAATGGCTGCTGGCTGCAATCCAGATAGATATGCAATATTCATAACAAAAAACCCGTCAAATGTGTCTTTAATGATAATTATTCAGTAATGATACGCACACAAAACTTGATTCATTTCAATCAGAGATGGGGAGTAACGAAGTACAAATATTTCGTTACTGTACGTAAGTAGATTTTTCTGGTATCAGTACTTTACTTCACTATTTATTTTTCTGACTACTTTTACTTTTACTCCTTACATTTTTACACAAATATCTGCACTTTCTACTTCTTGCATTTTCAAACGAGGCTCGTTACTTTAGTTTTGGTGGATCACCATTCGATAACAAATCTATAATAAATCATGAATCGGTTTTGTGTTTGTTTACTTAGTTAAGAATTAAACTGCTAGATAATAATAATAATAATTACTTACATTTATATAGCGCTTTTCTAGGCACTCAAAGCGCTTTACATTGTGTGTGTGTGGGGGTTGTCTCATAGATATCAGGGGGGTCAGATGATTAATAATAGCCTACTGTAAACTAAACTAAACTAAATTACTATCATCACTCAAAATACTGTATGATAAAGGACATCATTATTATCTACTGTAAAGTTACAGTAGTAATTTAGCAAACAAATGCTATAAAACATCATTTTATAATATGTTTAGAGGAGAGGGAGCTAGGGCAGATAACAACTCAACCCTTATGTAAATTCATACCAAAAACCATGGTTATAGTTAAACCATGGTAACCACAAATTAACCATGGTTTTGCTACACTAACTATAGTCTAACCATGGAATATGTAGTAAAACTATGGTTGTAAATTAAAACAAAAAACAAACAAACAAAAAAAACTTTTACTGTAATAAACCATGGTTAACTTTGGTAAGAGAAGAATATGAATCATGATAATGCAATAACATGAACAGTATCAGGATTTTTCTTTAAATATATTGGCATGATGTAATTATTATTGTATTAATTTTGACATTTAGGCAATTTAAAAGTATAGTTTCGCTAAATCTATAGTATTTAAGTCATTATAAGATAGAACAACAACACATGGTCATAATGTGATACTTTAAATTGAACTTAAAAAAGTTGTGTTATTGCAAACAGAATACAGTGAGGTGGTTGTTTTGCAAAAAGGTGGAGACAGTTCTGTTCATAACAGCAGATGGCTGATGGGAAAATTGACAGGTACAAGAAAATTAGTGGAAAAAAGTAAACACACACAAAGTAAGATGTAGAGATGGAAAATGAAGAGCCTGAAAAGAAAATGGAAGTGAAGGTGCAGTTCAATGGAGCACCTTTAATTATTTTGCATGGACCCAGCCTAAGGTTTTAAACCTTTTTTTAAATGTGATGGCCATACAAAAATAAAAAGGGTTATTCGTGGTTTCAGAATGTGTTGTGGGTGTATGGGATGGCCTGGATAAGCGTGAGATTTCCTTGCCTGAAATTTTGTCTCGGTCCTGCCCTGTTCTACATGGTGGTTGTTCAGCCATGATACATTCATTAGCTAACAAAATATTAAATGCAAGTTATTTTGTATTAATGTGTCAATATGACATAAGGTCCAGTAACCAGCCTGACACTAAAACAGGTAGTAGTAATGGGTACTTTTTACTTAAGTAAATGTCATAGCCAATACTTCTTTACTTTAACTTGAGTAAAGAAGTGTAGCCAGTACTTCTACTTTTACCAAAGTATGTTTAAACATGAGTATCTGTACTTCTACTTGAGTGAAGGATGTGTGTACTTTTGCCATCTCTGATTTCAACACAGACATCCCTAAAAATAATGATAACTAGCAGTTCATTAAGGGAGGCAGATGTTGATTCAGTAACTAAACTGAGCGATTCAGTGAAGAATTCGACTACTTCAAACAGGTAAATCATTTTTTTCCCGAACTATTCGTCAAAAGAACCGGCTCACAAGAGTCATTTGTTTATGAATCAGACTACACTGGTCGCGCTGTTTGTGTCTGATTCATTAAAAAAACCTGGCTTGTTGGTGATTTAAAGGGGTTATATGATGCAATTTCAAGTTTTCCTTTCTCTTTGGAGTGTTACAAGCTGTTTGTGCATAGATAAGAGCAAAGAAATATTCTTTATAAAAGTTAAGACTCTGCCACGCCTTCCTAAAACGGCTCATTTAAACACGCCCCCACATGTCTACATCACGGTGTGGGAAGATTTGCATAACACCGCCCAAATGTTCATGCAATGAAAGAAGGCATAACTTTTATTCTCACTGTAGTACTGTTGTTGCCGCCGCCATGTCGTGGAGACGCTGTGTGTTTCATTGTGAAAGCGAAAGTACTTTGTTTGGCTTTCCAAATGAGTACACAACTAAAAATCAGTGGTTAAGTCATATTTACAACACTGCTCCAGAACAGTACAACCCAAATATTTGAGTGTGTGCAGCGCATTTTACGGAGGACTGTTTCCTGAACCTGGGAGAGTAGCCTACAATGTGAACACTATGAATGGCTGTGAACACTATAAAGTGGGGCAATTCCAACGTCGCAAGGACAGTCTGGTGCCTGTAAGTACATTTCGATATTTAAAGAATTTGCTACTGACTATTCAAACGCGAGATTTGAGCAGTGTAGAGTAGTGCTAGTTTGCCGTTTCTACAATCAAAAATGCAGACATGGTGTTATGTTTACGGTAATTATGTAATCAGTAATTATGTCCTCACTGAATGCAGCAAATGCCTCATTTATAGTGGGTTTTATTGTTTTAGTCTCGTCGCGCCGGGACACGGAATCACAACATAGTAAGGGGCATAACATTTCAGTCACACGCTTGAGGTATTCAGCCAATCACAATGCACTGGATAGCTGGCCAATCAGAGCACACCTCACTTCTCAGAATAATGAGCTTTGTAAAAATCAACGCGTTTCATGAAGGCGGAGCATAGAGGAGCAACAATAATGTGCAGTATGTGGAAAATAATGTTTTTTTTTAACCTCGAACCATGTAAACACATTGCATTACACAAAATAATGTTCTTCTTAGCAGCATCATATGACCCCTTTAAACTGCATTGGCCGCGCTGTTTGTGTTTGATTCACTACAAAGAATCAGCTGTTTTGAGCTAGTTGTTCGTAAATCAGTTTTGGTTCACTAAAAAAAGAACCGATTCATAAAAGTAATTCTTTCACAATTCAGATCACACTGGTAGCGCTCTCAGTGTTTGATTCACTATTAAGAACCGTCTCATGAGAGTCATTTGTGACCCTGGAGCACAAAACCAGTCTTAAGTCGCTGGGCTATATTTGTAGCAATAGCCAAAAATACATTGAATGGGTCAAAATTATTGATTTTTCTTTTATGCCAAAAATCATTAGGATATTAAGTAAAAATCTTGTTCCATGAAGACATTTTGTAAATTTCTTACCGTAAATGTATCAAAACTTAATTTTTTATTAGTAATATGCATTGCTAAGAACTTCATTTGGACAACTTTAAAGGTGATTTTCTCAATATTTACAT
Organism: Onychostoma macrolepis; assembly: GCF_012432095.1. NCBI lineage: Eukaryota > Metazoa > Chordata > Actinopteri > Cypriniformes > Cyprinidae > Onychostoma > Onychostoma macrolepis. The sequence continues at coordinate 1,963,388 of NC_081170.1, read as the reverse complement.
TTTTTTGCACCCTCAGATTCCAGATTTTCAAATAGTTGTATCTCGGACAAATATTGTCCGATCCTAACAAACAATACGTCAATGGAACGCTTATTTATTCAGCTTTCAGATGATGTATAAATCTCAATTTCGAAAAATTGACACTTAAGACTGGTTTTGTCGTCCAGGGTCACATTTGTTAGTGAATCGGACTACACTGGTGGTCGCGTTGTATGGTTGTTTATGCAGGCCAATTCAATAGAAAGACATTTCTTGTTATTTATTTCTTTGTACACAGCATTTGTTTAGCATCACATTCACTACAGACTTATATTCACAAGTTAATATTCACACTCACTGGAAAAACATTTTAATAGTTTAAATAAACTAATGTTTAAATGTTGAAAAACATTGTCCTGTGTGAACCCTCCTTTTTGTGTTTTACGAACCAATGAAAAGACTTAAAGATATCTTTCTGAAAGGAGTCGTGATGCCCAGATGAGTGAAGTCTGTTTACACGCTCCGTTCAAACCTTTTATTGTCCATTAAGTTTCCTAAAGAACGACTAATTGATTCATGATAATGATTGATTCATCAAATGATTATTCCTTGTCTCGTAAAAACACTACTGTTAGATTGTTTTAAAATGTTATTGTTTCAGAACGTTCAGAGAACATTCAAAATTAACGTTCCCATAATGTTTGCAAAATTATTAAATGAAATGTTCCCTTAATGTTGGCATAAAACATTAAGGGAACACAAAAAGTAAATAAACTGAACGTTTTGAATGTTCAGAGGACATAACATTTCCACAACTTAATGGGAACATTAGCAAAATGTTCTTAGAACATATTTTGTTGGCTCTATTCAACGATTTGTGTGACATCATCGCTCAAAAATGTCAAAATATGTTTCCCTGCGACAGTTTCCATGTATTATTAAAATTCTATGATGGCAAATATTGCTACTTCTGCTCTATGTATTGTTATATTGGTGGATATAAATGAAAATTATTAAATATGATTATTCCTTGTAATAATTGAAAAACAGTAGACAATGTCTTGATTGTTTATTAAATTATTTATTTATTACATTACATTAATGCATTTATCAGACGTGACTTACTTCTTGCATTAAACATTTTGAATAGCTAAATGAATAGTAAATGAATCTTCTTGACTACAGTCAGTGTTTGATTGAAATGAAGCATCCTCTGATTGGAAAACAGGGGAATTCGAGAATAATATGGATAAAATATTTTCACCAAATAATATTCAAAAAGGTGTTTTTTTCCACGATTCACACTTGAGGCATTCTGTAAACCTACTATTTCATTTGATTAGCACAGAAAAGAAAATCTGCTTCACCAAAGCTTGAGTTCCCCAGCCGAACCCTGAGGATATTCTTCTGATAATGACCTGCTCTCTACAGACTCCTGCTCTCTGCTCTCAGATCCATCCGACTGGGTGCTAATTACGCTAAAGTCAGAAGACAGCATGGACAGAAATGTACATCTACCCGAGGATATTCATTATAATGAGCGTACACATTTCTCCGGCTTATTAAGGGTGGCGGAAGTCAGTTATCATCAGCGAGTAGCAGTGAACTCGAGACAACATCCTCCCACGGGCCACGTCTCCGATTCTTCTGTCAGAGAAACACAGATTACAGCATGCGGGCCAGAACACGAGCCTTGCTCCATTACAGGCACACAATGAAAACACATCCGGAAGCTCGCTCTTTCTACCCTCATGGAAAAACATCCATCTTTTGCCAGGCGACAGGGTTGCTTGTCATTACAGGGCTCCCTGTAGCAGCCGTGATGAAAGACGTGTGCATTCCCAGAAGTCTGTGGGCCAGAGAGACAGCAGATCTGAGGAGGACGCTGACTGTAGTTCACAGCTTAGAGTTTGTGCAACATGCCATGTTCTCCCTACAAGCTATGCATTACAAAGAAAACTGCTTCAGAATAACATACTAGTCATACTATTTAATATTGCAATTAGCAGATACTTTTATCCAAAGTGGCTCTCATTTCTGCATTTCTGATGTACATTTAGCAGTTCATGCATTTATGCATGGGAACCTAACCCATGATGTGAACATGCAACCTGACAAAGTCATAAAACAACAACTTAGATATTGTATAGGTAATTATAGTATTGCTAGTTGTACCTCTTCTGCCATTTGTTATCTCTTTCTCAAACCCTTTTGAGGGTAAATGGGTTTCTCACACTTCCTTTCAGTGTTGCAACAGTCTAGTAATTGTGATCCAAAAAAACGAACAACCAAAAAACAACATTTGAGAGATTTCTTTTTTTTTTTTTGACTGTGAAACTCAACTCAATAAAGAAAGGGAATTTTCCTTGAATAATTCAGAAGACGAGTCTTAATTTCAAAGAAAACTTTGAAATTTCATATGTTTTCATGTGTTTCATATTTTAGTGTTTGACAAGCTACAATAAAGGTTTTCTCTTTTTTTTTATCTGACTCGTCAGTGTTTTTCAAAGTGTTGATTTTTGGCTAATTGCATGGAAACCAAAGGGGCTCAAATTGACCGCAACACAAACGTTGTAACAAATTTTGTACAGCCTTTCCTAAACACATCTGTGTATTGAAACTTTGCATGCACATTCATGACCCCAAATAAAAAATCTTCACCAAATTTCAAGATGAAATCAATAGTTTAAGTATTTTGAACAGTATGAAAATCAAGTGTGGGGCAAATTGTGGGCCAACACAAAAGTTGTGATAAATTTTGTACAACCTTTCTGAGACACATTGATCTGTCTAAACTTTGCATGCACATTCAGAACCCTAAATTACAAATATTCACCAAATTTCACAAAGAAATAAATAGTTTAACTAGTATTTTCAGCAGTTAGAAAATCGAGTGTGGGCCAAATTGACTGCAGCATACGAGTTGTCAAGTCAAGTCAAGTCACCTTTATTTATATAGCGCTTTTACAATACAGATTGTGTCAAAGCACTTAACAGTATCAAATTGGAGGATAGAGTGTTAGTAATGTATAATGATAAGATTAAACACTCAATTTTCAGTTAAAGGCATTTCATTATTGAATTCAGAGATGTCATTGTCTAGCTCAGTTTAGTTTAAATAGTATCTGTGCAATCAAATCGGCGATAATCGCTAGAAATTAAGTGTCCCCAACTGAGCAAGCCAGAGGCGACAGCGGCAAGGAACCAAAACTCCTCTGAGACATAATGGAGAAAAAACCTTGGGAGAAACCAGGCTCAGTCGGGGCCAGTTCTCCTCTGACCAGACGAAACTCGCAGTTCAAAAGTTTCTATTTCTATTTTAATTTTGTTGCAATTTCTAACAATAGTAGTATTATGTAGTTAGGTATTTTATTATATTTTAGTTATTTTGTTATTTTTGGTTGATATATCTGGGGATATATCTCTGGGGTCATCCGGCGTCCTGGTCTCCGCCCGGCGATCAGGGCCGCAGACGTCACCTCCGGCGCCGACCCACCATCTGATCGGACAATGAAAACACATCCGGAAGCTCGCTCTTTCTACCCTCATGGAAAAACATCCATCTTTTGCCAGGCGACAGGGTTGCTTGTCATTACAGGGCTCCCTGTAGCAGCCGTGATGAAAGACGTGTGCATTCCCAGAAGTCTGTGGGCCAGAGAGACAGCAGATCTGAGGAGGACGCTGACTGTAGTTCACAGCTTAGAGTTTGTGCAACATGCCATGTTCTCCTACAAGCTATGCATTACAAAGAAAACTGCTTCAGAATAACATACTAGTCATACTATTTAATATTGCAATTAGCAGATACTTTTATCCAAAGTGGCTCTCATTTCTGCATTTCTGATGTACATTTAGCAGTTCATGCATTTATGCATGGGAACCTAACCCATGATGTGAACATGCAACCTGACAAAGTCATAAAACAACAACTTAGATATTGTATAGGTAATTATAGTATTGCTAGTTGTACCTCTTCTGCCATTTGTTATCTCTTTCTCAAACCCTTTTGAGGGTAAATGGGTTTCTCACACTTCCTTTCAGTGTTGCAACAGTCTAGTGATTGTGATCCAAAAAAACGAACAACCAAAAAACAACATTTGAGAGATTTCTTTTTTTTTTTTTGACTGTGAAACTCAACTCAATAAAGAAAGGGAATTTTCCTTGAATAATTCAGAAGACGAGTCTTAATTTCAAAGAAAACTTTGAAATTTCATATGTTTTCATGTGTTTCATATTTTAGTGTTTGACAAGCTACAATAAAGGTTTTCTCTTTTTTTTTTATCTGACTCTTCAGTGTTTTTCAAAGTGTTGATTTTTGGCTAATTGCATGGAAACCAAAGGGGCTCAAATTGACCGCAACACAAACGTTGTAACAAATTTTGTACAGCCTTTCCTAAACACATCTGTGTATTGAAACTTTGCATGCACATTCATGACCCCAAATAAAAATCTTCACCAAATTTCAAGATGAAATCAATAGTTTAAGTATTTTGAACAGTATGAAAATCAAGTGTGGGGCAAATTGTGGGCCAACACAGAAGTTGTGATAAATTTTGTACAACCTTTCTGAGACACATTGATCTGTCTAAACTTTGCATGCACATTCAGAACCCTAAATTACAAATATTCACCAAATTTCACAAAGAAATAAATAGTTTAACTAGTATTTTCAGCAGTTAGAAAATCGAGTGTGGGCCAAATTGACTGCAGCATACGAGTTGTCAAGTCAAGTCAAGTCACCTTTATTTATATAGCGCTTTTACAATACAGATTGTGTCAAAGCACTTAACAGTATCAAATTGGAGGATAGAGTGTCAGTAATGTATAATGATAAGATTAAACACTCAATTTTCAGTTAAAGGCATTTCATTATTGAATTCAGAGATGTCATTGTCTAGCTCAGTTTAGTTTAAATAGTATCTGTGCAATCAAATCGGCGATAATCGCTAGAAATTAAGTGTCCCCAACTGAGCAAGCCAGAGGCGACAGCGGCAAGGAACCAAAACTCCTCTGAGACAGAATGGAGAAAAAACCTTGGGAGAAACCAGGCTCAGTCGGGGCCAGTTCTCCTCTGACCAGACGAAACTCGCAGTTCAAAAGTTTCTATTTCTATTTTAATTTTGTTGCAATTTCTAACAATAGTAGTATTATGTAGTTAGGTATTTTATTATATTTTAGTTATTTTGTTATTTTTGGTTGATATATCTGGGGATATATCTCTGGGGTCATCCGGGCGTCCTGGTCTCCGCCCGGCGATCAGGGCCGCAGACGTCACCTCCGGCGCCGACCCACCATCTGATCGGACACGGACCGAGAAACAGACTAGGAAAAAACAGACAAACATTAGCGCAGATGCCATTCAACTTACGATGTAACGAGTACATCGTGTGTTATGGGGAGTGTTCCCGGTTCGGTTGATCTAATTAATGCAGCCTAACAATCCTTTAACGGATTTGAATAATAGAAGCGTATTAATGTGTTATGTGTAAGCCAGGCTAAAGAGATGGGTCTTTAATCTAGATTTAAACTGACAGAGTGTGTCTGCCTCCCGAACAGTGTTAGGTAGACTGTTCCAGAGTTTGGGTGCTAAATAGGAAAAGGATCTGCCGCCCGCAGTCGATTTTGATATTCTAGGTATTATCAAGCGGCCAGAGTTTTGAGAACGCAGCGGACGTGGAGGACTATAATGCGATAAGAGCTCGCTCAAGTACTGAGGAGCTAAACCATTCAGGGCTTTATAAGTAATTAACAAGATTTTAAAATCTATCCGATGCTTGATAGGGAGCCAGTGCAGTGTTGACAGAACCGGGCTAATATGGTCATATTTCCTGGTTCTAGTAAGGACTCTAGCTGCTGCATTTTGGACCAACTGTAGTTTGTTGATCAAGCGTGCAGAACAACCACCAATAAAGCATTACAATAGTCTAACCTTGAGGTCATAAGCATGAATTAACATTTCTGCATTTGACGTTGAGAGCATTGGTCGCAATTTAGATATGCTTTTGAGATGAAAAATGCAGTTTTACAGATGCTAGAAACATGGCTTTCAAATGACAGATTGCTATCGAACAGCACACCTAGGTTCCTGACTGATGAAGAAGAATTGACAGAGCAGCCGTCAAGTGTTAGATAATGTTCTAGGTTACATGTGGGGTTTTAGGTCCGATAATTAACACCTCTGTTTTTCAGAATTTAGCAGTAAAAATTACTCGTCATCCAGTTTTTATATCGACTATGCATTCCGTTAGTTTCTCAATTTGGTGTGTTTCACCGGGCCGCGAAGAAATATAGAGCTGAGTATCATCAGCATAACAGTGAAAGCTAACACCATGTCTCCTGATAATATCTCCCAAGGGTAACATATAGAGCGTGAAAAGTAACGGCCCTAGTACTGAGCCTTGAGGTACTCCATACTGCACTTGTGATCGATATGATACCTCTTCATTCACTGCTACGAACTGATGGCGGTCAGATAAGTACGATTTGAACCATGCTAAGGCACTTCCACTAATGCCAACAAAGTTTTGTAGTCTATTCAAAAGAATGTCGTGGTCGATAGTGTCGAACGCAGCGCTAAGATCCAGTAGAACTAATAAAGAGATACAACCACAATCAGATGATAGAAGCAGGTCATTTGTAACTCTAATGAGAGCAGTCTCAGTACTATGATACGATCTAAATCCTGACTGGAATTCCTCACAGATATCATTTTTCTCTAGGAAGGAATATAATTGTGAGGATACTACCTTTTCTAGTATCTTTGACAGAAAAGGGAGATTTGAGATCGGTCTGTAATTAACTAGATCTTTGGGGTCAAGTTGTGGTTTTTTAATGAGAGGCTTAATAACAGCCAATTTGAAGGTTTTGGGGACATATCCTAATGACAATGATGAGTTGTAACAATTTTTGTACAGCTTTTCCAAAACACATACAGTAAATGTATTGAAACTTTGCATGCACATTCATGACCCTAAATGAAAAATATTCACCAAATTTCAATGAAAAATAAATAGTTTAACCAGTATTTCGAGCAGTTTGAAAATTAACTGAGGGGCAATTTGTTCTGAAAGGGTCATCTGGACAAAAACTGAGGCTGGACGGAAGGACGTTCTGTTGTTGTTTGCATATCTTGAACAGAAAACAACAGGAAAAAGTAAACAAATGTGCAATTATGATCCCACACATTCCGTTTTACACAAATTTTACACATCACGTAAGTATCAGATGCAGGGAATTCGATTGCATCAGGAACGTTTTGATGTGCAACTGTCTTTCAGCAGCCATCGGCTTTGCTTTATGAAATCTCCAGACAGCTGCATGTGGAAGGAAGGTGAACACGTAGAGGACATTTCCACAGAATCAAATACATGTTATCTCAGTACGCATGAATGGGAGTGATTCATAAGCACACGCACAACAGAATTTCTGCATGTTCGGTTCATGCGGGCAAACTGTATATGTGTTGTGATGTTGACTGCACACATACTGTAAGCTCAAAAGAAAACCTATAATGTGTAAAAGTGCAAAAACTGTAACCAGTGGACATGTTTATTTCTTTGTTTGTTTGTTTATAAACACATTTTTGTAAATGTATCAGGATTAGCCAGCTGGCTAATTTCCAAGGAGATAAAGAAAGTAAATAATATAAATAAATAAATGCATACATACATACATAACAATATACGATTATACCTTTTCTTAACATTTTGAACAATTGAAGTTGTTTGTGTTATTTTTATAAGTTTTTAAAAATATGTCTATAGTTTTTTATTCATTTTTACTTAAGTTTTCATTCATTTTAGTTTTACAGTAATTTTATTGTTTTTGTCATTTTATTAGTTTTTAAAATATCTCTATATAGTTTAAAAAATATATATATATTTAATTTGATTTCAGTTAAAGTTTATTTCAAGTAACAAGTAATTAAAAGTAGTTTTAGCTTTAGTTAACTGTTATAACCTGGACATGCAACCAGGTTATTTTGGAGATTGAGAACAGTAAAAATCTACATATTTGAATCTTTCATTAAAAATCTTTTTCTTTTTTTTTTTTTTTATTCTTTGGACTAATGTGCACAAATAAATTGTTCACAATACAAATGTGCAATAAAAAATCTGTTAAATTTTGATTTCATATAGACTTTAAATTGTATTGCGTATACAGTATAACTGTAAGCTTTATATCAACTATCTGCTACCCTGCTTTCTAGATATCTGCATCAGCCTTTAAAAAACCCATTTGAAAGTGACTATCTGTTTAGCTAAGTTGAAACCCACACCACAACCTGCTGCAAACATGAAACTACTCTCCAGTATGAGCCAGCAGGTTCTGACGCTCAGAAATGCCTTTGACTGTGAAGATTAACTTGTGCAGCATCACACTGACTTCAGTTTATTTACTCCCAGCCCCATATTAATAATTACACGAGTAAATACATGCACACACTAAATGCCCACTGTGCTGCATTTCATATTCCCATTCATCTTTGATTCCCAGCGCTGCGACAGCTGAAACTCCATTTGGCCGATTTCATAAGCTTGTTTGGGGAGGGAAACTTCAGCTGAAACGCTGTACGTGTCGAAACCGAGCACAGCGCTGCACTGGATCAGCGCATGCATGCCATCAAAACGCTCCTGTCAATCACGGTCAGATTTAATCATGTCATGCACGTCATCCATCTGCTTTAATTTACCTAAATAACGCTTAAACACTGCACGCTTGTTTTCGAGTTAAATATTGTTTAAATGTTATTGTTAATTTTACTGGCATATTGTTTTTTCTTATTTTAAATATAGATCTAAGACAAATAAACTTCATTTAAATATTATTGTACAAAATGTTGCTTGTCAAGAAATAAAAAAAAAAATCATATATAATTAATATTTGTATGCATGTTTACATGATTTAAATGGGAAAATATGACAAAATTAGGAAAATTATATATATATATATATATATATATATATATGTATATATAGTTTTTTTTTTTTTTTGCTGCAGATGCATGTCATTAAAATGCTCCTGTCAATCACTGTTGGGTTTAATTATGTCATGCATGTCATAAATCTACTTTAATTCAACTTTAATGACACTTAAACACAAGGAAAAGAGTGTCTTTGTCTTGTTTTTAAGGTAAAATATCCAAACACCCTTACAACAATATACAATTAATCAAAATTATCTTAAATGTTATTGACCTTTATTTTTATTACACTATTTGCATATTGTTTTTTTTCTTGTTATTAAGTTTTATTGTACACAATTTTGTTTTTCAATAAATATTATTTATTTTTTAATTTAAAACAAAAATTTTTAAGGTATGTTAACGTGATTCTAATGGGAAACAAGACAAAATTAAGAAAATAATTTGTTTTTTTCTTTCTTTGTTTTTCAGCTGCGGTTGCATGCCATCAAAACGCTCCCGTCGATTTTAATTATGTCCTGCACGTGTCATCCATCCACTTTAATTCAACCTAAATTACACTTAAATACCACAACAAGGATGTTTACATAAATTTAGTGGGAAAATAAGACAAAATTAGGAAGCGATTAAGATGTTTTTGCAGTGAAGACAAAAATACTTGCGGTAAATTACAAGGCTTTAATGTACAGCAGACCAGCAAACCTTAAATTATGACTCCCAGCGAACTGAAAGCAGCTTTTAGGAGGAAAGAGGAGGATTGGGCGAATGTCCCGGTTGTGGATGTGTGGAAAGATGGGAAGTAGGAGGATCTGAGCTGGCTTTAATCATATCCTGTAACCTGAGATTGACAGCTGCTCTCAGAGCTCAGATGAAGAGTGGCCCCGTCCCGGACGGATCGCTGCATGGCCAGGGGCTTCATGCCATTACCTGTGAGCCTGGATACTCATTTCTCCTCCGTGTTTCCTCTCAAACACCTGCTCATTCAGAGGACTGGATATCAAACTGCGGAAACAGAGGAGAAAGCCAAAGGGCAATGTCATTATATCCCTCCATCGTCATGCTGGCTTCCCATCGACTTCTGCTGCCACAATTAAACTAATCGGAAGTAAAACATCAACATATGATTTTAAATCAGGCATTTTTAGTACCTTTAAGACCTATCTGAGCCAAACAAGAGACTTTTTAAAAGCACAAGTTCTCATTTATTTATTTTTTTTTTTTTTTTAAAAGCCATGTACAATTTTAATACATGATAAATGCCAAGTGGAGACTGCAGTGAACATATTTGGCATAAAATTGTGGCACAAAATAATTACTGAATCAAAGTTTTGAATCGACTCACTGAAACAGTTAGAACTGATTCACCAGTGAGAATTAAATATGCCAAATTTTTGCTATTGAGAACTCAAATGTACAGTATGTTGTTTAAAGTCTTATTTACTTAGTTTGGAGTTTAATGCTGTTATGCTAATGCAGCTCTGATTCAGTGTTATTTTTAGTGTTATTTGCCCCTGTTTAATTTAGTTTAATTGAAAGATGCTATTTAAAAAAATTGTATTTTATTTATTTGACAAACTATTGGCACTGAAGAATTACTGAATCAGAGTCTTGAATCGATTCACTGAAACTGACAGTTTGAACTGATTCTTCAAAGTGAATCAAACAAGCCAGTTTTTTGCTACTGAAGAGCTCAAATTAAGTTGTTTCTAGTTTTCTTACCATTTTGCTTTACAAATGAATGATTGAATCATAGTTTTGATTCACTGAAACAGTTTGAATTGATTCTCTGAAATGAATCAAACATAGCAGCTTTTTGCTACTGAAGGGAGAGATGCCATTAAACGTTGTAAAACTAGTCTATTATCACACTCTTTTGGGAAAACGAATTGCGAAATAAAAAGTGCCTTAAAATCATTCTTTATTATTTTTTGGAACAAATTATAGCATAAAAGAATCACTGCATCATAGTTTTGATTCACTGAAACAAACAGTTTGAATCGATTCTCCAAAACGAATCATGCCAACTTTTTGCTACAGAAGTTCAAATAAAGAGATGCAATTAAAACATTAAATGTGAAACATGTGAAATTAGTCTAAACGACACACTCTTGGGAAAAATAATGGCCAATTAAAAAGTATTTCATTCACTGAATCATTTTAAGGGTCAGTTCAAAAGTTATCGTTCTGTCATGATTTAGTCTTGCTTGTGTCAGTCCAAACCAGTATAATTTTTCTTCTGTGGAACATATTTTGAGAAATATCTTTTGAGTACAAGTTTAGTTTCCAACATTCTTCAAAATATCTTCTTTTGTGTTCAGAACACGGAGATGTATGGGGAGCACACACGAGTAAATGATGACTGAATTGTAATTTTTTGTGCAACTGTCCCTTTAAATCTCAGGTGGTGTAAGCACTAGTGGTTCTCAGGATAGGGATTGTGTTGATTTTTGTGTCTGCGTCTCTCGCCAACGCCGGCGGGTGAAAGCAGGGCCGTGTAAACACCCTCACAAGACAACTGAAGCGCTAAACGCCAACAGGAGATTCACCTGAGAGACGTAAACACAGCTGCAGCCAACAATGCAGGGCCCACATACATCTGTGAGTGAGTGTGTGTGTGTGTGTGTGTGTATTATCATTAGCACTCTCAGGAACACTTTCTCAGTTTAACTGCTGGAGAGGCTTGACCTCCACCATACTAATTTACAGAGGAAAGAAACACAATCAGGGGTTTAACTGTTCATTTTTACTGAAGCTGTCATCAAAAATGAAATAGTTCACAAAAATCAAGGTCAGTCATTATTTACTCACTTTCATGTTGTTCCAGAGCCGTATGACCCTTCTCTTTCTGTGGGACATAAAAGGAGATATCGGGCAGAATGGTCACGCTGCTCTTCTCCATAAAACAAAAATCAATTATTCAAAACATTCAAAAATGATTCAAATGATCACTGATTGCATTGTCCGTAAAATATTCATTTTTAATATTTATTTACTGTTCATCACACTGATTTTGGAATTACTGTAAGTTGTTTGTAATTGTATTTGGTTTTTACTTTTTTATTAAAATTTTAATTTAGCCTTAATTTATATTAAATTTCAAGTTACATGCTACATTTCAAGTTTAATTCTGCTATCCTAATGGAGATTGTGATTGTTTTGCCACATAAACACAGTTATTTTTAGTGTTATTTCTATAATATTATAGTATATATTGGAATTGAATTGGATTTTATTATTTTAATTTTTAATTTTAATTTTAGCTTAAGTTTTTATAATTTTGTTACATGCTTCTGCCATTTTTACTCGACTTTTAGTATTAATTTATTTTTATTTCAGGTTACGTTTTATCATTTTAATGCTTCAACTTAAACTTATTTATTTTACATAGTTGCCAAATCAACATTTATGTTTTTAAGTTTATTTTTAAATTATTTTAATTTTTATTTGTTAATTGTTTATTTTTTATTTGTTAAGTTTTTCATTTAATATTTATATCACTTAATATTAATATAATTTTATATAATTAAAATTTTCATATATGATATTATTTACATTATATTATATTGATTATATAATATTTCAACTTTATTTCAATTACCAAAAACAATTTTTAATACTTTTTTAAGTTAACAATAACAATAGTGTTCTGATTATAAAAAATAAATGATAAGCTACAGTCTGTGTATATAGTTCCCTTATGAAGCAATGCAGTTCAATGCAGCTCTGATCCGTAACCTGTAAGTGAAGAATACAGTCTTTGTGTTTGTGTGTGTGCGTGTTTGCGTGTGCGTGTGTGTATGTGTGTGTGTATGTTTGTATGTATGTGTGTGTGTGTGTGTGTGTGTGTGTGTGTGTGCACCCACCTGCACGATCCCAGCTGTTCAGCTAATCTCTCTCTCCAGGTTCCCGTCGCTCGTTTGCCCCGTTGCCCTTCCTCTCACCCCTCGCTGAAAGAGAATACAGAGCATGTCATTCCAGCTCCACTTCCTCCGACTGATCTGTTATGAGCTGCATCGCTCATGGCTAATTCCTCCCACCAAAATAAAAACAGCATTGCTGTTCAGGAAAGAAATGCGATGCATTGCCAAAACACTATGTTATTGACTTTAATTAAAAGAACTAGTTCACTCTGTTGTCATTCACTCACCCTCATGTCGTCACTTGTATGAATTTATTTCTTCAGTGGAACACAAAAGATATTAATATTATTAAATAAACGTTAGGTGAAATAAAATAAAATAAATAATAAATTTAAGGCAACATTTTCATGCAGCTCAACTTGATGTATGCTTCAATAACTAAAATTAAAACTAAATTAAAAATGACTACAAGCTATATAGACATACAGATTATTATTATTATTTTTATTTTTTTTTACTTTGAAATAATCTGAAATTGCTAGTAATCTTCACAAATAATTGGATTTAACATGACATTTTCTTGTTAAACATACTCCAGTAATATTTGTTTTACAGTGCATATAAAAAACAGTAACATTACAAAAAATAACAAAATTACTAAAACTGTAACTAAAATTAAAATGGAAAATGCAAAGATAAAAACTAATGCAAAATATTTAATTAAAAGGATAATAGTATCTCACACTGGTCATGTTACAAATTCAACAACTGGAAATAATATCAATTTTAACAGACTTTCTAATTCACAGATGCTGCATAGAGCAACAGAAGTGTTAAAAATGCATTAAATATGTTAAAAATGCAACAGCAAGCACAATTCAAAAGCCTGTGTTTTCAGATTGAGCCCACAAAATAATAATTTAAACATCATACATTTATTTACACGCTGATATAATGATGAATAAATGTGTCCACCTTGGCCCTCGGCATCCCCTCAAACTACACCTATTCTTACACACACACACACACACACACACACACTTGGCTTTGGGAACTTGTGAGGGATTATTAACATCAAAGTCAATAGAAATGTCAGCCTGGCTATCTTTGGAAATGCCAGAAGCCCTTTGCATATCCCCTCCACATCAACACACACACACACACACACACACACACACCTGCCCCCAGCAGCGAGGCCTGATTATTGGCGCTTTAGTGAAACGGTCTTTTGATCTGCGCTCGTATTGGAAAGCACTTAAAGGTGACGCTGCTCCAGCTGAAGGCCATGACGTCACGCCAGCGGTCTCATATACAGTATCTGTGGGCTTCACCCACAAACCATAGCAATTACATTAACAGGATTATGCAAAACTGCTTTCCTGCGTTGGTGTGTTTTTATTATATGGTGACATATTTACACTGGATCAGATCCGCAGGGCTGCTTGATCGCTTTGAGATGCTCATGATAACCCAGAGCTTCTTTAATAGTTCTTTGGAACACATTAAGAAACACACAAGAAAAAAACCTTAAACCAGTTTGCCATTATTTACTCACCCTCATGCCGTTCCAGACCTGACTGCTGTAAGGAGAATTTTTAGGGGAAAATGATAAAAAAAATAAAATAAAAAATAAAAATAATAAAAATATGAATTAATTAATTAATTAATCTAACTAATTAACTGGCTAACTAAAAAGGATTAAAAAAAAAGAAAAAAAAAAAGAAAAATATAATATATATATTTATTTATTTTTAAATAAATAAACTACTAATTAAATTATTTTAATAAATAATACATCTAACAGTACAGGACATGACTGTCAAGCTCCAAAAAGGAGGAAAAAAAAAAAAATTCAGGAGAGAGAGATCCGGGGTTCATATCCCGGACGAGCCCCCACCCCAATTTTCCACTGTTATGTCCCAGTTTTCAAATTGGGGTTCAAGGGAAAAGTTTCAAGAAGGACTGTGTAAAAAGTCATAAATAAATAATAAAATATTAATAAATAAAAGATCTAACTAATTAACTAACATTATTCAAATAAATAAAACAATTACGAAAGATTAAAACAAATAAATAATCAAAAAAGGATTAAAAACACCATAAAAGTCCATATTAAATAAATAAATTAATTAATTAAAATTTATAAAACAAATAAAAATCAAATAAATAAAAGCAAACAAATAAAAAAATATATAATAAAATATATTTAAATATTTAAATAAATAAATTATGAAATTAAAAAATACCATAAAAGAGGGTTTTTAAACTGGGGAATGGGGAAAAGTTTGGAGAAAAACAGAAATTGTAAAATAAATAAATAAATAAACAAATAGTTAAAAAATCTGAATAAATAAAAACATTAAAATTATTTAAATAAATAATTTTAAATTAATTTAAATAATGAATACATCTAACAGTACATTATAGTAAATATAAAAAAGCAATTATGTAATATAAAAATAGGACCCAATGCACTGTGTTAATGAAGGAGTTTTCCGTATTAATTTGTGACAGGCCTGTGTTTTGAATTACACTTTACATTGTGTTTTCTTTCTTTTTTTTAGGGTTAAAATAATATTTTCAAGTAATATAATGTACACATATTTAAAGTTTCAACAGTACAAATAGGGTTTTTATTCATGAAAATATATAGCTGCCTTTACTTTACTTTAGCATAATCGTTCCTCACACGAGTATGACCATATTTAGGGGTCCGTGGCATTGAAAAAATTGAAAACCCTTGGTCTAGAGGACTTGTGCGTTATATTGTAAGTCTACTCAAGTCATATAATACTTTTTTGTGAGAAACAAACCCAGTTTATGTGATATTGAAGGCTTTGGAACAACATTAGGGAGAGTAAATAATGACAAAATTCACTTTTGCATGAACTGTTGCTTTAAGAGTTCACCTTTGACCTTCACCCTCCCCCTGTGCACTAGATAGGAAGCGAGAGGCGAGCTCAGATCAGGACAGCCCCGGGCTCTACCTGTTCCTGTCGAGGGCTGAGCCTGGATCTGTGTTTGCCAAACAGGACACACAGAGAGCCGCTTTTGTCTGCTGCGTCTGGCAAGCACACACAAGCATCTCGCTGGAACCCAAGTCTCTTCCTCCGAGCTGCGCTTGGTGTTTTTAATTAAAGGATTTTTATTTGAATTCCCCTCAGCATCCTGTCTTGGATCAGATCTCGGTTGCGTTTTCCGAATCCAAGCGCTATTTTGTTCTCACAGAACGCCAGAGCACTGCCTGCTTGATTGTAGAAACAGACTTTCCACTGGATTATTTTAGGTTTTGGCAATTTTTCATCGGTATATGTGTGTGTTTGTGTGCGTGTGCAGTGTTAGGGAAGATATTTTTAAACCAGAGCTTTGCGAGCAACAAACTAATCATAATTTAAAGCAGTTTATGTACTCGTTTGGAAAAAAATTGTTCAGAGGAACTAAAAGTAGAAACACTACAAGTTTTCAGTCAGTGCAGCTTTCCAGTAACTTTAGCATAAACACACTCGTCTAGAAAGTCAAATGGTCTTGGGAAATCTCATTTTAGTCATTCAGCTCATTCAGACAGTTCATTATAATAAACTGGTTGAAAGAAAATGATTAACTTAGAGAAAAACAGTGTAAAAATGTGAAATTAATTAATTAATTAAATAAATGATTAAAATAAATAAATAAATATATATAATTAAAATAAATGTTAAAAATGATTAAAATAAATGTTAAAAATAATTTACAATTTAAAAAAAAAAACATAAAAATAAAATAATTAATATATAACAGTAAAGTACTATAGTGAACAGGAAAAAATAATTTAACATAATAAAAATTAAACATTTTCTTTCTTTGTACTGCTTCTTTACTTAAATATGATGCTTTTTGCCCACATTATAATGTAGTTATGCCTTGCATTGATGAACTATATTGTTAATCAGTTCATTTACATGATCTGACTATCAAATGCATTGACATCCCAACTTCCCAACAGAGAGAGAATGTCAAGAAAACATGTTTTGCATGTGGTCCGCTCGGCTGCTTGCTCAATACAACTGTATGATTTTTTTTTTTCCAATCCAGTTAAGTGCAAAACCCGACCCACAGCTGATTCTTTTTTTCACGACAAACAAATAAAAAAGGTAATTATGACTTTTTATCTCACAGACTTTTTTCTTTTTTTCTTGCAAGACGCAGAAAAAAACCCCACATAATAGCGAGATATAAATGGAGAATTGCAAATATAAACAGTTGCCAGATCTAAACTCAGAATTTAGATATAAATGCAAAATTGCGAGATATAAACGCAAAATTGAAATATACATGCAAAAGTTTGTGATATAAATTCAGAATTGAGACGTAAACGAAGAATTGAGATATAAATGCAAAATTGTGAAATAAAAAATGCAGAATTGAGATATAAATGCAAAATTACAAGATATAAAAGAAGAATTGAGATATAAACACAAAACTGAGATTTTAACAGAATTTTGAGATATAAACGAATTATGAGACAAACTCAGAATTGCAAGATATACAAGCAAAATTTCAAGATAAAATTGTAAAATTGAGATATGAACACAAAATTGCAAGAAATAAATGCAAAATAGTGAGATTAAGATAAACACAGAATTGTGAGAAATAAACTCAAAACTGTAAGGAAAAATTTCAATTACCTTTTTTATTTTTTCATTCTGTGGCAGAAAACAAGCTTCTATAGAAATCTATAGATTTGGGTGCAGGTCGACGTTTGCACTGAACTGTTTTGGTGAGGCGTTACCTTGAGTTAGTATCACTAACCCAACATTACTCAGAAGCCAAGCTGATGGTTTAGTAGTAAGAATCACAGCAGAGAACACAGCATGAGAACGATGGATTCTGATGCTTTTCACATCATTAAATCTGTGCGTTTGCAGCTGAGCTCTAGAGAAACACCAAAAACACAGCAGAAATGCGTAAATGAGGAGCTCAGAGCCAAAGCACAACAAAAGCGTATTTACTGCAGAGCGTGTGGTTGGGGCTGACCAATTAAATATATAAATAAATCAATAAATAAATGAAAGCAGAGAAGAGCTTCAGCTGCAGCCACCAGCTCCATTCCTGCTCTCTCCTCCTCGGAGCCACTCCAAGAAATAAAACAAACGTGAACGCTGTGTTTACATCATCCACAGGTCAAAAATGGGCCAACGCTGGAAAAAATAATGTGTTATGATTAAAAAAAAAAAATTCATAAATGATGAGGAAGATGTATTTCTGCCAATGCAAGTGTGAGGATGGTTGATTAAACTGGATTGAAAATGACAGCAATCTCCATTGACAGCCATTGAAAAGTAACTATATTCAAATAAAATAATCATATTTGCAAACAAATTCATTACTTGTGAAGATTATATATATATATATATATATATATATATGTATATTTCTCACAACAAAAATGAAAATAAAGAAGTAAACAAAAACATATACAGGTATATAGATATACTGTATGTCGTGGAAAACCACGTCACGGGTAGAATTACAACTTTGTACAAATTGTCCAAGGTAGTTCCATATTGTTTCTTTTGTAAATTGTTGGCTTAGCTTTAGCCCATTTCTTCACATGAATGTGATATTTTCCAAGTTAAATAAAAAGTTGTATAAGAAAAGAAATTGTCCAGTACTTTTAGAATCAATCTTGTACAAAAAAATAAAATATGAATAAAATGATACAAAACAGTACTGTATTATTGTGAATAGTAAAAATAATATAAAAAAATTAACATAATACAAACTATATAGTTCCAAATAATATTGCACACTTGAACTTGTTTTGTTTTGTTTGGTTGGTTGCAAAATAAATCTCTTTACTTAAATTTTATTTTTATTTTATTTGCGTTTAAATTTTTAATTTGACTTGCTTTTAGCCCACATTATAGTATAGTTACAGCTCGAACTGATTCAATTAATAAAAAGTTAAATAAAGAAATAAAATACAAATAAATGTAAAAAGTCAATAAAAATAAGTATAAAAATTAAATAATTCCTTAACATGGTAAATTCTGTCTAATGTTTACTTGCTGGTGAAGATTTGAGACAGCGTGTGTTTATAGTGACATCAAACAATAAGTGCTGATTTTGCTATTTGCTATTTATTTTGATTTATTTTGCACAGCTGCATTTGAATGGCAGTCAATGGAGAAACCAGCATAACGGTGCCGTTTCATTAAAAATTACAAGGTCAAACATTAAAAGAAAAAGTGACACATTTTTTCACATGATACATGGACGAATCATTCACAATAAGATCAGTAACATGCACTGAGAAAATAGGTTTCATGAATTTACAAGGCACGTCGACTTTACACCTGTGTTTCTCAATGAAGAGGCTCTGCTGCCCCTGCAGCGCTGGAGGATGCATTATCACCCATAACATCTGTTTTATTAAACAATACCGTCAATATTAATGCTATAATTACAACGGTTTTGAAACAGAAGTGTTTTCTGGATGTCTATTTTGTTATGTTGATGTTTCCTGATGTGAACATCTCCCTGTATGATTGATGCAATAACACAATATGAGGGAGAAATAATAGCATCATTTTTCTCTCACAGTAAAAACTTACATGCTGTGTTGTGAAGAGAAGGTATGTGATGAGCAGCTCATTTCCAATCAGCATCAATTCACGGATTTGTGTTTACTGTAAATACACAGAAAATACTGTAAATTAATACTGTAAGGTAATCAAACAGACAAGCAATCAAAATGTTGACTAAATAATCATATTTACAAGATATATGGATGTCATTCAATAAGCGTTATTATTGTTAACCAAAACTAAAATCATAAAAAATATTTTCCATACATGAAATAAAATAAAAACGAATGGGTTGAAAGAAATTCACTTGAAGAAAAACAGTCTAAAAATATGACAATAAATGTTAAAATATTTAATTAACTAAAACTAAAACTGAAAAAGAAATAAAATATATATATAAAAGCAAACACTTTTTTAAAGTTAAAATAGTTTTAAAAAAATGACAAAAACACAATTAAATTGTTAAAACTTACGCTTGAACATAAACTTTTTTTTTTAATTTTAATAAAAACAATTTCAAAACAATAAAAACTGTAAGAGCATATCAGTGAGCTAAAAAGTAAACGCATCCACCTTGAATTTAACTTCAGCCCAATTTATTTGCATTTTTATTGCCAAAAGAGAAAATAACTCACAGACTGAGCATATTGGTTTGTATAAACGAGCCTGCGGTAGCTGAGAGCACAACTCTATTGATCTGGAGGCCGTTAGATTCATTTCATTATGTAACAGACTCCCGTGACTCCGCTGTGAACCCCCAGAATGCACTTCAGGGCCCTTCTAGGTTCACTTTGAACTTTAAATGAAAATTCATTAATTTAACAACTGGATGCCTTTACGAGCCATATTCCCCTCCAGCGCCGTTTCTTCACTACTGTCCGGGTTGAACTGGCTGGTTGAGTCCTTCTACAGCTAGTTGATGCTTTAGGTCTGTGTTGACTAGTTTAGATCACACGACTTCAGTTGTGCTTGTGTTTATGACAACAGGAGAAAAATACCCTTTTAACAAACTACATCCGAGTGAATTTGTGCATGATACATTTAAAAAATAAATGTTCTAAAAGGGTGTTTTTGCAGTGATGCAACAGAAGAAACATGGTTACACTTTAGTTGAAGGGGTGTGCATAAGACTGACATGACACCTTCATAATCATGACATGACACGTCATAAATATGAAGGGATTTTATGCATGTTTATGACAACTGTCATTAAGTGTCATTCGCTCAGTTAATGCAAAGATGACATTGTTTGAGATGTCTTTGTTATGGGCTAGGGGTAGGTCAAATAATGTCATCTTTGCATTAAAAATGACATAACTGAGCGAATGACACTTAATGACAGTTGTCATAAACATGCATAAAACCTCCTTCATATTCATGACATGTGTCATGTCATGATTATGAAGGTGTCATGTCAGTCTTATGCACACCCCTTCAAGTAAAGTGTTACCAGAAACACTTCCTCAAAGGGTTCCTCAAAGAACCTTAAAAGAGCCAATTTAATGTGTTTTAAACATCTAAATAACCTTTTTTCGCTGTTTCCATGGAACCATCAATGACAATAAATGTTTACAGAGAACATTTCTGGTGTTTCTTTGACCCAGAAGAGATGCATAATTTCTAATAAAAAATATTTCTAACAATTAATAAATAATTTCTATTAAAAAAGGCATAATTTTAGCAAGGGAACAAAACTTTGCAAATGCTTTAAAACCCTGAAAATACACTTTTTTTATTAAGAGATTTAAGCATTAAAAAATACATGTTGATTAGATGTCAAAAATACTTTTTTTTTTGTTAAATTATCTATGAAGTCATACAACCCGAATTCCGGAAATGTTGGGAGTTTTTTTTTTACATTTGAATAAAATGAAAAGTAAACGACTTTCAAATCACATGAGCCAATATTTTATTCACAATAGAACACAGAGAACATAACAAATGTTTAAACTGAGAAATTTTACTATTTTATACACAAAATGAGCTCATTTCATATTTTATGCCTGCTACAGGTCTCAAAAAAGTTGGGACGGGGGCATGTTTACCATGGTGTAGCATCTCTTCTTTTCAAAACAGTTTGAAGAGGTCCAGGCATCCAGGTTATGAGTTTCTGGAGTTTTGTTGTTGGAATTTGGTCCCATTCTTGCCTGATATAGGTTTCCAGCTGCTGAAGAGTTCGTGGTCGTCTTTTTCGTTTAATGATGCGCCAAATGTTGTCTATAGGTGAAAGATCTGGACTGCAGGCCAATTCAGCACCCGGACTCTTCTACTACGAAGCCATGCTGTTGTAATAGCTGCAGTATGTGGTTTTGCATTGTCCTGCTGAAATACACGTCATCTGGAGGGAAGCATATGTTGCTCTAAAACCTTTATATACCTTTCAGCATTCATAGTGCCTTCCAAAACATGCAAGCTGCCCATACCGTATGCACTTATGCACCCCATACCATCAGAGATGCTGGCTTTTGAACTGAACGCTGATAACACGCTCCCTCCTCTTTAGTCCGGAGGACACGGCGTCTGTGATTTACAACAAGAATGTCAAATTTGGACTCGTCTGACCACAGAACACTTTTCCACTTTGAAATGAGCCTTGGCCCACAGGACACAACGGTGCTTCTGGACCATGTTCACATATGGCTTCCTTTTTGCATGATAGAGCTTTAGTTGGCATCTGCAGATGGCATGGCGGTTTGTGTTTACCGACAGTGGTTTCTGGAAGTATTCCTGGGCCCATTTAGTAATGTCAATGACAGAATCATGCCGACGAGTGATGCAGTGTCGTCTGAGGGCCCGAAGACCACGGCATCCAACAAAGGTCTTCGGCCTTGTCCCTTACGCACAGAGATTTCTCCAGTTTCTCTGAATCATTTGATGATGTTATGCACTGTAGATGATGAGATTTGCAAAGCCTTTGAAATTTAAAGTTGAGGAACATTGTTTGTAAAGTATTTCACAATCTTTTTACGCACTCTTTCACAGATTGGAAAGCCTCTGCCCATCTTTACTTCTAAGAGACTCTGCCTCTCTAAGACATCATTTTTATAGCTAATCATGTTACAGACCTGATGTCAATTAACTTAATTAGTTACTAAATGTTCTCCCAGCTGAATCTTTTCAAAATTTCTTGCTTTTTTAGCCCTTTGTTGCCCCCGTCCCAACTTTTTTGAGACTTGTAGCGGGCATCAAATTTGAAATGAGCTCATTTTGTGCATAAAATTGTAAATTTTCTCAGTTTAAACATTTGTTATGTTATCTTTGTTCTATTGTGAATAAAATATTGGCTCATGTGATTTGAAAGTATTTGTTTTCATTTTATTCAAAAAAAAAAAAAACATCCCAACATTTCCGGAATTCGGGTTGTATTAGTGTCAAAAACTTCTGTAAAATGTATTTTTCCTCATATCTCACTTACTTTCAGGACTGAATTTTAATGTGAAATTCATTTATTTTGTTTGAAAACCTTTCAGCGTAATATTTATGTTGGTTTATATTAAGTAGGTTTCAGAAATTTGGACTGTTTTTGAGCAATCATGAGTAATAAATTCAAAGGAATTTAATTCAAATCCATATATTCCAGTGGGGTTAATACTGGTAATTCTCAGATTATATGTTCTTATCAGGTTCATGCAATTAAATATTTGACCAAGATTTCATCTCTCTCTCTCTCTCTCTCTCTCTGTCCATCTCTATCTATCCATAGCATCAAAGCTTTTTGGTGTGGTTCATCTGTACTTTGAAATGTTAAAGAATTTAAAGTTGCTGATCAGATGCAATATGGTTTTAGCTTTATAACGATTCTTGAGGTCAGAATGTGAAAACAGTGCAGATGTTGATTGCATTATGAGGGTTAACAACAGTGAAATGTAATTATTCAGTCATTTGGAGTATAAAGTTATTAACAGACTAATAAAAAATGCATTAAACGGACACATGAGTTAGATTGCCTTGTTAGAACTAATACAGCACACAACCCTAATGCAGACACAGTGTGGGACTTCCTGTGGCTCATGAAGTGTTTCCTGTCTTTGTGTGGGACATCATTAACACACGATCCTGTCAACAGCACAAACAGCAGCCGCTCATACCGGATCCGATCACATAAACTAACAGAAACCAGAGCTTCCCATCGCATCTGAGCCGTTTGGTTTGTTAACTCTTAGTTTTTGGCCGAGATTGAGGAATAGGATGGTTTCATCACCGGGACGCTGCTAATAAAGACTGGAGGAAAACTCACAGCGTTCTGGCACAGAGGACTGAAGAGACGTTCATTCACATAAAATGCATATACTGCATCTATAAAATTTTCCTAATCATCAGTGTCTTGTTTTTCAGTTCAAATATTTAATCATTCTAAAAGGAATAGTTCAGCAAACACTGAAAATGCGCTCACTCTCAGGTCATCCGAGGTCAGGATGAGTTTGTTTCTTCATCAGGTTTGTAGAAATGTGTCTCTGCATCAGTGTCTCAGCAATGGATGCTCTGCAGTGAATGGGTGCCGTCAGAATGAGAGTCTGATAAAAACATCACAATAATCCACACCACTCCAGTCCATCAGTTAACATCTGGAGGAGACAAAAGCTGAAACACATCCAGCATTAAGACGTTTTTAACTAAAATATGAGTCCATAATCCATAATAATGCTTCCTTCAGTGAAAACGTGTTCTGGTCTGAATCAGGAGAGAAATCTGCAGATCAAGCAGCGTTTACAAGACAAAACAGCTCTAAACAAATATGTGGCTGGATTTTGATGTGAGAGACACCAGGAGATGCACTTTTTCACTGCAGGAAGCGTTATTATGGATTATGGTTTGAAGTTAAAACGTCTTACATTGAGGCCAATGCTTCAGAAAACAATATTACTGACAGGGAATCTGTTTGTGTCTCACCAAACCTGTCATGAACACGTCCAGCTCATATTTCAACCCAGATTCAACAGAAAGTAATAACGAGTCATATTGCATTTAACAGAAATGAAGAATGTTTGGGAACTTTAAGAGTTTCACATCTGTCCACTGCAATTGACAATATTGATAAATATTACAGATTCATCCAGTATATATAATAATATATATATATATATATATATATATATATATATATATATATATATATATATTTATATTGTTTTAGCATTATTTAAATACTTTTATATTTTACATATTTTCAGTTTTAATAATTTTTAAGATTCGATTTAGTCATTTTTATTTTTCTATTTAGCTTTTATTTTTAGTAATTTTAGTACTTCAACTTATTTTATTTTATTTTATTTTATTTATAATTAAGTTTTATTATAAGTAATATTTGCTTTATTTTATTTGATATCAGCTTTATTTTAATTACTTTTTAATAGTTGTTTTATTATTTACTTCATAATAAAAATTTTATGTTTTTATTTTATTATTAAGTAAATAATACAGTAATTATATTCAGTAAATAAAACACTTTTTCATAGTTTTTCATCTAATATTTATTTCATATTTACTTCCTCCTTTATTTCATATTAATGAATTTTGTTTTTTATAGTTTTAGATTTAATATCAACACTGGATATTTATCAATATAGGGTCAAAGGTCACACCTTGAATGATTAAAAATGTCTTTTAAAGACATGAATGCCATATTATACGTCAGCATCAGGGTTTTAAATAAAAAAAACTATTTTATATTTATTCATTCATACTGAATGAATGAAGGGCACAGATTGTCATTCAGTACAGATGATGTTGCTTAATTAGATGTTTACTACTTATTTTCTTAAATAAATACATAATTTACATAATTTTTGTTCATTATTTACTTCAAAATAAATAAATGAATAAATGAATAAATAAACGGCACAGGCTGTCATTCAGTATTGATGATGTTGCTTAATTAAATGTTTACTATTTATTGTCTTAAATAAATACATAATTTATATATTTTTGTTCATTATTTACTTGACAAATAACAAACAAACAAATAAATATTTGCTTAATCGGGATGAAAATAATGCCAAAAAGATGCCAAAAAGTCTTAAAGGTATGAAAAAGGCTTCATTTTCTTTATGCAAAACATATTTTTCCCTTTTGATTTTTGGATGCATCATGGCCTGGACATGTTGTAGTGCGGTTGGTAAAGACTGGCACACTTGTCTGTGTTAAATGTAAATGCCGCTAACAGATCCAGTAGTTCTGGGTGAACCGCAGTAAAGACTGAACCCTGAACACGAGCGTCCTGTGTCCCATCCAAACACTTGCTCCACAGCGGCGTCTTTTCCCATGAACATCAGCTAATAAAGCTGTTTGGGAATAACTGTATGCAACGTCTTTCCCAGCGTCTCCAGCGTGCTTCTCATTAGCCGCAGCCTGCAGTGTCTGGCAGGAGAAGCATGCTAGAAAACACGCGGCCTGCCTGTGTTTTTATACTCGGCCTCTGTGTTTCGCATTAGCGCCGCTGTTGAACGCACAAAGGCCTCTAAACACACAGAACGAGACTAAGATTTTTAATTCAGGAGCGCTAGCGGCCATAAACAAACCAGAGTCAGAGTAAAATGGCATTTATGACTGATGTACTTCCAGAACAGGACTAATATCGGAGTGATTAAGGATATTTACTGAGGAAAATAAAAAGTAGGCCAGGACTTGATTTTATCCATCAGGAATGATTTGGATTCATTTATATATATATATATATATATATATATATATAATTTGGAAAAGGTTGTTACTAACCAGAATGGAGTCGTTATCTTTTTTCTAAACAAACAAACAAATTATTTTGTTATTTACTTCACAATAAATGTTTCCAACTAATAATTTTATTTTATTTCTGCTTCATTTCCTCTAATGAAATCAATTTTAGTTTAGGGTCAAAGGCCACACACTTTTAAAGTCTTTTTAATACCTTTTAAATGTATCGGACACCAGCAACAGAGTTTTAAATAAAAAATAATTTTATACAATTATTTTAAACTTATACATTAAATTTATAGATCATTTCATACTGCACAAATAAATAAATGTATTTTTATAATTTACCTCATAATAAAAATATGTACTATTTTTATAAACAAACAAGCAAATAAATAAATACATGCATAGAACAATGTGTAACAATTTTGTCATTTATTTCAAATAATAAAGTTGTTTAATTCATGTTTATTATTTATTTTGTGTAATAAATAATTTATATTTTTGTATTATGTAGTTCACAGTAAAATGCCATATTTTTATTAAACAAACAAACAAACAAACGCATGTCGTCATTTAATTCAGCATTGACGACGAAAATATGTAATATTTTGATATAATTAAATGAATAGTCCACAGATTTTGTCAATCATTTCAATATTAACACCATCGCTAAAGATGTTAATCCTCACATTGAACAATCACTTCAACAATATTTAATTCATGATTTATTAAACCAATGCACAGCTTTCACTCTTTACTGTTTTTTCAACTCAGTTCTCAAGAATTATGAAATATACTGGCTGCAAAAAAGTACTTCAGCACTTGAGTCACACTTAAAAACATCTGAATGTGTTTTCAATGCACAACAAGATATAAAAGCAAAGGTAATTTGCTGGAAAGAAAGATGCACGAACACACTTTACAATCAAAACATTTTACAAAAAGATGTTTGTATGTCATTTGTATGCAGTTAATGCTATTTTCTGCGTGACACATGTTGATTCAAACACTGAGACTGAAAATACTTTTTGATGCGATTTTACACTCAGAACATAATAAAACTAGAGAAAGTGTCGGCATGTGTTTCTAATAGGTCTGTGGACCCTTCGCATGATCTGTTTAGAGACAAACTTATGAATGTATTCACATTATATACTGCACTTAAAGCCTTACTGTTTTTATTTAATAATAAAAATATAATATTATTTATTTAAGTTTTTATTTATTTATTTAACAAGGTTATTATAGTTACTATACTAAAATGGAATTAAAACATTTAAAAATACATGAAAACATTGAAAAGCATTAATAAAAAATATTTTTAAACATAAAATAAAATTGAAATAAAATGTAAAAATTCTAATAAAAAGTCGCTCAAGCAACATCTCATTTTCATTTAGTTTAAAACAAAGACTGAAATAAAACGTAATATAAACTATATATAGATATTTAAAAACTAATAAAAATGACAAACACACATTATACACTACACAAAATTACTAAAACTATAACTAAACTTAAAAATAAAAATAAAATAATAATAGTTCAAAATATTAATAAAACTAGAATGGTATCAATGATACTAAAGTAACTGATCTATATACATTTTATAATTTAATAATATATATATATATATATATATATATATATATATATATATATATATATATATATATAAAATCATGTCCTTATTTGGAGTTCCTGTCCTTGTTTAGTGATCATTAGTTAATTAGTCCCCAGCCGTGTTTTAGTAATTATCTAGTTTGCCCCAGAGTTCTTAAGCCCTGTGTTTCCTTGTCTCAGTGTTCGGTATTATATTGTCATTCTGTATGTCAGTAGATGGTAGTCATTTTTAATAAAGTCATTTGTTCCTCGTCTTCTCGTTTCCCTGGCCCCGACGACACGTGACAGAATACCGAAGCAACACTGAAATTATGGAGTCCGCCGCCTGCTTCTTCGTCCTCATCCAGCGTGATCTCACCTCTATGAGTATCGTTCAACTCGCCAAGAGGATGCCACTGGACGATGCGGGCATAATCCATCTCTTCCGGCTCGGAGCCAATCTCCACCAGCCTATGGACCTCCCAGACACCACGGGACTGTGTTGGAGAGAGGCTATTTTCCGGTGTCTGGGAGGTGTCCAGGCCCGAGTCGGAACCAGCCCAAGTATGGAAAACCCGCCGCCAGAGAATCTCAAGTGCCCGCCAGTGCCTGCTCCTCGCAAGTGCCCCCCAGTGTCTCCACTGGTCCCGTCCAGCTCTGCGCTTCCAGAGCGCCCCCCAGTGCCTGCGCCACGAAGGCGCCCCCAAGAGTCCACGCTGCCAGAGTGCCCCCAAGAGGCCGCTCCCCCTGAACGCCAGCCTGAAATTACCCCTAATTTCCCCACGAAAATTTTGGGGGGGGGGCTAGTAGGGCTCCTGCCGTAGAGGCTGAGGTGGGGGCTGGGGCCGAGGTCTCGGAGGCAGACCCGCCATGGCCACCCAAGCTTCCTGCTCCGCCATGGCCTCCCGAGTCCCCGGATCTGCCCACCCACCTCCCCGTTGGATGTTGTATGGCGCGGGACGCGCCTTCCGGGAGGGGGGAGTACTGTCAGATTTTGTCTCTACGTCTTGTTTCCCCTCCTCTCGTGTCCTTATTTGGAGTTCCTGTCCTTGTTTAGTGATCATTAGTTAATTAGTCCCCAGCCGTGTTTTAGTAATTATCTAGTTTGCCCCAGAGTTCTTAAGCCCTATGTTTCCTTGTCTCGGTGTTCGGTATTATATTGTCATTCTGTATGTCAGTAGATGGTAGTCATTGTTAATGAAGTCATTTGTTCCTCGTCTCCTTGTCTCCTCGTTTCCCTGGCCCCGACGACACATGACAATTATAGCTAACTAAAATGAAATTAAAACCATTAAAACTTTCAAAGATCTTTAAATATTAATATGAATATATTTTTAACCATAAATTAAACTTTAAATCATGATATCAAATAAAATATTTTTAAAAACCTTAAGCAAATTGCTCAGGCAACATTTCTCATTGTCATATAGTTTAATAATGTACCAAAATAGCTAAAACTGAAATAAAAATTAATAAAAATGATGTAGACATATAGTTTAAATTAAAATTTAAAATAAAAAATCAATTCAAAATATTAATAAAATAAATAATGCACTATTGATGCTAAAATAACACTGATACACACGCTGCTGCTACCCATATTACATGCAGTGACACATACAGTAAAACTTCATCTAATCCACTGAGAATCATGGAAATATGGATATTTATGAGGAAAGCAGAGGGGGACGGAGGAACAGCATGAAGGACAGAAGCAGAGAGCTGTGTGCAGATGAAGTGCAGATGAACAGTGATTGATAGCTCATTAGGGGATCTCTGATAACGCATCACACTCAATCACAGCCTTTGACTGCCATTTGTGCGGAGAATCAACAGCAGCGCTCGAGGGACGGCGGCCCTGAACACAGCCATCACACTCATCAGATCTCACACAACACACTTCCTTCCAGAAAACACCGGCTGTGTTCAAAGCCACTTCTGCAGGCTGTATACTGTGCACAAAATGTACATTTTCAACAGACTACAGACCACACGCCACACAGTACTGCTTCCCACAATGGAATGCACTCGAATTAAACTTCCATTCCTATAGTGGGAACAAAAATAATTCACAGAAATTTTATAAAAAAATCATTTTTACATTTTTATCTTTTAATTGGGTAGTTCTAAAAATTAACCAAAATAATTCACATTATGGCATTTTTACATAAATTTGTTAAATTATTATTTTAAATTAGTTTCTAAATAAAATTTTAAAAATGGTTAGCTCTATTGTTAATTAATAAATTAATATGAAACAATATACAATATTACATGTGTATGTATACAATTAATGTTTTTATGATTTTTTACATTTTATTTTATCATTATTATTTTTTTTTAATTGGGTAGTTCTACTGGTATGTCTTTTATTCATTTACGTACACTGTTAAAAAAAAAAGAAAAAAAGTTGAGCCAACTTAAAATTTTAAGGCAACCAGCTTCCGCAGATTTTTGAGTTTTCTCAACTTGTCGTTTTAAGTTTATACAACAAAAATTTTAAGTTGGCTCAACTTTTTTTCATTTTTTTTTTTTTCAGTGTATATACTTATTTTTTTATTTTATTTTATTTTATTTTTATTGTAGGAACATCATTATGCACTAAATAAATACATTTGTATAATTCATAAATCAAGAGAAAGAAAAAAGGACAGAACTACGATGTAAATGAATAAATAAAAGCTTCAAAAGCATATTATGTTACTGCTATTTCTGCGGTATTTAATATGCATACTATTTATGCAAATATTAGCAAAGGGATTTTAAACATCTCTTTATTTCTCTCTTTAATTGCACTGAAGACGCTTAGACATTTTACACAAAAATCTATTAAAAATACATAACTTCTGCACAATCTACTTCCAAGATAATAAACGGATGCAATATAAACAATATACAGACAATATACACTATATACTGAGCGAAACCAAGTAAGAAATAAGCAACTGTTCCATTCAGCACATATACAGTTCTTGTTTTCTGGTAAGATCTGCTGATATTAAAGATGCTGTTTCTAACATGATGATCAGAGCATGTCCTCCCAGCTACATAAAAGAAGAATATTTGAAGACACTGAGGCTGGCGTGATCTGCCTGTGGCACAATCACACAAATTAACTCCAGGTAGCTTCGCTCACGAGGGAACACGAGCTGCACAACATTAATATTCATGATGGATTCTTTATTCATAAAACAGAAGAGCGGGCAGCTTCAGGACGGAGGGAGGGTTTGTATTACTTGTCATTTTTTCCGCAGGCTAAAGGAAACTTTAATTACAGAGCAGCATAACGATCCTCGCTGAGAATCAAATATGAACACAGATTAAGATGCAGAAACTAAAAACAGTCACTTCAGCGTTATCTGTGCGCAGTATGCATACACCGCACTGAATATAGAAAATAAATGAAAAAAATAATAATTTGTATAAAAACATTTTTTACTCGGATTTAAGATTTGTGCAGTTTAATGAATATGAGCGATGAAGCAGCCATCATCAGCTTATTTTAGTATCACTGAGATACTATTATGGTTTTTATCAATATTTCAATATTCAATATTATTCAATGGAAAAAAAATGGTATTGAAACAATTCTCACTCAGAAATCGCTAGTAAATTTGATAAACTATTACAAAGAAAAGGCAAGTAACACTGAATTAAACATGAAATTTTGAAATAAAAAACTGAAATAGTATTTTTTAAAGTAATCTAATCTATTTTATTGTATCTATTCAAACAGTCACTTCTACAGCATATATTAAATATTTATATATTTAAATAAATATTATATATTTTTAGTTTCATTTAAATTTCATTGAAAGTTTGAGTAATTCTTTTTTTTTTGTCATTTTATACATTTAAAAATATATATATTTTGTTTGTACACTCTAATAATATAATTTTCTAAGTTGTATATAAAAGAAGATTGAGTACATTTTACAATATTCGAGCACTATTTCTAGTTTATAATTTTTCATGTTTATTTCAATGTGTTGTCCTTTATTTGTATTTATTTGTGAAATTTCTGAGCGAAAATTGTTTCTACACCAACTTATGTGCAGTGTATTTTAGTATCATTGAGATACTATTATAGTTTTTATTAATATTTTGAATTCATTTGAATTTTTTTCTGTTTTCATGTTAATTTTATTTGAAGTTTTAGTAATTAGTTGTTTTTTATCATTTTTATTTTATTTTATTTTTATGTCTACACACTGTAAAAATGATTTTTCTAAGTTGTAAAAACATTATCAGTGGAGTACAAGAAAATACTATTTGTTTCATGTTCAATTTACAATTTATTTGCTGTTTCTTTGTTAAATAATTGTGACATTTGCTAGCAATTTATGACTGAAAATGTTTTATTAATTTTTTTAATTAGTTTTACTTATCAAGTTAAACTAAATAAAAAGTAGATCCTAAGCAGCTAGCTGAAATTATTTATTTTTATTTTATTTCAGTTAGTTTTTTTATTTTATATAGTCAACAAGTAAAGTTTTTGTGGTTTTAGTTTTAGTTAACTATAATAAATTTGGTTTCAAATTTATCCATCAAAAAAGAATCCAGAAACATTTTTCCAACCTATCAGCGTTTTCTTTGGTTATGAGATGATTACAGGGAACAACAGCAATCTTTAAATAATTTAAGGTCAGATATACCACAGAAAACACTTGATGAAGTGTTTTGGCGAAGTATTTCATGCACTAATCAGATAATTACACCTAATCTCTATTCAGATTTCCCCAAAAATATTTCAAATCTGAATCAGACAGGAACTCCTAAATCCATTATATCCTTATAAGACTTATTCTTTCTTGTTTGCATCAGAAACTTCACATCAGAGCAGAAATGCTTGGAGCTAACAGGCTGTAATTTAATATCTTTGTGGTTTTTATTTTCCATGAGATGGCGAGTTCTCCGGAAAGGGGTTTCCAGGCTGGAAAATGTAATGGTACGTTCGTTTATAACACACACATCAGTCCTGCTGTTTACACGAGAGCAGATCGCCTGAACATGACACATATATTCTCTAGGCTTTATTTAAGCCTATATACAGTACATAGGCTTAAATGAAACATATATTTAATTGAATATAAATATTTCCATCCATTTGGATTAATCAGTTTTAACATTAACAATAATATTTTATGAAATGAAACAGGTTTCTTTAATAATACTAATGTTTTAAATACACAAAAACCAGGTTTATTTATCATAAATAAACCCAGTTTGTTTTATTATCATATATTTTAACTAACTGAATATTGCCAGCCGTATTTTAACCATGCTCATACTTTTTACAGTTAACAGATTTATGCTGATTTAAAGCAATTTGCATAAATATATTTTGAAAATATAATTATTTAAATGATTATATATTATTCTAAATGATTATTTATTTATTTACATTTTTTTCATTTGAAATATGCATCACATTAATTTTATTAGTTTATTTTAAAATTGTGTAATACAAACGGATGGACATTTTACATACAATTTAAATACATAAATCCAAATATCCTTTTTACATTTTTTTAGGGCCTAAATACTGTATTTTTGAGTGTATGCAAATTTAAAAGCAATGCACCAAGGTTATTATAGGTAACTAAAACCAAAACCATAAAAACTTTACTTAGAATAAAATAAACATAAAATATATTTAAAAATAAAAAAAATTATTTAACTTGATGTACTAAAATGATAATACAAATATATAATAGAATACAACAAATAATACACTTAATATAATAAAATCTATAAAAATGCTACAAAATTATTAAAGCTTTAAAACAGGAAATAAAACTAATTCTAAATATTAATAGAAACTAAAATAGTATCTCAATAATAAAATAAAACTGCAAAGAACTCAAAGTCAAATTGAGTGCATTGCATCGTTCGATACAGTATCATCCGAGTATTTCATGCAAACAGACAATTTGCATACGACGCACAGTATGCATACTAGAAATAGTTAAAGTGGTTTGCCACTTGGTGGAAGCAGCACGTGACACGAGTGTTGAGCTTCAGTGAAGCCCAGATATGAATCATGTGCAGGAGTTTTCAGTATTACAAGGATTAATTTCACATTTCCCGCCCACACTCTTGTTCAACAAGTCAGCACCCGCTGGAAAACACACGAGCGGCAGCTCAAACACTGACTGAGCTGATCCGGTCCGCTTCAGAGGGTGCAGTCCGGGCTGAAGGCATGTGACACACACTTACAGGTCGACTTGGGCTCAATGCTGCAGAAACAATCAGATTCACACGCCACTAATAACAATCTGTTCCTGCACTCTTAAAAATAAAGGCCGTTTTTGCAGTGATGCCCTAGAAACCCATTTTGAACCCTTATTTTTAAGAGTGTAGAGTCAAATGGAAAAGTTTCCTCTAGCAGCCGTGTCAAAGCCATAAAAATGCAGGGCTTGTTTGCATGAAATAACCATATTAAATTTATCAAATGCATTACTTTGGGTTCCCACACTTTAAGACCAATGCATTCTCAAGACTCTGTAATAGATTTCAACTTTTATATTAAGAATATGATTATCTCCAGTCTGGCAGGCTGATAGTTCACAGTGGTTTGTGGTTAAGTTTCTACTTGAGCAATATCAAGTAACAAAATGAAATATTTTAGAGCAATACAAAACTGGAAAGAAAAGGACATTTCCATCACTTCTTCAAGATTTTACTCATCTCTATGACTTTTTTGGACCTGGAAATCACCATTGAAATTTCCATGTTTTCAGGTATTCATTTATTTGTGCATTCTGAACTAACACGAGCCAACAATGAACAATAGTGAATTTATAAATTAACAGATTAAATGAATAGTTCACCCAAAAATGAATATTTGCTGAAAATGTACTCACCCTCAGGCTAGTACAGATCACAGTTTTAAAATGCATTGAAATTCAAGGTTTTCCATCACCATGGAATGAATCTAAATAATTAGAGCCATGCAGATCCTCATGTTTTCCGGTCATTTTGACCCAGAGAGGATTTTCTTTTTCCTGAAAATGTTATCACGTTGGAGTAAAACTCACTGACATTACACACACACGGTGTAAAAAATATGATAATTTTTGTACTTTTTTGAGCTTTTTCCCCCACCTTGTTACACTAAAAAATGACTGGCCTACTAAAAAATGGATTCAATCTTGTCAGTTTGTTTTCTTTAACCATAGGTTTTGCATTACTTTTTGAACCTGACTAGTTGTAGGATAATTACAACTCATTTGTGGATAATTTTGGCTCAAAACTGAGGTGCATGAGCCCAGATCAATGAGGCCTACGATCAAACAGGCTCAAAATGTAATGCAAAACCTGTGCTAACTGAAAGAAAACAAGTTGACAAAAAGATCGAATCCAAAATATGGTGATAATACAGCATAATGAGAGATTTACACGCAATTTTGACCAGGAACACCAAATCAGGAAAAGGATTTTAAGCACAAGTTAAACTTCTTATCTTATCTTTTTGATTAATTTTGTACCCCACTGAATTTACATTGTTGTTTAACAGATGCGTTCTTACCAAAGTTACTTTTTACTGTTCTATCACCCTTTTGTCGTTCCAAACCTGTATGACTTTCAACACAAAAGGAGCCCTTCAGCATAAAACATTTTATAGTGACCACAACTGTCAATAAAACATAAAAGCATGACAGCACGACTTTATTTATGATGCTATGTGACTGTTATCTTCCACTCAAATCTCATTCGTGATGCTGCATATTTTAATTTAACACGTGAAAATCAAGTTCAGTGTAATTTTTGAATCAGCGAATGAGATTTCAAAGCTTCGTTGGAGGGGAGGATTTTCAGTCAATAACGCATTGATACCAGCACACGGCTTTGATGATGACAGCCATATCACAGTCTGCTCATTGAACTGTCTGTTAAAATGTTGTCAGAAGTGACAGTATGTACTGCTGAGAGTTTCTCAAAAGCTAGAGAGCAGGACCAGACCTGTTCAACTCAATAGACATGAGAGGAGCTGAACACTTTAGAGGACAATGAGCATTTATGGTCTGTTTGAATAACACAAATAACCTGCAGCCATATGCAGTACAGTCTGCTCTGAATTACATAACCAAACACCTAACCAACACTTGACAATGTGATTGAATATGTTAACGTTAGATATGACATTTAAGTTTGCATTTAAAAGTTTTGCTTGACGTTAAATCATCCATGCATTATGAATGATCATGAACTAAAAAGAAACAATAGTGCAACTTTAAAGAAATAGTTCACCTAAAAATTAAAATGCGCTCACCCTCAGGCCATCCAAGATGAGGATGAGTGTGTTTCTTCATCAGGTTTGTAGAAATGTGTCGCTGCATGTCTCAGCAATGGATGCTCTGCAGTGAATGGGTGCCGTCAGAATGAGAGTCCAAACAGCTGATAAAAACATCACAGTAATCCACACCACTCCAGTCCATCAGTTAACATCTGGAGAAGACAAAAGCTGAAACAAATCCAGCATTAAGACGCTTTTAACTAAAATACCATAGAGTCCATAATCCATAATAACGCTTCCTTCAGTGAAAAAGTGTTCTGGTCTGAATCAGGAGAGAAATCTGCAGATCAAGCAGCGTTTACAAGACAAAACAGTCTAAAACAGCTCTAAACAAGTTTAAAACCTTGTAATGATGGGTTTGTTTCAGTGTTAACTGATGGACTGGAGTGCTGTGGATTATTGTGATGTTTTATCAGCTGTTTGGACTCTCATTCTGACGGCACCCATTCACTGCAGAGCATCCATTGCTGAGCAAGTGATGAAACACCACATTTTCTCATCTACATCTTGGGTGATGGGAGGGTGAGCACATCTTCAGGATATTTTCATTTTTGGGTGAACTATTCCTTTAATAAATGCATTAAAAACTATTGTTAGTTCATGAAACCCAATGCATTAGGTAGGCATTAGCTAAACTGAAGTTACTAAAAACACTTTTTAAAAGTCTGCTTCAATCTGACAAATATCATATACATAAGCAGAAAAGCGAAGTGACAGTATTAACAAAATGAATAATTAAAAATAAACAATCATCCATCAAAACAAACTCACTTGCCATAACAAAAGAACATTTTGTACAAATGTGAAGTTTATTCTTTAAAGAAGTGAATAATATATAAACTATTGTCTATAAATATAAAGGGTTTTTAATAGTATCACAAGCAGAAGTATGAGAAAGAAGAAAGTAACAGATGTCACCGGTGTAGAAAACCATAATATAGGCTTCAATGCTAGCGTGATTAAATACATCTCAGATCCATGCAAACGCATCTCACAAGAACAGGAGTTTAAGAGCAGGCCTCTATCTACCAGTGCTTTCTGTAATCACCTTAAACAGAGATTCCTTTGGGAAAACAAAAACATTCATTTGCATGAGATAATCACCATAAACAATCAAGAATCAACATTATCTGATGTTCAGTAAAGGGCATCTTTTAAAAAAGCACCCTGAAGAATTATGAACAGGATGATGTGAATTACTCTTATGTAGTGCTTGACGTGGGGGTTTCATTAGCTGATGTTGATACCAATAACCACAGCGCAGACCGATATACAACTTAAAAATCAGTTCAAATGTCTGAAAACAAATTGCATTATCCATTAACAGACTTGCTGGTAGATTTTGGAAATGATACACAAGACAAGCGGACATGATTATCGCTGCTGATCATTTCAAAAGGGCCAAATATCGGTCGTCCGATATATCGGTTTACCGCTACACATATGCATCAGAAATTCTACATCTCAATTTTCACATCACGTTCATGGATTAGTATATATACCAACACAGGCATTAAACTGTTTGAGTAATTTGGGTTTTTTAATAACTTATGTTGATACCGATAACCAGAGCACAGACCGATATTACTTAAAAAATTTGTGCTGTCAAACGATTAATCACATCCAAAATAAAAGGTTTTTGATTACATAATATATGTGTGTGAACTGTGTATATTTATTATGTATAAATACACACACACATGCATGTATATATTTAAGAAAAATGTTTTGTGTGTATATATATATATATATATATATATGAACTATATTTATATATAATGTAAATTATATGAATATATACATGTAAATATTTTCAGAATTTAGTAACACTTATTCACTATTAATTACGACTTTTCCCTCAATAAATTCCTCATTTGTTGCTTATTAATAGTTAGTGCGGTAGTTGTTAAGTTTAGGTATTGGGTAGGATTAGGGATGTAGAATAAGGTCGTATAGAATAAGGCATTAATATGTGCTTAATTACTACTAATAAATGGCTAATATTCTAGTAATATGCATGCTAAGAAGCAACTAGTTAAGAGACCCTAAAATAAAGTGTCACCCAAAATTTATACTGTATGTGTGTGTATTCATACATTTCTACATAAATATACACCATACACACACATCTATTATGAAAGCAAAAACTTATTTAGGATGCGATTAATCGCAATTAATCATTTGACAGCACTGTTAAAAATCAATAAAATGATCTGAAAAGTCAATTGCATTATCGATCAAGAGGCCTGCTGGTAGATTTTGGAAATGATACACAGAACAAGCAGATGTGGTTATCGCTGCTGATCATCTCAAAAGGGCCAAATAAAGGCCGATATATCGGTTTACCTCTACACATGTCCATCAGAAAGTCTACATCCCGATTTTCACATCATGGATTAGTTACAACACCAACACAGACATTAAAATATTTGAGAAGTGCATTGCAAACACCGTCCATCCTGTTCTAGCTGTATGTTTAGAGGTACTTTTGTGCAAAAGAGCCAAAGGAGAACACAAACCCTTCAGAAACATCACCAAAGTTCATTACAGACTGAAGAAAAACATGTATACATTTCTTTGAGTTGAACACAGGAGCAGGCCTGACCCCAATGCTGCTCCGAATTGAAAAAGGCACTTAACTTTACATCTTAAAAAACATCTTAAAACAGCCTGAGATTGCTGCTGTCCAAGGCCAGGACAGGCCAGGAGACCAGCAAACCGGTTTAGGCTGGGTTAAGCACATATCAACCATGGGTACTTAAAGTTTTTGTTCTAGCTCCTAGTCTCAGCCTCCATAAAACAATTAATCTGATCTCAGTCCCAAAGCTTTAATTTAAAGCTCAATTCTTCCCATGATACGCAGCCTTAAGTGCTGGGTGCACAATTCACACACATTATTGTTATTATTATTTCTGCATTATTTGCATGTAAAAAGTTTGAATATTTGCCCGTGGAAATACTGATGTCGATAAAAAGACACAGTTTTACATACAGGCATAAAAAAAACAGATCCCCACCCAGAATAATCCAAGAGAAAAGGCATAAATAATCTCCAAAACGATACGGCTTGTCCAAAAAAAGTTCCTTTGATTAAAAAAAGAACATCCAGGTGAGATTTAAATACAAATATATACTTACAAAAAATCACAAAGTTTATGTACAACGCGAAGGGCGTCCTTTAAACAGTTGTTTTCTCCATCAGAAAAAGCGAATAATAAAAAGCAGTTAAATCACACTGTTGTTTCTCCTTGTTTGTTGTTCGCCAGTCTCGTGTAGAACTTCCTCCACGAGTTAAGCGTCTTTCCAGACCATATCCAGAATCCAGACGTGATGCCCACGATCAGGGTCATCAGGTACTTGATCATGAACACCGTGAAATCCGGGTTCATCTGCGGGTTGTGCACGGGACAAGGCACCGCGTACGTTTTGCACGTTTGAGCGCTCCACGTCTGTTCCCACTGATCCCGAAAGGCCTGTTCGTAGAAATAGGACGCTATCACGACGGTGGCTGGAACTGTGTAGAGGACGCTGAAAATGCCAATGCGCACCATCAGCTTCTCCAGCTTCTCCGTTTTGGTGCCATCGTGCTTCATAATGGTCCTGATGCGGAACAGAGACACGAAGCCCGCCAGGAGGAACGAGGTACCGATGAACAGATAGACGAAGAGCGGCGCCAAGACGAATCCGCGCAACGCGTCAACGCTGTTGATGCCCACATAGCAAACGCCGCTGAGCACATCTCCATCAACTTGACCCACGGCGAGGATGGTGATGGTCTTGATGGCTGGCACTGCCCACGCTGCTAAATGGAAATATTGCGAATTCGCTTCAATAGCCTCATGACCCCATTTCATCCCGGCTGCGAGGAACCAAGTGAGCGCTAGGATGACCCACCAGATAGAGCTGGCCATGCTGAAGAAGTACAACATCATGAACAGAATGGTGCAACCTTCCTTTTTGGTGCCTTGCACCACTGTCCTAAACTCATTCTCGAACTGCTCATTGCAAACCACTTTGTCCTCCAGCAGAAATCCGGCGATGTAAGCGATAGACACCATCGTATAACACCCGGAAAGGAATATAATGGGTCTTTCCGGGTAACTAAAGCGCTTCATGTCCACTAAATAAGTCAAGACGGTGAATAAAGTAGACGCGCAACACAAAACCGACCAAATCCCGATCCAAATGCGCGCAAACTTCTGCTCATCCTCGCTGAAGTACATCATCCCGTGGAGTTTCTTGGGTTCGCACGGCGCGCCGCAGTTTTCCTCGCCCATAAAGCGGTAGTTTAGGTACGGTGGGACTTTAAGCGAAGTTGGGCATCTAAAACGCCCCTTCCTGGGATGCTCGGGTGTAGCTTGGGTCACCTCTGGAGTCGGGTTGACCGGTGCGCTCCGCTCAGACGTGTTCTGCCCCACGCAAAGCTCTCCGCCGTGCACCGGGAACGACTCGCAGGCGAGACTCTCTGGCCACTGGAAACCGAATTTATTCATAAGCGCCTCGCAGCCTTGGCGCGCACGCTCGCACAGCGAACGGCACGGCGGCAGCGCTTGCTCCAGCACCGTGCAAACCGGCGCGTACATGGAGCACAGGAAGAACTTGAGGTCCGGCGAGCATTGCACTTTAACGAGCGGGTAGAACTGGTGCACCTCCAGCCCCGCGTCCTCCTGGTTCGTGTGGCCGAGGAGGTTGGGCATGATGGTCTCGTTGTACGCGATGTCCGTGCACAGAGGGATGGTGATGGGCTGGCAGAAGCCGTGCTCGGGAACCGACATGCCGCGCTCTCCGTACTGCGCGCTCGCTTCCAGTATCCCAAAGGCGAGCAGGAAGAGCGCGGACGCACCGTGCGCGGCCATACTTTCCTTCTGCGGTTTGTCTCCTCACAGCCAGCTCGCCAGCCAGCGCTAGTCTTCCCCTCCAACTCCCTTTGTCGATTTATCCTGTCAAATCGGTCCACGGAAACTTTTGGGAAAGTGCAGCGGCGCACCGGACGCGGATCGCGGAGCGCGTGAAGAAAATCACACGAGCGTCTGAGAGGCGAATAAAGAGTTGCGCTGTGTCGTGTCAGAGTTTCTGTGAGCTGTTCAAACCTGTTTCCAGGCGCCCTGCTGTCTGCTGTTCATAAGCGAAACGCGGGCGGGGCTTTACGGACAGATGGCTCGCGTTAGGGAGCGTCGGGATTTCGTTCGCCCGCGGTTCGTTTTGCGTTCTTTTTACGTTCTTTTAACGTTCGCGCTTCGAGTTTGTAGAGTTGTTGAGCGGAACGCATGATCTCTGTTGACTTTAGAGATCTTTTGCGTTCTTTAAACGTTTTTTTAACGTTCGTTCTTAGACTTAATACACTGTAAAAAGTTATAAGTTGACTTTACTTAAAAAAATTGAGGAAACCCCTTGCCTTAAAATTATTAAGTAAATAATAATAATAAAAAAAAAGTTAAGTGAACTTGACAATTCACATAACTTATTTTTTTTTAAATTATCATTTAATTAAAAGTAACAATTGCGAAAAAAAAAAAAGTCAACATCACTTTTTACAGTGTAGGGTTGTTGAATGGGACTCATTTTATCTGATAACTTTACCAGTATAATATATATATATATATATATTTAGCAATGTTTCCACCAATTTAATTCAGAATGGAGTACTAACTTTACTGAAAAACACTGGTGTTGGGATTTCTTTTGACTATAATTCATTTTGTGTTCTTTTACGTTCTTTTAAGGTTCGCTCTTTGAGTTAACAGGGTTGTTGAACGGAATGCATTTACTTTAGATATTAAAATAATAAGTAAAAGAGAAGGCTATTATATTTTTATTGTCAAATACGTCTAC
Source organism: Onychostoma macrolepis (assembly GCF_012432095.1). Lineage (NCBI taxonomy): Eukaryota > Metazoa > Chordata > Actinopteri > Cypriniformes > Cyprinidae > Onychostoma > Onychostoma macrolepis. The sequence continues at coordinate 1,921,652 of NC_081170.1, read as the reverse complement.
ATATTTGCTTAATTCAACAATATAAAACCTACATTAAACATTTTTTTTTTACTTTGAAACGATTTTAACTCCGAAATTAGTACATTTCACAAATAATTAAAGAGAAACAGCAAGCAATGTGAAATTAAGAAGTAGAAAGATTGAGATAGTATTTTTTTTTCTGTTCTTCTAACTTCTAAAATCACTTTTACAGTGTACTTACGGAATACTTCACATTATGTGCTGTATACACGGTATACTGTAAACGAAACAGTACACATACAGTATGTAATGATAAATATGTGAAATATTTTTGTCACATGACCTCATCATGTTGTATGTTTAACTCGGTGAGTAGTGCTCAGTACGCACGCTATATACTGAAATATTGTGAGAATGTTATTCTAAACATAGTCCTTTACTGATGGACTTCAGTCAGAGTGATATTTAATTAACACTAATGCAAACAAAGCTGATCGTTTAACAGGTTATACTGATGTGGACTTTATTGACTGTTGATGACACACTGAAAATAAAGCAAACAATTTCTAGGATAACATTGGTTGTGTATTTCATCTACTGAACAGTCAGATTTAATAATAATAATAATATGTTTCATTTATATAGCGCCTTTCCCAGGCTCAAGGACGCTTTACAAGGTACACCAATACAACACATACTCATTACAAAGTAATAATTAAGTGGACATTTGCCCAATCCAGTCACAAGTACTACAGTTGCATATAACACAAATTAAGCAATGAAGACAGAAAAGAATACATATGGGAATACATACATATTAACTGGGGAGCGAGTTCTAAAGTTAGATGTAGAATTACACCCTGAATGGTTAGAAATGGCTTTTAAAGATCTCTCAAGAAGGGTTAAAACAACTTATCAAATCTGCTGTCATATCCATCTAGTTCAGCACAATAAATAATGACAGCATACAGTAGAAGTCAATGAAAAAATCTGCTTGCCATACAAGAAAACAGAGACGGTCCCTAACATGCAGCCCTGATTGCTGTCCTCCTATTGGCTACTGTGAGTGTCTGTAGGAGAAATGAGAGGAACATGATTTGCTCTGACAGGGGAATGTAAAGACAGCCTTCACTAAGAGTCTGGATACTGGCTGAATACAAAACAACTTCTGCCTGAGTAAAGATTTCATTCTGCCATTTGGTCTTATTGTGTAATATTTTTTTATTAACAAACACGAAATGCGCTACCAGTTCAGCCGCTCATACCGGACTTTCTATTGGAGGGTAAATAACACAACATGTTGTATTTTAAATGTGTAGCATTCCAGCTAAATCACTTCAGACAGGACTTATGAACCTTTCATTTTCAGTTTTTTTCCAACTGCTTAGATTTATATTTTCAAAACTTTACACACAAATCCAAGAATTGCACACAAAATGCAAAATGCCTCACATCTCTTGCAAAATGAAGCACTGCATTCAAAATATCACAAACAGATCTCAAAATCAAACATTTGTCTTACATTGCAAACAGCTTTTCGATAATATTATATTTTTGGATGCATCATATACACACAGTTATTCAAAACATAAAGCTCTTCTTTCATGAGCTCCTGTGTACATTTCTGTACAAGATTGAAAGTAATTGGCAGAGAGATGAAAAATTCATGGTAAACATGAACGCAAGATTGAAAACAAACTTTTTTTTTTAACTGTAAGCATTCGTGGTTGTGAATACAGTATCACGCAGTAAGAAAGAAAGGAAATACATTGTTTGCATCCATTGTTCAAAACCTACAGTTTTTCTTTGTCACTTTGGTGCATTTCTCGAATTATCCTTACTGTAATACTGGCAAAGAAGTGTGCATTTCTCAAAACAATCTGTGCAAACAGCACCACACACAATGGATTACCTGCGAAAGCCTGTCACTTACTCAAAATCTTTAGTTGTCTCTCAAAAGTAAGTATTTGTCAATGAACATATCAGTGCATCAGAATGAAAAGTCCTTGAGTCATTGTTCACAAACAAGATCTTCAAAATACTTAGTCATGTTGTCAAAACACTGCACTCTGTTAGTATTACCTGATGAAAACTATGGCAACAGTTTAGATGACGGTTACTGTACTGAAATGCAGAAGGCTGCACTTCTTATGTATGCCATATATCCATTTCAAAAGTACAAATTTACACATCACACTGTAAAAAAAAATTGTCAGTAAAAAGCGGCAGCTGTGGTTGCCGGAATTCTACCGTAAAAAATACGGTAACAACATTTTAGGTTTTACGGTTTTAACTTAAATTTACAGTTAAATACCGTAATTTCATTAACTGTTATAATGTTACAGTTTTTTTCAACTACTTACACACAAAATCTTTACTTGTCACACAATTTCTGAAAGAAATTTGTGAAGCACACACCAAACCAGACACTAATTCTCGGCATTTGACTGTTTTCAATTTCAGAAAACACTTTTTGCAAAACACAACACACAATTCTCGATGTAACACACACAAATCTAACAGGAAGTATCTTTATTTTCTTTTTCAAACACAATCATTTAAAACGCCGCACTAATTCATCAGTGCTTCACACTAACTCCTCACACGCACAAACACTCACTGCTTTATTTAACACCAACCAATCATGGCTTTAGAATAGGCCACAGGTCAAGTTATACAGTGTTTCTTGCTTCGTCGCTTTGATGCATTTCTCAGATCAAAAATGAAATTCTCAAAATCCTCCACATCATCGAGTCACTTGTGCACATCATGAAAGCAGTTTCTCATTCTTTTGAACAAGTTGTGATTGCTTTGATACATTCATGTGAGTTTGTCTGTGGTTTCCTACATTATCAGCTGCTAATGTCATGTTGCTCAAAATGTATAGTTCTCTGTGCAAGTCAGACCGCTAGTAAAAGTGTAACTGTGAATTCGATCCAGTCTCTTTCAATCAATATCACACATACAGTAATGTGTAAATTTGTACTTTTGAAATGGATATATGGCGTACATAAGAAGTGCAGCCTTCTGCATTTCAGTACAGTAACCGTCATCTAAACTGTTGCCATAGTTTTCATCAGGTAATACTAACAGAGTGCAGTGTTTTGACAACATGACTAAGTATTTTGACGATCTTGTTTGTGAACAATGACTCAAGGACTTTTCATTCTGATGCACTGATATGTTCATTGACAAATACTTACTTTTGAGAGACGAACTAAAGATTTTGAGTAAGTGACAGGCTTTCGCAGGTAATCCATTGTGTGTGGTGCTGTTTGCACAGATTGTTTTGAGAAATGCACACTTCTTTGCCAGTATTACAGTAAGGATAATTCGAGAAATGCACCAAAGCGACTGAGAAAAACTGTAGGTTTTGAAAATGGATGCAAACAATGTATTTCCTTTCTTTCTTACTGCGTGATACTGTATTCAGAACCACGAATGCTTAGTTAAAAAAAAAAAAAAAGTTTGTTTTCAATCTTGCGTTCATGTTTACCATGAATTTTTCATCTCTCTGCCAATTACTTTCAATCTTGTACAGAAATGTACACAGGAGCTCATGAAAGAAGAGCTTTATGTTTTGAATAACTGTGTATATGATGCATCCAAAAATATAATATTATGGAGAAAGTGTTTGCAATGTAAGACAAATGTTTGATTTTGAGATGTGTTTGTGATATTTTGAATGCAGTGCTTCATTTTGCAAGAGATGTGAGGCATTTTGCATTTTGTGTGCAATTCTTGGATTTGTGTGTAAAGTTTTGAAAAAAAGGCAAAGTTTTGAAAATGTGTGTAAACAGCTGAAAAAAAACCTGTAAACTGAAATATGCAATAAACATTAATTTAACAACATTAGATGTAACATACAACCCTAATAAACATAACTGATAAGAAAGAAAAAAAAACATAGAAAGAAACAGTTATTTCAAAGAAAAAACATCAAATTCAAACAAAATTTGAAATGCAACGCAGGGAATTCTGGGAACGTCAGTTTATGGTTTTCCCTGTAAATTTAACAGGAACTTACCGTTAACCATTTAACAGGTTTTTACTGTAGCGTCACAGCTTTTTACCGTTAAAATCAGTCATTTTTTACAGTGTACTGTATGTACAATACTGATTGAAAGAGACTGGATAGAATTCACAGTTACACTTTTACAGTTTTTACGATTTCTGAAACCTCTCACTCAAAGTGCAAAACTACACAACAAATCTCCAAAACAATAAGCTATTTCTCAGCCTTTGACTCAGTTTTCAATTGCATAAAACACTTTTTTCAAAACACTACACACAATTCTCTACCTAAAACACAAAAACAGTGACCTAACAGGCTTTCCTTTTCCAAACACAACCAATCAAAATGCTACACTTATTCACCAGGTCACACACACACACACTCCTCACATGTGCAAACACTACTTGCTTAACTGATAACCAACCAATCACTGCTTTACTGTAGTATAGGCCTATAAATAGGTCAAAGGTCAGAATACCTGTTTTGAACAATGGACGCCAACAATGGACAGAGAGCAAGAGGAGTAGGAGGAAGAGGAAGAGGAAGAAGAGGATGAGGGCAAAGAAGAGAAGGAAGGAGAGCCATCGCTGATGAGATTAGGGCAACACTTGTTGATCATGTGACCAACCACGGTTTGACCATGAGAGGCTAGACTGAGAGTCCAGCCCAACTTGAGTCGATTTACAGTGGCGTCCATAATCCGAACCTTCAGAAATGAGAACAAGTATGCAACAATCTAATGACTATTTTAGCATTACAGTAATGTACAGTAAAATACGTATGACTAAAAAAAAAAAAAAAAAAAAAAGCCATCCATTTACTGCACTGCATTGAATGAGGTTGGTTATCATGCTGTACTACATTTTTTTTGTAAATTGTTAGTTTTCACCGGGCTGTTCTGGTTCAAAACTGGTTTGCCACCCATCCACAATTTGTAGTTTTGTACCTACCCCCATATTCACCTTTTCTAAATCCCATTGAGGAATTCTTCTCAGCCTGGCGCTGGAAAGTGTATGATCTAAAAACTGTATTAGTGGTCTGACTATTGCACTGAGAACTACAGAATACATTTTGAGCAACATGACATTAGCAACTGATAATGTAGGAAACCGCAGACAAATGTACATTGCATGAACGCAATCGCAACTTGTTCAAAAGAACGAGAAATCGCTTTTATGATGTGCACGAGTGACTAGATGATGTGGAGGTTGAATAAGTACTTTTGAGAATTTCATTTTTGATCTGAGAGATGCATCAAGAAGCGACTGAGAAAAATGTATAACTTGACCTGTGGTCTATTCTAAAGCCATGATTCGTTGGTGTTAAGTAAAGCACATGTGAGGAGTTAGTGTGAAGCACTGATGAATTAGTGCGGCGTTTTAAATGGTTGTGTTTGAAAAAGGAGATCAAGATCATTCCTGTTAGATTTGTGTGTGTTACATCGAGAATTGTGTGTTGTGTTTTTGCAAAAAGTGTTTTATGAAAACTGAGTCAAATGCTGAGAATTAGTGTCTGGTTTTGCAGATTTGGTGTGTGCTTCTGCTGTTTGAGTGTCAGCTTTCAGAAATTGTGTGATGAGTATATTTTGTGATTTAAGCAGTTGAAAAAAAAAACTAATTTCTTTTAATTTTGGTGCATTTAAAGTGAAAATCATCAGACGAAATGGTAAATCCAGAAAAGCTTGAGATGTTCAGATCTGAATAATTCTGGAATAGACTGGACTGGCCAAACCAGAAAAAGATGACGTGTAAAACATGCACATAAACTCGCTGATAATGTGTCAAAAGAATCCAAAGAACCTTTTTCCTTTATAAAAAAGACCCTTTTGTGCAGAGTAAAGATTGCACTGATTTGAGAAGTTCTTCGTGAAACCATCAATGCCACTAAAAAACCTTTATTTTTAAGAGTGTGCAAAAGCAAATATCACAGTTTGTGAAGATGGTTTAATATGAGTCACATGCTATATGCACATGCACTATCATCGATAGTGAAAACAGTGGTTGATTTGAAGCATTAATAAACTTTATTTCAGGTAAAACAACAATAAACAACATTTACAGAAGGACATTACATCTTCCATAATAACATTACATACAGGTTTCTAACATAAAATGCAATCTCTACTCTAATATAGTCTAAGTTTCGTTCGTAATAAAGTGACCAGTTACACGTCTAGGTTCCAGAACCGCTCGTCAAAAGTCTGCATTATTTCAGTGCATCTTACAAAAAAGAAAAATAGATATAGGCAAGTGAAGCGAAAACACAGATTCAGTGTTCAGCAAAGCGGATGCATGTTCAACCTCCACGCCTGTTTCCCAACGAGAATATACGGATATGAACCAGTCGAGGATATGAACCTCCTTATATATACTGTATATACAGCCTAGTATATAACAAAGATTACAAAAAGATTAAATATTCACAGATGAATTGAGAATAACAGGTATTGACAGCACATTCCACAGCAGAGCAAACCGGGAATCTAAAGCTGTTCCCTTTTCATGGTAGATTTACATTTATATATATATATATTGATTTATTAACTATAGAAGCCCCTTTCTGCCGCTGAATAAAAATGGTTAAAAAAGTAATCACAACTTTTTTCCTCGCAGTTCAATTTTTTCTCAGAATTGTGATATAAACTCGTAATTGCAAGAAAAAAGTCAGAATTGCAAGATTAAAACTGGCAGTTTTGAGAAAGTCATAATTGTGAGATATAAACTCGCAATTGTGTGTTACAAAGTCTGAGGGAAAAGAGACTATTTTCTTACAATTTAGTTTATATCTTGCAAAAGAAAAAAGAAAAAAGTCAATTGTGAGATGTAAACTTGCAGTTGCAAAAAAAAAAAAAGAAAGTCAATTGTGAGATAAAAAGTCGCAATTACCTTGTTTTATTTTTTACTCAGTGGCAGAAACTGGCTTCCATAAATAATCAACTTTGAAGCAAGCGCAAATGATTATGCAAACATGATATCTCTTCTCTTTTGTATGTTCGTCACAGTGCTAAATGTGCAAGAATTGTTTATTACTTTTCTCCATTCCTTTTTCTTGCACACTTTAAAGTGGCGATAAAATACAGCATGTAAAGCTGCGACCGCCACGAAGGCAGGAGGAGCTCTTACACGTTTCAAGCACGTAGCGTGGAAATAATTATTGGGCTGCTAATACTGGCTGGAGTCCTTTAATGCCGCAACAGGTTTGGAGGCATTAAACAGCTCTGCCACGCTGTGTTTCCACAGAATCACAGCTCTCTTTGTAGTTGCAAAATTTAAACAGTCTCTTCATTTCTGAGCATATGTAAGTATAAAATGGTTCGTTGAATAAAGGCCACGTTCACACTGCAGATCGATACAGGTGTCACTCCTCTTCACCAACATCGCAAAATAATCCTTTTCTTCCTCAGTATTTTTATCTTGAATCAAACTACTGAGATAAAGTTTTGTTTTCTGAAAAATTTATCAAAATTGAGCTCATACTTAAAACAAGAAAAAAAACAAAAAACAAAAAAAAAACGAAGCTTTCCGTCAGAATAAAAACATAAAAAAGGTAATTGCACATTTTTATCTAAATTTTCTGCCAATTCTGTAAAAGAAAAAAAAAAAAAAAGGCAAAATCGCCAGATATAAACTCAGAATTCAGCCTTTTATATTTTAGTTTATATTTATAATATATACTATTATAGTTTATATCTTTTTTTTATTTATTTTTTTATCCCGTGGCGGAAACAAGCTTACATAAAAATACCAACCAATGTTAAAACTTAATTCAAAGGGTAAACAAGTTTATTTTTCTGACCTCATTGACATTTATTTCTTGTTTTAAGCAAAAATTTTGATAATTTCTTAATTTTTAAAAATATTTTTTCAGAAAACAATATTTAATATCATATCTTTATGCACTTCAAATAAATGTATCTTGATTTAAGGATGTTAAGAATATTTGCACTCTTTTTTGTGTGTTTTAGAGCATTGAATTCACCGATTTGCACCACTTTTGTGCACCGTATTTTAGTGCATGTTTCCTTTTATTTAATCTACATTATTCCTTTAGTCAATTGGGTGCTAAACTACATTTATGTCTTTATTTATTAATATTTATTTTGTTCGAAGCAGCAAACACCATCGGGTTAGACTGCTATTAATCATGTTTCTAGTTTATGAGATGCCAAAATGTTGCTCAAATTCAGGATTACGAGTGATAATCAGGTTATGCGGTGTGTACGTGGCCGGACCGAATTTGCAGGTGCAAAACACGTCCTTATAAGCTGGAATGTTGCACAAACATGTTGAAAAGTGCATTCGCAGAAAGCGTTGACCTTTTAAAGCCCATAAACATCATTGCTCTTTAACTAGTCCTCTGACTGTTAGTCACACCATTATGACTAAAGCTGAATCAAGAAGTTCATTTTGCACAAATATGAATAATTTAAAAAAAATGTATCATGTCTAGATTTGTAATGTATAATAACTGCAAAGGCGTGATGCGTCACTGGACGTCATGCACGTCTGTACACATTCCATTCGCTTCTGATTTATTAAATAATCTGTTACTAAACAGGTGCGTTACTGCACAAATCTGAACTTATTTTAGTTGTTTATTCGATCCATGTTAACAGTGCAGAGCCAAACATTGCTATTGTTCAATTAGCTCTTGCACTTTTAGAAAGCAAAATTTATTGATATTTAACGACAAACTGACAGAAAGAGAAAATACCGTACCCAAATGGACATTATATTATTATGTTGAACGTCTGTTGTACAGAAACCAAATGGACGGACATGAACAGGAAGAGCAGTATTAGTATTCAGATACACAGGCCGGGGGAGTAGTGCACTTTGGGATGGTTCTTCAGATCAAACTCCATCTCGAAAAGACGTTCGAGAAATGCATTAGAGCTTCATCAACAACACTTCAGTTTGAAATGCTAAAGGACTGTTCACACATAATGCATTCTTGCATTTATAAACCGCTAGAAAAGACTCTTTAAACTTGTTTTTATCCTTATGTTATGTTACCAGTTAACCTGCTTTTCTTGAAACTGTATGATTTCTTTTCTCATTTAGGGTCATGAACATGCATGGAAAGCTTTGACACTGGTGTGTACAAAATTTTTCTGTTTCAATTTAAACTTTTCAATTTTACCCATTTCAATTTTAATCATGGTTAAAAGCAGGTGCTCAGACCCAAAATAAAAATAAATCTGTATTTTGTTTGGCATTTGCATTCATTATGCATTTGGTAGATGCTTTTACTTGAAGAAACGTACGCTGCGTTGAAGGCGTACATTTTTATTAGTTCATGTATATGACTTTTGCTGGTAATCGAACCCATGATCCTGCTGTTGGAAGTAACATGCTTCTAAAATTTGAGATTTAGGAAAGTATACACAACAATACAAAAAATTTAAATAGAAAATACATAAAAATTTAACTGTAAATAAAAAAAACAAAACAATCATATGTTCATATAAAAAGGTTTACTGTTTTTAGCTGATTTTGTTTTTCAGAGTGATTTTTTGTGTGAATTGTGAATTTGTATTGAATCTAATGCGGATAATCTAAAGTAGTCCTGTAGCTTAAATAGTAAATAGTAATAGTGCAAACAACGACAAAGTCATGGGTTCGAATCTCAGTTAATGCATGAATGTGTACAATGTGTCAACTTTAAGTTGGATAAAAGCATCTGCAAAACGCATAAAAGCAGCACTCATACAACAAGATACAGAGATGTCCATCTAGCACAGACAGACAATTAAAAAAAAAAAAAACAGCACGTCCTGTGTGAACATCCTTTAACAGTTCAAAGTAAAGTTTGGGGTGTTTTAATGATCAGTTAGTGAGTGCAATTCGTTCTAAGATTGTCATGGGCCTTCGGATGGAACAGATTCATTTCCAAACGTGGACGAGTGAATTTCTTTCTCATGCACAGTAGCACCAGTGCAAGCGTATTGCCTGTATTTAACACTCAACGCACATGTAAACGCACAAAGACGTACACGAGACTCGCAGTTATCTGCCGTTAGTGATGGTGTTCATTGCTTTAGCGCATTCCCTGCAGTGAGTGAATGTGCACCATCAGGCTGCAACCACATCGTCAGTGCGATTATCGATATTACTAGGGATGCACCGATACTACATTTCTTAGCTGATACAATAGCCGATTATTCAGAATATCTTCAGATACCGATAGCCGATTATTCAGAATGATATCTGCAGATACCAATAACGATAGCTGATTATTTGGAATGATATCTGTGTATACCGATTATTCAGAATGATATCTACCGATACCAATAACCGATTATTAAGAATGATATCTGCCGATACCAATAACCAATTATTAAGATATCTGCCGATACCGATACAATTATTTGAAATGATATCTGCTGATACTGTTTATTCAGAATGATATCTGCTGAAATTGACAGCCGATTATTCAGAATATATGCCAACGCCAATAGTTACATTTTCTTTAGGAAAAAGCTAATGCTATAAACTATACAGGGAGCCTTTCATTTGGTACATCTCATTAGAGCTTAAAATTAACAACAAAACTATATTCAATGCCATTTATTTTCAGATATAATCATCACACTCAAATTAAAAACGTTTGTATACAATGTAAGGTAAAAACTTGTCTTCATGAAAGATTTATTCAAACATATAATTAACAGTAAATAAGCTCCCTCTAGAGTTTAACTTTCCAGAGGTAAATGCAACGTTAAGTGACATTGTTCATAACCTGTTTTATTTGGCGTTTTTATTTTGGTTAAAACGCTGACTGAGTGATTACATGAGACATGATACATTCTGGTAGGTTGTACTGTATCTTTCAACACCTTCAGATGTTCATTCATTTTAATTTCGCGTGGAAAGACTCTGTGCTACCCCTTAAACTGAAGCACAACAGCAGTACATCACGCTACATTTAAGAGTGTCAAAACGGCATTTACTGTTTGAATTTAGTAATAAGATGTACATGATTTGTAAGCTGAGGCTTTGTTTTATTTATTAGAAGTAACAAAGCACAAAGATCTTTGTGATTATTGGATAGGAAACTGGATCTGGCAACTCTGGCTTGAACTATGGGTGATTTATAGGGCTGCTGATTCAACAGCGCTGCGTTAATGCGTTATTATTGCTTTAACATTGACAGCCCTAAATTTAACGTAAGACAAGTTGCTGTCTGACGTGTTTTTCCGCCACCTTTTGATTGACAGGAAATCTGCTGTTTTTAAATAATCGGTCGATGGCTGATAGTGCAGATAATTATCGGCCGATATATCGGTGCATCCCTAGTTATTACTGTGGGAATTATTGTCATTGTTATTGGGAGTGCAGCTGGACCGTACCATAGCCAACAATGTGGAAGATTGCAGGAAATGTGAAATGCCAGCTTGGTCTCGATAATGCTTGATTGTGTGCGGGAGGGCATTTGGTATGTTCTTGCAGATAGACACATATTTAACTGTACAAACATTCGTATATAGGTAGCTACATACACAAACAGTTCGTATTAATTGCCTTTTGAAGTCCGGACGTTGTTCGCATGCCGTCGATGTGGGAATGTTATGTGACATTCCTGATGGTAAAACTCAGATTTGACTGAATTGCTCTCATTCCCACATGGAAGGTCAAACCAGCCAGAAATGAAATAATTTAAATAAACATGAAGAGCCGTTCCCGTCTCGTTCTCCTCTTTGTCCTTTTTCCATCTTGACGGCTGACAGCGCCAACCTGCAAAAAAGAGACAAAAACATTCAACGTCAGTCCTGATGTGCACTTTTAGGAACTGTAGTTTAAGACGAGACACTACAGGCAAAACACTGATTTTCATGCGCTGGTCAATTTTGAGATTTTGGGCTGTTTGGCTTTCCATAATATGTTGTTTCAGGCTAATGGAAAGAAAACATCCAAAATACACATTTAAGTGTTTATTTTGTGACACTTTATCTATTTGTGTCTGTAGATTTTAATTACAATTCATGTCTTTAAAGGTTGTTTTCTCAAAATGAGTTTCTTTCTCCACTTCAGCAGCACTTACACCAAAAAACTGTTTTATTCCTATCTATATTCAGAAGGCTTTTACTGAGTTTGTTCATATATTATTCACACTGATTTATACAACAGTTTACTCCTTAAACATGGTGAAAATGTTTAAAAAATAATTTTAAGCCAGGACTTATCCAATGTTCAGATTAATCTTCTGGAAATGTATGCACATTAGTGCATATGTAATTAGATGATGCTTCATTTGTATATTTAAACAAACATTTCAGAAAACTTAGTAATACTAAAAAAAGTTTGCAATTCTTCATGCAATCTATCAACTGGTGAAGTATGATGTCTATTAGTTCATTTTTAGCCTAATCACATGTAGTGTTTTGCCTAAACTATATTAAATGATGTATTTGGATGAACTACATCTTTAAAGCAGCTTCACAGCTCTGGTGACAAGGACGATGGGATGCAGAGGAAAGTGTGTGTGTGTGTGTGTGTGTGTGAGGAAGGGCAGATCCGGCTCGCTTGTTTCTCGGCTAATCTTCCTCTTTTTTTCCCCATTGACCATACTGCTAATAAATAATGCATGCGTCTCTGTGTGTCCGACCTCTCTCTCTCTCTCTCTCTCTGGCAGTCTGTTATTCTCTTTCTTACTCTCTCGTTTCAGATTTTCTTCCTTTCTTTGTTGCCCTTCCCCCACTTGATTTCAATCCATGCCTTTGGAAAACCGTTCCTGGAGGATTTGCAAGTGTGTGCGCCAGAAATCAGAGATCATGGAAGGACGCTGCCTTTATCAAGAGCCCAAAGTGTGTGTGTGTGTGTGTGTGTGTGTGTGTGTGTGTGTGTGAGAGAGAGAGAGAGAGAGAGAGAGAGAAAGAGGAAATCGACCAGCTCAGAAACACACCGTCCCACTGCAAACCCAAAAAACTACATCCACCGAAGGCTGCGCGATAAATAGATATTCATCAATGATCAACTTGAGAGAGATATATATAGCCTATAATATTTATGTTAAAAAAATGTTTTTTCAAATGATATGGAAAAACATTTTAATAAAAGAAGACTAAAATAACTAGAGATAAGGCATTAGGTTCATACCGCTGAGTATCGTAAAAAATTGCAACATTCTTTTAATCAGTACATTTTTACGCGTACGTTCATGTAAAATGTCAAAGCACATGTATTTTCTCAGTTACATCTCGTCTCGACAGACAGTCAGAAATGGTCATCTACTGAATATTCCCTTTAACTCTCAAACTAATTCATTAAATGTTGAACCAGTGAAACATGCCCATCCTGCTCAAAAGACCTTCTTCACTTCTCTTTCTGTGTTCGGGTCAAAGATGTGAGGCTCATTTAATACATTTATTAACTGATTCAAAAATGCATTAAAAATGCAATTCATATAGACATCGAGTTAAATAAACCTATAATTGATTTTCTTTTTCTTTTTTTTCTGGGGCATTAAAGTTAAGTGAAAAGATGATGATGATGATGATGACAATAATAATAATTATATAATAATAAAAAAATAATGATAAATAAATAAAAGCTGAAATTCAAATAATATTTTTTTCTGAACTGAATATTCCAAATAATCATCATTACTTAAAAACGGTGAAGCATATTTTGCTTCAAAATATTATTGTCGTTTTAGCATTTTTGTTTAGTATTAGCATTTATTAATATTTTGAATTTCTGTTCTTTCAAGGCTTTTGTTATATTTTCATTTTGATTTTAGTGTAAGTTTTAGTCATTTTTAATGTGCTTTTGTCTTTTATTTATTTAACAAACATTTTTGTTTAGCTTTAATTTATTTTTAGTTCAGTTTTAGTAACTTAATTTCAGTACTTTTTTATTATTGCAGTTAGTTGCCAAGGCAAAGTTTATTTGTTTGTTTGCTTGTTTTTTAGTTTAAGTTTTTCACCTAATATTTATATTTTATTTAAGCTTCATTTGAATTGAGAAAAAAAATATTTTAATAGTTTTAGTTTTAAATAAACAATAAAACCGACATGCAGGAAACCCCTATTTTTCAAAAGTAAATCTTAAGGAAACATGTTTGAAAACCATAAGTTTTGCAATTCCATGTGGTGGCGCTAGTGAGGCAGAAATTACACACTAAAGCTTAAAGATGTTAAAGTTGATCAAGTTTCTGTTTAGACTTCAATTAATATTTGTCAAGTATATGTAATCAGCTCTTTGGCCAATCCCTGCAAGAGGAGAAAGTGAATCTGAGCGTTTAGGGTGTGAGCAGGAGAAGGTCAGATGTGTTGAAGAGCGTCTCTGACTGATTTAGCAAACACAATGAGGTGAAGGGCTCCTATAGTCCTGAGCCAGCAGACGGGCCTCTTCTGTGACCTCTGACCCCCCCCGCCGACACAGGCCTCGTCACGTCTCAAAGCGTGTAATGAAGTGCGTCAGACCGCCATTAAACGGCACACACACACACACACACACACTCCGAGCTGACGTTTTAATACGGCTGTGAGTGTTTGCACGTCTCAGAAAAGATTTCCAATCGCTTTAATGAACACACTTGGATTACTTTCCATTTTCTTAAAAGTGCAAATTTAATTAAAAGTGAGGATTTAAAGTGCACTGAAAAGTTTCCAGTCATTAAATGCGCAGGAATGCTGTGTTTGGGCCAGGACGCGACTCCAGCATGTCAGCGCTGTTCATTTCCATTTTAATGACCTCCATCACTGCTATGAAAGCCAATAAAGTGCTCCTCACTAGTGACAGCTTTATAGTGAAGGCAGTGGATTAAACCTTTCAACTAAACAGATTGTTAAAATCAAGTTCTGCTCAGCTCCACTCAAAAATAATCAGTTTCACAAAGTCCACTGTCATTGGCCAGGCAGACAGAAAGTCCCGCCCCAAACTCACGTGATTGGTTGAGCCAGAAGTTGACATGGCTATGCCTGCGACTTGAAATCATATCAACATTTCTTTTTTCCAGGAATTAAAATAGTTAATGTTTAAAATATGAATGCTTTTTCTCCCCGTTGAACATAAAATAACATTAATGCTGCTCTTTTCTTTAATATGAAAGTGAATAGAGATGGACACTGTCAAAAATAACAAAATCAACATTAAACTAATAAAAATGTGACATTTTGCCTTGGCACTTGAAATAAAGTGTGTTTAAGTTGAAGTACTAAAATGACTAAAACAAAAACTGAAATTAAAATATATTTAAAACTGAAATTTTAAAAAAGCTAAATATAAATACTTAAAAAAATACAAACTAAAAAATAAATCATAAAAGCACCCAAAGTTACTAAAACTAAAGTAAAAAAAAAAAAATCTAAAACTGAAATCAAATTAAATAAATAAATAAATGAGAAATGTTGCCTTGAAATAAAATTAAACTAAAACTGAAATAAAATTAAATTTTAACTAAAATAAAAGTAAATAAAGCTAAAAAAAAAGAAAAAAAAAGGCAAAAGCACAAAATATTACTAAAACTAAAAATTAAAATGAAAACTGAAAAAATTTCAAATAAAGTAAATGAAATAAAATATAAATATTAAATGAAAAACTTAAACTTGCTTTAAACTTATTTAAAAAAAAAAATAAAAAAAATGACTGCATCCCTGTATATATATTTAAGCAGAAATACAGCAAAATGTCACTAAAAATGTCTTAGTAACTACCCGAAATAAGTTTCAGTACTAAATTTACTAAAAGTAAAACTGAAATAAAATTACATTATACGTACATAGAAATATTTTTCATATTCAACACAAAATAACATTCACACTGCTCATACGACTAGAGCACTATATTTAAGCCGTATGTGTGAGGATCAGACCCACATTCATGTCGTTATGAGTTGTTTATGGATGTTATGGTGAGTAATTGATTGTGATTTCTCAGAGCAGGTTGTTTGAGTTAGCGCAGCGCTTGCTCTCGGGTTAAACATTCATTTTGGATCAATCATAATAAAGCTGTACACGCACAGAGCAGACGTTACATAAATGTCCTGGCTTCATCATAATAAATGTGTGAGGATTAACGGCTCTTGTCAATGGAGCGCAGGGAGGATTTACTCTATAATAAATATCATCACGTTCTCCTCCAGCTGCAGCGCTTCAGTTCATCACGGCCGATACGGGACTCACTTCAAATAAAACTATTAAAAACAGTCTTCAGCAAAATAAAGTAAATATTTTAAATTATAATTATTTTTTTTTTAAAAGTACTCAAAAACTGAAATAAAAAAGAAAAAGAAAAAAATTGTTAAAAATAAAAATAATAAAATAAAAGCACATAAAAATTAATAAAACAAACTAAAACTGAAAATATAAAAATAAAATCTAACTGAAATAAAATCAAAATACATTAACTAAGAAACAATAACTAATAAAAATGACAAAAACACAAATTATTACTGAAAAGTAAAATAAAATAAAATTCAAATATTAGATGAAAAACTTAAATATAAAAAACCTGAAATGTTGCCTTGGTAACTAACTGAAATAAATGAGTTTAACTTGAAGTATAAAAATGATTAAAACTAAAACTGAAGTAAAAAATTTATTGGCATAAGAAAAAAAAAAAAAAGGTAAATGGCACATAACATTACTAAAACTTAAACTACAATGACAACTGAAAGCATAAAAATAAAAGCTAATTCAAAAGATTAATAGATACTATACTATAATTAAAACCAGCTTGTTTTAAGCCATTTCGCAGTTAACATGGGTTTCTTTGGAAAAAAAAAAATATAGAAAAAATTCTCGGCTCTGCATAGTCAAACTGCATTAACGTCTGTTCCTTACACAAATATGATTTCAGATTATGGAGTGTGAGCCGTATGGATCACTGATATGATATTTTTGGAGCTTGACGAGATAAATCACTGTCAATTTTCATTCTAAACAGCAACTCGGACATTCTTCAAAACATCTTTTGACAGGAAGAGTAAATAATGACAGCAGGCTGATTTCTGCTGTTTTGTCTTGCGTAAAAGATCTGAACTCAAGGCTGCAGATTCCACAGAGTGATTGGCCACTGAGCCGCACACAGATGCACTATGGGAAAGTTGTTTTAGCTCAGTGCTCATCAGGGCCGGTTCTAGACATCAGGAGGCCCTAGGCTAAATTCATATTGGAGCAGAATCATCAGCAGAATTTAGAAGATATAGAAGTTGCTTTGTAACTTTGAATACAAACTGAATGATCTGACCAGAAACGACGCTGATCGACAGAGAATACATTGCAATCACTCTAAAATAGATGATGACAAATCACACACCTGCATTAGGAGCTATACTCCTTTGCGTGCTTAAGCCGTTTGCATCGCATGGTTCACAGCACCTGAAGATATGTGTTCGTTACGCAAAAACATTCAGAAGGCGGGACCGCTTTGACACTGCAACATTAATTGGTTTGATTGCAGATGAGTGACAATTCAACTATATCCAATAAACAATGAGGCGGTATTTTGCTGCCCGTCTTGATTGGTGGACTGGCGTATAGGGGATGCTACGGTTATGGAGGCCCCTCCTCAAAGCCTGGGGCCCTAGACAATCGCCTGCTCTGCCTATAGCTAGCGCCGGCCCTGGTGCTCATGGCTTAAGTGTGTGACCTGACTGAAGAAGATCTCTGTCCATATTTCACTCCAACATCACTACAGCAAAAATACATTTTGCATGAAGAAAATCCTATTTTTTTGCATCGCAACATTTTCACGACAAGCTATGAATTCTAGGATTTTCGTGAATTGATATAAAGCTGAAATAAAAAAAAAAAAAATATTGGATTATAAACTTGAACATAAAAAAAAAAAAAAAAAAACGAAAATTAGAAACTACCTTGGCAACTAATTGGAATAAAATAGGTTTAAGTAGAAGTACTACAATTACTAAAGCTAAAAAAAAAAAAAAAAAAAAAAAAGTTTAATAAAACTACTAATAAAAGTAACAAAAGCACATAAAATTACAAAATTAAAATGAAAACTGAAAATATAAAAATAAACACTACTTTAAAATATTAATAAATACTTTAAACCACTATATCACAAATAATATAATTTAGCTACGAATTCTAAATAGAGCTGAAATAAAATATAAACATTGGATGAAAAATTTAAACTTAAAAATGAAAATGAGAAATACTGCCTTGGCAACTAACTGGAATAAAATAAGTTGAAGTTGAAGTACTATGATTGCTAAAGATAAAATTGAATAAATAAAATAAATTGAAACTAAACAGAAATATATACAAGAATAAAAATGACAAAAGAACACAAAAAAACAAATACATAAAAAAGCTAATTCAAAATATGAAATACTATGAGTAAATAACACTAAAGCACAAATGAATCACTGTTAGAATTCACAATGATTTGAATCACTAGTAGAACTGAATAAAGACAGCATTTGAACCTACAGCAGCTCAAGCATTAGAGACACACAGACATTATAAGAGCACTCGCTGTGAAAACAGCTGAAAGCTTCTGCAGGGAAACATGATCATTTTTTCCATGCCCAACACTAAAGCTGCCTATAGATCTATGAAAGTTCCCTCTTCAAAGTCTGGGAAATTCCCAATGACGTGCAGGACGGAGTAACGGAGGGATATAAAGATCCATCCATCATGAGCCCCGCTGACAATACACAGTCTCCATTACGAACAATCAGTGCTGCTGCTCACAGTGGACCTTCATAATCTCCGCTCAGACTATAGAGCCAGAAAGACTCGAAACACACGAAACGCCACAGCTGCTGCTGGAAAACACCAGCAGAGCTTTACACTGAGCAAAAGCTGGCAACACAACGCCAGGGTGATTTCAGTGCGCTGCTATGTGGTTGCTAGTATGTTTGGTTGGTTTCCAGGGTGTTGCTATGCAGTTACTAGTGTGTTTGGGTGGTTTCCAGGATGTTGCTATGCAGTTACTAGTGTGTTTTGGTGGTTTCCAGGATGTTGCTATGCAGTTACTAGTGTGTTTTGGTGTTTTGATAGTGTGTTTGGGGTGTTTCCAGGATGTCGTTAAGCAGTTACTACTGTGTTTGGGTGGTTTCCAGGATGTTGCTATGCAGTTACTAGTGTGTTTGGGTGTTTTGATAGTGTGTTTGGGTGGTTTCCAGGATGTTGCTATGCAGTTACTACTGTGTTTGGGTGGTTTCCAGGATGTTGCTATGCCATTACTAGTGTGTTTGGGTGTTTTGATAGTGTGTTTGGGTGGTTTCCAGGATGTTGCTATGCAGTTACTAGTGTGTTTGGGTGGTTTCCAGGATGTTGCTATGCAGTTACTAGTGTGTTTGGTGTTTTGATAGTGTGTTTGGGTGGTTTCCAGGATGTTGCTATGCAGTTACTAGTGTGTTTTGATAGTGTGTTTGGGGTGTTTCCAGGATGTCGTTATGCAGTTACTACTGTGTTTGGGTGGTTTCCAGGATGTTGCTATGCAGTTACTAGTGTGTTTTGATAGTGTGTTTGGGTGGTTTCCAGGATGTTGCTATGCAGTTACTAGTGTGTTTTGATAGCGTGTTTGGGGTGTTTCCAGGATGTCGTTATGCAGTTACTACTGTGTTTGGGTGGTTTCCAGGATGTTGCTATGCCGTTACTAGTGTGTTTTGATAGTGTGTTTGGGTGGTTTCCAGGATGTTGTTATGCGGTTACTGCTGTGTTTGGGTGGTTTCCAGGGTGTTGCTATGCGGTAACTAGTGTGTTTGGGTGGTTTCCAGGGTGTTTCTATGCGGTAACTAGTGTGTTTGGGTGGTTTCCAGAGTGTTGCTATGCAATTACTAGTGTGTTTCTATGTGGATGCCAAAACAATTTCTCTTAAACAATATAAATTTCTCTTAGAGTAATAATTCAGCTCCAAAAGGATGAAAAGCACCATAAAAGCATCCTAACATTAGACTCATACTCAACACTGCAGGTCTTCTGAAGACCTATGATGAACAGACACAAATGTAAGTTCACAGAAGCTCTGAAATCTCATATTGCACCCAAAATATTCAGCAGATGTCACACTGAGTTCTGACACATGATGATGTTTTGCACTCAGTGACATCAAACCAAGACTGATGCATCAACGAGCTATGATTTGAATCTCAATTCAGAGCTTTAGCAGTAAATAAGGTCCTTTTGAGATGCATTTTACCATGAGCCGAGGATGAGTAAACAACAGGTCTGTAGTTTTTGGGTGAACTGTATCTTTAATATATTTAGACATGGATGTGGTTTGGTCAAGCACACGCTGAGGTCTCCTGGAGCCGCGGTGAGAGCAGGAGGTGATCATTAATGCTGCTCTGGCAACCCTAGAAACGGCTGTTCCACAGCGGGGGGTGATCAATAATGAGAACTCATATCTGATGTATCAAAACCATTAAATGCATATGAAATCTGTGCATATTTGACTCTGGAAATGCATATTCCGTGCCAAAAACAACTGCACTTTATGAGTCTTTATGAGACTCAAATGCCATTGTGTTTGATTTAGGCTGCAGCTGTTTTGAAATAATAAAGGATCCAATGATTTGACATGGATGGTGAATGAGGGCTTGTCAAGCTTTTCCAACCTAGACTTAATAAAATAGAGATGTTTAAAGGGATATTTCAACCAAAAATGAAAGGTCCTTCATCATTTAATTCACAAGTCTTAAATTGTTCCAAACCTGTATGACTTTCTTTCGTCTGCAGAAAACAAACAATGTTTCAGCTGTCCGTATTATAAAATCAATGGGACCTAAAATGTTCAAGCCCCATTCTGAAGCTAAATTTAAAGCTTTATTCCCTTAAATCAAACCAAAACATTGATCAAAACATCAAATATGGTGGCATCTATTAACCACAAACCTCGTTTATTCAAAACATCAAGATGTGTGTTCATGTTGCTTTACACGTAAAAAAGAAATTGCTGTAGGATCCAGGGTTATTATAGTTAACTAAAACTAAAAACAAAACCAATTCAAGTAAAAAATCTGTTACTTGAAATAAATAAATGTTAACTGAAAAACAAAACAAAAAAACAAAAAAAACAAACAAAAAAAAACAAGCAGTTAGTAAATGAATAGAGTGCAAGTCTAAAAGGGCCTTTTTTTTTTAAAGAATAGAATTAGAATAGAGTGTTAGAGTTAGAAGGTCAAATAAAGATGAAAGAGATGTGTTTTTAGCTGATTCTTGAAGATGGCTAAGGATTCAGCTGCTGGGATTGAGTTGGGCAGGAGGGAACAGTTAATGTAAAAGTCTCTTTGGGATGAGCAATAAAGCAATGTTCACATAAAGCAGAGGCACATAGGTCTGAAGTAAAGTTTTAAAGCTAATAGAAATAACATTCAGAAATAACATCTGAAATAAAAAGACTACGAGTCCACAGACTCAGGCTGAAAGATGCGTTTGCTTTGTTGACTCGGGACGGTTTGATCGATTGATTGCGAGGCCTGTAGACGAGTTCTGTACATTCCCTCCAGCCTCCGTTTATCCGTCAGAAACGCCCCTCAGCCGCATGGCAAACAAACACACGGTCGTTCCGGTCAGAGACGCCCGACTGAAGCAGATCAATGCGGCTGCAGGACCTGATGCTCAGCCCAGCCTCGGGCGTCTCTCCTGGATTCTACATCAAACAGCCGCCTGTCAGTCAAACACAAAGACGGGCTAAGTCTGAGACAACAACCCTGACGACCTGCTGCTTCTTTAACACACACTCCTGATCATCTGTGCACGTCATTCTACAGAAACATGCTCGTGTGCATTATCTTTCATAATCTATCAAGTGGAGTTTAGCACAATATCAGCATAAAACATTTCTTGGTGCAAATGCATTAAAATAACTTCCACTGATTCCATAGAACAGCAATAATGATTTATTTTTGATTACATTATAATTAGTGCTGTCAAATGATTAATCGCGATTAATCGCATCCAAAATAAAAGTTTTTGTTTACCTAACATATGTGACCCTGGACAACAAAACCAGTCATAAGTGTCAATTTTTCGAAATTGAGATTTCTACATAATCAGAAAATGAATAAATAATCTTTCCATTGATGTATGGTTTGTTAGGATCGGACAATATTTGGCCGAGATACAACTATTTGAAAATCTGGAATCTGAAGGTGCAGAAATATCAAAATACTGAGAAAATCACCTTTAAAGTTGTCCAAATGAAGTTCTTAGCAATGCATATTACTAATCAAAAATGAAGTTTTAATATATTTACGGTAGGAAATTCACTAAATATCTTCATGGAACATGATCTTTACTTAATATCCTAATGATTTTTGGCATAAAAGAAAAATGTATCATTTTGACCCATACAATGTATTTTTGGCTATTGCTACAAATATACCCCAGCGACTTAAAACTGGTTTTGTGGTCCAGGTTCACAGTGTACTGTTTATATTTATTATGTATATATAAATACACACACATGCATGTATACATTTAAGAAAAAAGTGTCATGTTTATATAATAAAAATATTTATATATAAATTATATGAATACAAATATATACATGTAAGGCTTTACAGGGTTAAGTAGATCTAGTATTTATGTTCTAAATTAATTTTTTATTTGATAATAAGTAATCATAGCGTGTCCAGTCCTTTATCCCTGCATTAAGCGATAATTTATGCTAATATTATCCAAAACTCTCCTAGTTCTGAAGTGCATTACTTCTGAGGTAAAAACGGTTGCAAATGCTGACTGCAAAGTCAAGCTCAAATGGCTCAGTTAAATATGTAATTTGAGAACAAATGTGTTCACTTTTCTTGAAATAATGCTGAAAGTCTGACGTTCTTTCAATTACATCTGCATTTGCATTTATGCATTTGGCAGATGCTTTTATGCAAAGTGACTTACAATGAATTCAAGCTATATACATTTGATTATTTCATGCATACAGTGGGAATCGAACCTACAGCTTTGTAGAAAAAGCATGAAATCGATAACCTAACTTTATAGACCTCAATTCTCACATTCAGAAACAGAAGACTGAAACTGTAAAACACACACATGTAAAAGCACAAGCGCATGTTTTACTTATCAGAAAGACTACAAACACAGCGGTCAATCTCTCGTCTCGCAACCAACGCCTTCCTCTGGGTTTCCGCGAATGCATGCTTGTTCTCCGGCCTCTGGAATCTTTCTCTCAAGCGTATGATTAAGGCTTGGCTTAAAGCGCGGCTGCATGTTTGTGGGCAGTGTGGTGTCACTTCATTAGTGGAAACGACGGGCCGTCTGCTGGGGAGGGAAACAGAGACGCCTGACCGCAAAACACAAAAAAGCAGAGCCAGAAAGAGAGCTGGCATTCGACTTATGAGGATCGTTTGGCCGTTCGATGCAACTTAACCAACTAGAACGGAAGGAATGCTTGAAAAAGACACGATTAGAACTACAAACCGAAGCAGGAATGCGACTGAAGAGCACTTATTGTTTCCTAAACGGTTGAATTTCGTTAGGAAATGAAGCAGAAGATGCTGTTCTATTTCAGGAGCGCTGTCACTGTGATGATATCAGAGACTCACACACAACTAAACTAAACAAAGACGTCGCCAGATAAAACCAAAGGTCATTCCATCAACAAGATAAACAGGTTAGAGACATTAAAACTGCTGTCAGAGGACATTTGTACAGAGTACAGCTGATCTAAAGATACTACAAACAGCATTTGGTCCTGGGTCAGAAATGATTCAGCGCTCAGGGATGAAAAATTACATAAATGTGACTATAAATAAAGGCGATGGGGCTAAAAAAAAAAAAGCCTCCAGAGTCAGCTACTACTGCATTTGATTTGATTTCATAGATTAAAATCAATTTATTTTAACGAATTTAATTAACTAATGTGATTTTGTTGGATTTTTAGATTGTACAATTCTTTAAATATATCATACTGTACTGTATAAATGATAAAAATACAATATATATAAGAGTTTGTTGTATTTTTATTATTTTTAATATATTTCTAATTATATTTTGACATACATAATATCTTTACATAATATATTTTTATTTAAAACTATAAAAATATACTAAATTCAAAAATAATAGTGATTTTGTTGCATAATTTCACACATATTTTAGATTTACAAATATATGTCTATTTTATCTTTTATATATATGACTAAAAGATTAATGCAAGATATAAGATTATATATATAAGATTAATAAAATATATTTTTAATTAAAATATACTTAAAAACAATAAATAAAACAAATAATTATATATATAAATAAATAAAAAATAAAAACACACAAATTATTGCTTCATCACACAAAAAAATACTGCATCACATAAAAAAATACCCTAAACATCAATTCAAAAAGGTAAATATTGCATGTTACATTAAAAAGTAAATGTCAGAGACAAGATTCACTCATTTGTCAATATTGATTTCTTGTTGTCTTTAGACTGAGGCTACGCTAACACTGTGCTAGCCCCATGCTACAGTCCTGTATGTGAGGCAGACAGATCACATTTCAGCTGAAGGATGAATTAATAGATGGAAATTACAGGGAGAAACTGCAGCGCTCCTTTGCATAATCAGCCGTTAATTGAACCCTGAGCCATATGTGTGTGCAGAGCATTCTGGGCTCTGACTAATGGGGCATGAGCTGGGTAAATGAAGCGTGGCAGAAGCGAGTAATCCAGACCTGATATGGACACACAAACACACACACACACCGCAGATGGTCGCGCAGCAGCTCGATGGATCTGAATCGGTGAGAATCAGCTCTCAGATGCCTGGAAATGTCATGATGGCATTATGTTTTGAGTGCATCATTTGCAGTGCATCATGGGATGAGTAGTGCATCCACTCATAAACAACGTCAGGTACCTTTGTCTTCAATTGTTTTAAATCAGCATGTTGTGATAAGTTTGAACTCTTTTAAAATGTAGCAAAAATAAGTAAAAAGTCAAAGTAAGTCTGGCTGTTGTTTTGTGTGTCAGAGTCTCTCAGAGCTCTAGTGATGAAAATGTAGTTCAGCACCGACCCCATGCTGCACCGGCTTATTGTCAAGTGTATTAATTAGCCTATTTTGTGTGTGCTTAACGATGCGCACAGTTTAATGAATTACAGGTCATGAATAAAAATGAGGGAGGAGTCGGAAAGGAGGAAATCTGCTTGGGAAATTTGTTGCATATTTACATATATTTACAATCTGACACACTGTAACGCATTTGATTTATTCTGCAGCGATACGGCTTCAGCGTTTAGGGAGCTCAGAGAAGCTGGAGTCCTGCGAAGAATATTCATATTTCAGGCACGTTTTCTGCATCTGTAGTCGATTTTCTGTGAGATGCAGATTCAGGATATTTCTGGAGGAGTGTTAATGCCTCTGTAACAGACAGCAGTGTCATAAGGACCTTAATTTGACTTCTGTTGACAGATGAGAGGATAGATAGAATGAATGAACGATATGATAGAGAGATAGAATGCGAGACAGAGAGAATAAATGGAAGATAGATATGAAACATTGACAGAACAATTTATAGAAGATCTGAGAGTCACTCCATAAGCATTTGGCCGTTTCATTTGAGAAAAACTACCATCATATCATATCTACACACAAACAAAACTCTGCATGGCAACCCATCAAAATAAAAGTTTGGTTTAACTTGAAGAAATTGTGACAAATACATTACTATTGTACAGTAGAATGTCTTACTGCTGCTACTACTATTTTTTATTAAAACTTTATTTTCTAGTAATAATCACAAACTTTCTTCCATGTTTTAATTTGAACTGTTAACCTCTGTTGTGCAGCCCTTTGTTTGCCAAAAATAAACATAATAAATGATAGATAGATAGGATGAACAACAAAAAAAACAAATATATGTATAGGATGAACGATAGAACAAACAGACGAATAGATAGAACAAATGATAGAATGAATGGTGGATAGATAGAACAAACAATATATAGATATACAATAATATATATAATATATAGAATAAGTGATAGAACAAGCAAATGAATAATAGAATGAATGATAAAAAGAACAATAGATCAAATGAATGGTAGATTGAACAAACAAACTATAGATTTTTTAAATGAATGAACGAACATTAGATTGAACGAATGAATAAACAATATATAGGATGAACAACAGATAGAATGAACAGATGATAGAACGAACAACCAATAGATAGAATAAACTATATACAGAATGAATAGAACAAAAATAAAACGAATGATAAATAAAATGAACAAACAAACAAACTATAGACTGGAAGAAAGATACAAAGGACGAAGACACAAAAGATAGATCAAACGGACAATATATAGGACAAACAATAAAACAAACAACAGATAGATAACTGAATGAATAAATATATATAATTTTAGATGTTTATATATAAACAATGTCTGTCTATCTATCTACCATATGTGTATAGAATATATCACCTGTTTTGATTCTCAAATTAATTCATTTGAAAAGGAGACGATTATTCTATTCTGAAAATTCATGCTCAGTCTGCGCTATTTTTATTTATGTATTTTTTATATCTAAGTGCAGCAGACCGAAATTAAATTCGAATTAATTGAATGGCCTGCTGCACTTGGATATAACAAACAAACAAACAAATAACAAAATTAAACTGCACAGACTGAGCATGAATTTTCAGAATTTAATAATTGTCTCCTTTTCCAATTAATTCATTTGAATTTGAATTGAATTCGCCAATTGGGCAACTTTGCCCCTGTCAATCAATTCTGCCCTGTCAATTCAATACAACAGACCAATCAGAGGAAACTGTGGGCGGGACACGCAGCTGAAGTGCACTGAATGAGTTTAAAGTGTCTATAAATGTGCTTTCAGTTCAATGACGCTCAGCTGTTTTTAATGAGAGAGCGTGTCGTAATGCTTCAGACTGACTGGAGTGTGTTTAACTTATAAAGTTTGAAAGCTGAAGTCCAGATGAGCCTTATATAAATGCAAACATACACACCTTGATACCCAGAAACCAGGCATGAAATCAGTGCACCGCAGAACCAGCACGCCGAGTTAATTCACGACCATCCGTCTGTGTGTTTAAATCACGTATGTGCTTTGATTTCACACGCCTGCAGCTTTATTCTCATGCATCACGCATCCTCAGGATCTAGTCTCTCTGTCCAGAGCAGAGCAGGTCAATATTTCATGTTTCCCAGCATCACATAGCAAAAATAAGATCAGAATCTGAAGAGCAGATCAATTATTCACATCAGACGGCGAAACAAATTGAACAGAGGTCAGTCAGTGAGAGAGAAGACAGTGTTAACACGGGTCAGAAGAGCGTAACGCCATCAGCGTCCCGACGGGAATCACAGAAAGAGCAAATATTGCATCTGTAAGTGAGGAGATCCCTGCGTTTAATTGCATCCCCGCGGCGCTGGCATTATGCAAACGCTGCGCGAGTGGGCGGAGCCACGGCCTTTGATAAGTCAAGCGTGCTGCGAGTGAACGAGGCGGCGACAGGCCAGGAAAAACACACATTCATTCCCTACACAATGCCAAGCAGCACTGTTAATTAAAGCTTATCCAGCTGCATGAATAATGCATTCATTCCTTCAGAATCTTCCCAGCGTTCATCAGGAGAGATAAAACCCCGAAGAGCTGATATCTGCTGTCTGTACGTGCAGCGAGAAAAGCCTTCGATTAAAACACAATCAGCGAGCGGCGTTTGTGCTGCACTGCTGGTGCACCATTACTGACAATAAACACAACTAAATGAGCGCGAACCGAGTCCATGGGAGTCCGACTCCCTGCTAGAGAACAGAATGAAGCAGCCAGACGGCTGGAGTCACATTTCACCTTTCCGACTTTCTGTATTTGCATCATTTTTTGAGGTGAAATATGATTCAGACATTTTCTCAACGGGATTTGTGAGAGTACTTTTCCACTCACAAGCTCAAGATTAACATGAATAATCAGATATATGATAACATGATATTCTTTTGATTTTAAAGCTTTAAATGATTGAGTTGGTTAATCGAATCAAAGGCAACAGACTTTACCATTTGATTAAAAGTGAGTTGTGATTAAAAACAAGTAGATCAATATTTAATATTTGACAACTTTTTTCACAATATAAATGTTAAACAGCTGAGAGTGATATTCAGTGATTAAAACTAACTTTTTTGTCAAAACTTCATTTTTAATTGAAAATATAGCCTCATTAGGCAATTCATAGTTAAAATAAACATTAACAATTCGTTTTCAACAAACTAAGCATAAGATTAAGAGTGAATTCGTGCAAATTTTAAGATAAAACATTTGCAAATAGTTTAAATTGATTCTATTTCTTTTACTGTTCTTTTTCTTAATTTCCTTAAGTATTCCCTTAATTAATTATTTAATTAATTTGAATAAATTAAAAGAACCCCTCCCCAAAAATGTTTGTGAAATGATGATATAAATTAATATACAACACTTTAAAATTAAATTAAATATGAAACTATTTGTATTGAATTCATAATTAATTTTCTCTCATTTTATCTACCATCTTGGATTATTATTTTTTAAAATTCATTTTAACTAATTTATTCTGTTCTTCACTTTGTACTGCTTACTTTTTATTGTATTTTTTTTTTATTTACCTCATGATGATTTTATATACATATACATGTATACATACAGCATATATGTATATATACACACACACACACACACACACACACACATACATATACTTGCTTTGCCTTATTTTCTATACCCGAGATCATCACAATGCATTGTGGGATTGCATTATCTATAGAGGATGAATGGGATGCTACCTTAGAATTTGGCAAAAATAGGGTGTCTTACAAGGCAGCATAATTTCTTGAACCCCTTGACGTGGAGCTGAACTATGAGAACTCGACATGCTGTCTATGTAGGCAGCTCACTAGGTATTGGGACAGAGCGACACTGCAGTATTTTTAGACACTGAGGTGGATAGTGGAGGTGAATAATCTCTAAACCTCTGGATTCAGTCTAATGGATTCCAGCCGACCCATTCAGCCTCATGAAGAGAGACTAATATGCTTTTACTACAGTCTGTATTCACACAATTACTGAAGCTGTGTGTGTGTGTGTGTGAGTCAGGAACGCTCTGAGAGCCTCACGGCGCAGCTGTCAGAAAGTGTTTTCTCATTCTGCTTTACCTTCCTGTCCTGCGTGATCCTGATAAAGAAACTCCCTGAGCGAGAGTGAAGCTGATCCCACCGAACCACTAAAAACCCACCGCGCCGCAGAAACACAAAAACATGCTTCATACAATACAGCATTCCTATGAAACACATCAACATCAACAGATGAACGCTAGCGGTTTATAGTGAAATGTAGCAGATATAGTTAGTATAGATTTACGTTATTTTATATGTAATGATAGACAGAAAGAGAGATAGACATGTTGACAGAATGAACAAATGAACGAACATCAGACAGAATGAATTAACGAACTAACATAAAAAGAATGATGGAACAATAGAACAAACAAAAGACAAACAGAACGATTGAACTAACAAACAAATGAACGTTAGATATAGACAGTATGATAGAACGAATGACCAAATTAACAACTAACAATAGATAGACCAATCAAACCAACAAAAGAATGAACAAAAGATACATAGATAGATAGGATGATGCAATAGATTTGGGCTGCAACTAACGATTATTTTAATAATCGATTAATCTGTCGATTATTTTTTCGATTAATCGGATTAAAAAAAGAAAAGCATTCATTTCCAACCTTTTATTCAAAAACAGAACTAAAATCTTTAGAAAGTGTTGCTCCTTGAACATCCCTGAGCTGTTATAATAATAATAATAATAATAATAATAAAATAAAATAAAAATGGACTAACGTGTATGCTTTACATCTGCCAAATATATAGACTTTTTTTTTATATAAATAAAATAAAAAGTGCCACCTGAGCTGCCAGAACAATAAACAATTTATAAAAAATAAAGAACAATACAAATTTAAAATTTAACAGGATTTGTTTGAATGTCAGAACTTATTCTCTACACTACACTGCAGACGCACACACTGACACACACACACACACACACACACACACACACACACACACACACACGCTCTCTCTCAAGTTCACTTGAAGCTTATTCATTAAATTATTACCATCATTGTAGTAAGGTTCATTTATACACCACATTTAAACACAGCTTAAGATGACCAAGTGCTATAAAAGAACTTTAAAATTAAATTAAAAAGTACAACACACACAAATATATTTGTCAATAATAACCTATAGGGGACAAAGCACAGAATATACACTGCAAAAAATGCTTTTCTTGACTTAGTAGTTTTGTCCTGTTTTCAGTCCAAATATCTAAAAAATCTTAAATCAAGATACATTTACTAGACACGTGAAATAGCATAAGAAATGATGTCTTGTTTTCTGAAAAAACACCTCAAAATTAAGGGATGGGGTAAGAAAAATAATCTTAATGATATATAATCTCAAACAGAAGTTTTAAGCATCACTTAATTTTCTCATGCCATTTTTCTTGTCTAGTAATCTTGATTTAAGATTTTTTAGATATTTGGACTGTAAACGAGACAAAATTACAAAGTAAGAAAAGCTTTTATTGCAGTGTAGCTATACATGACAACAGATTGAAAAATGAATGGTCCAAAAAAGGCGAGTGAATAAAACGTGTCTTTAGTCTTGCAATGCAAAGTGCAAAGTAACCACCCCTGCTTCACTACTGTTATTAACGAGCTAACGCTAACTTGTCATGCTTGTCAAGCTGGATAACGAGTAAACACCAGCACCAGGGACATTACGTTTCTCACTTCAAAACATCAAAGACTCCAACATGTTTGCGTTTCAGGTGCTGGATCATTGCCGTGGTGCTCCCGTGCCATGTCGCTTTTGCATATTTTGCAGTTAACACACTTTTTCTGTTTATTTAGTGTGAAATGCTCCCACACCTTGGATGACTTGGGTCGCACTGATTTCTCTGCCTCCGCCATGTATCTTTCCTCTACCTCCGCTCGTTTTTAAATTTTTGCTCCGCCCTGTCTACGAGGCGCCGAACTCTGCTAGCATCAGTGCGCGAGAGAGACAGTCCGCTCCGCGCTCAACTAAAGTTTTTTTTTTTTTTAAATAATCAAACGTCTCCGCATCGTGCGACACAACGAATCAATTATGAAATTAGTTGCCAACTCTTTTAGTTATCGATTTAATCGATTCGTTGTTGCAGCCCTACAATAGATAGAACAATGGAACAAACAAAAATAAGATGGAACGAACAAACAAACAAAAACGTACAAACAAACAATAGACAGATAGAACGACAGACAGACAGACAAATGTCAGACTCGTGTTTCAGTTCACTACACACACACACACACTGGTGTCTGTGTCTCCATCAGCAGCTGATGTGTGTGATAATCACCTGTTATCTGTCATGATTCTCATCCCGCAGCGCTGCTGTTAACTCTGACGCGTCGCTGTGTAGACACGGATAAAACCAGCACAACATCATCAAACTTCTAGAGTGTGCTTGTTTTGTTTGGGTTTGGGAAAGTTTGCGTGTGTGAGTGAAGCTGCAGCGCTGCGGTTTGACACGCGATCTGAGCGCTCGTCTGTACGGCTCGATAATTACCCTCCGCCTGTCTGACAAACACACTGCTGTAACAGAACCACCTGAGCATCTGACACACACACACACACACACACAGCTTGAATTAGTAAAAATGAGAAAGGTGTAAAAAAAATATAGACTATATTGTTGAGAATGTATGAGGATAGTTCACTGAAATATTTTTAGGGTTCTATGAAATACATTATTTTTATTTTATTCTTTAACAAATTTGGTTCGTTCCCTTTAAATTTTTCTGGATTCCATTTTAATGGTTTAATTACAATTTAATGATCAAATTATTTATTTTATCTTTGAATCAAATGAAAACTAAACAAACTGTTTCATTCTTATTTATTTTGTGCTTTGTTTTATTTATTTTTGGCAAACAAAGGGCTGCACAACAGAGGTTTACAGTTCAAATTAAAACATGGAAGAAAGTGTGAGATTATTACTTAAAAATAAAGTTTTAATAAAAAAAGGAGCAGCAGTATTAGTAGTAAGACTGTACAATAGCAATATATTTCTGTCACAATTTCTTCAAGTTAAACCAAACTTTTGTTTTGATGGGTTGTCATGCAGAGTTTTGTTTGTGTGTAGATATGATATTATGGTAGTTTTTCTCAGATGAAACGGCCAAATTATCTATCTATCTATCTATCTATGGCAGCTGCCATAGTCCCATAGACTCGTTTAACCTATTTCATAAGTTTACATAAAAATTCAAGCATCTTCACCTCAATATCAGGAATGAATCCCTCAACATAAACTTTTCTAGAGCATCAACTTGTTGAGATCTGAAAGGAGCGTAAACAAATCTTCATCTTTCTGCGATACACACACTCAAACTTCTAATGACTGAGCTCCAGCTGGATCTCGGAGAGGAGCGGCGAGGAGCGAGCGAGTCTGACCGGGCGGCTGGCGCTCAGAAGACACGCGGCTCTACTCGGAGGAGCTTCGAGAAGCTCATTAGAGAAGCCCATATGTCAGGATAGAGAGCGCGAGCGTGTGGGCCTTCGTTTTCATGTCGCACGCCGCCGCTGTCGCCTGCCTCCTCATCCACAAAACACTTTTATCCGTAAGCGCAATGCATTATAATTGAGAAGCGGCCGCCAAGATGTGGTGACATTTAGCGCCTGATCGAAACGCTTGCGACGTCTTTCCCAGCAGACTCTCACACACCAATTCAGAGCTGTAATTACAGAAGAGAAACTCCATCCATCCAGCCTAGCAGAGGAGTGATTTTTTTGGGACGCTCGTTTGCAGTTGCATAAATAAAACCAGGGAATAATCACACAGCTCTTTTTAAAGCTGCTCCAGTTTGGTTGTAGCTCAGAGATTTCACCATCTGCCTGGGACGCATGCACAACTGCGCCTGCCATCTGAACACACACACACACACACACACACACACACGTTAGAGCAAACAGATACTTTATACAAGCATCTGATTATGGTTTTCCAGTGCAATGCAATCAAACAGCACTGCTTATATATAGAAAGAGAGGTTTTTTTCCAATAATTTTATTTCTAAGTATAATTTTTTTTTTACATTTAGTAATTTTTACGTATTTTATATACATAATGTTTTTATTTCTTTGTAATAAATTAAATTTAATGGATGTATATATGAAGAGTTAATTTGCGAAAACAAAACATTGTGCATTCCAATTAATCTCAATCAAACTGCAGTTGGGTTATTTTGATTAGGTAAAAAATAAAAAAATACAGCTAACAAAACAATAAAAACATGATTTTTGAAAATTAAAAAACCCCCCCGGAGTTATCTGTTTTTGCAAATAAGCTCTTCATATGTACATATGGATATACATCTACAATATTTGTACATATAGTATTTTAATTTGTAATAAAATTATATATATATATATATATATATATATATATATATGTGTGTGTGTGTGTAATATTTTCAATTGGATTTTATTTTTATATTTTCTGTTTTCTATTTATTTTTAATAGCAGTTTTAGTCATTTTGATGTGTTTTTGTCATTTTTATTAGTTTTTTAAAATCTATATAGCTTATTATTAAGTTTTAGTTTTTAATTTTAGTTTATTCAGTTGTAGTTAATTTAATACTTCAACTAAACAAAAATATTGTCACGCCCCTGGACTGTGTTTGTTGTGACCCAGTTTCTTCCCTTGTCTGATTGTGTTCATGTCATCCAGGTGTGTCTCGTAATTAAGCTCGTTACCCCATGTATTTAAGTCAAGGTCTGTGCTGTCTGTTGGGTCTTTATCGTCCCCAGTGTGGATTACATTGTGTTGTGGATTATAATAAAGACTGTTTCTGCTATTCGACGTCTCCAGCGATTCCTTCCGGCAGCGTACGTGACAAATATAAAATCATTTTAGATAAAATAATTTTTTTTAAAAGGTTTACACACACACACACATTATTTTATTTCAAGTAATGACATTTTTGTGGTTTTAGTTTATGCTCCCTGGTGTTTGTCACTGAGTATAATCACAAAGTCACCTGTGGCTGTATGTTACAGTGATTTTACCATAGTAAACTGTAAATCGGCATCAGGACTGATAAATCACCACATTTTTGGTTCATGTTATCAAGCTGTTCTTCTAGGCTGGGAAACAGAGAAACACACACTGACACCGGAGGCTGAGGAGTGAAAGGAGCTTATGCTAATGAGTCATTCAGAGCTCCGCCCCCATCCTCCTCCATGCATATCATTAGTGCCTCTGGTGACCAACAAATTACAGATGAAATCAAGCAGCGCAGCTCCTCTGTGTGTGTGTGTGTGTGTGTGAGAGGGAAACACCTGCCTGCGGGAAACACCCCTCCCACACACACACACACACACACACACACACACACACACACACACACATCTCTCCTGCTTCTCTTCCTCGTGTGATTGTCTTCTTTCCCTCCATTGAATCCAGCTAACTGGCTTTCTGACCCTCAGAAACCGAGAACGGCTCATCAGATCGAATTCCTTCACCTGCCAATCACACACCGCTGCACACTCACTGGAGAAAAGCACAGAGCGCGAGGAGGAGCAGCGTACGGACAGAGAGAAAAGAAATAATGAGAGAAAAACTGGTGCTGAACAGCAGTGTAATATAGCAACATACTGTATATAGCATATATTACACTGCAACAATATATATTATACATATTTAAAAAATATAAAATACATACAGTATAAAATAAATGTTTTATTATATATATATATATATATATATATATATATATATATATATATATATATATATATATATATTTGTTTAAAACCCTTATATATTTAAAACACAAAAATATATATGTATATATACTGTATATATATATATATATATATATATATATATATATATATATATATGCTTTTATTGTGTTTTAAATATTTGATTAAATTAAATGTATATTTATTTTATCTTATGTATTTATTATTTACTTATAAAACAAATTGTATATATTTTATATATTAATTTCATATTTATATACTCTTTCTAGTGCTGTCAAATGATTAATTGCATCCAAATTTACGTTTTTGTTTACATAATGTGTGTGTACTGTGTATATTTATTATGCATATATAAATACACACACATACAGTATATATTTTCAAAATATTTACGTGTATATATATAAATATATATATTTATAATAATTTATAATTCATATAATTTATATTATATATAAACATAACATTTTTCTTAAATATATACTGTGTGTGTGTATTTATATATACATAAATATACATAGTACACACACATTATTTAAACAAAAACTTTTATTTTTGATGCGAGTAATCACGATTAATCGTTTGACAGCACTAATTCTTTCATATTTAAATATTTATTTTTTTAAATGTCAATTGATTCGGTATTTATTTAGTATATTTATTATGCAAAAAAAAGTCTGACAAATAAATATCACATTTAAAAAAAATGCATTTTTGTGCAATTACTTAATTTTATTTACCAGCAAAAATAAATAACAAATACATGGTGAATTTTCGATTTGATTGCTAAGCCCTACATTATGTGTTGTTGAAAAGCAGAAAGAAGCTTTCATTATTTTGATCGCATGTTAGTGTGCAGCATAAAACAGCAATCTAAATGCCCAAAGTGAGTTGAGAGAGCTTTCTCATGATAAATCATTCGTGTTTTTCCTTTAATGGCCGCTCTGTTACTGAAGCGTTTTCACTGCGCTGAGGTCAATCTCTGGATAAATCACTTTAACACTCGCTCGAGGGAGTCTCTGATCCAAACTCTTGATTCAGAGTCCAGAAGCACCAATAAAATAACAGCTCATTTACATCATCCAATCAAACTCAAACGGATAAAATCTAGCTCCGCCCTACACTACTGCTAACCAATTAAATGTTAATGCAAATATGAAACAGAGCTGAGTTTATAAGCTACCAGAGTTAAATGAGTGTATACAAACTTCCAGACTCACTCCTTCACTCTCAGATATTTGACAGATGAATCCCTCAAACACTGTTAGATCCAGTGACGAGCTGCTCCTCTACAGGACTCACTATCATCTTCCACATGAAGAAAGAGTGTTTTCAGATGGACTGATGTAAACGGACTCTCTGAAAGCCAATCAGAATCAATCTGCTGCCGTCCCATCAGTCTTTGACCTTCTGATGTGTGTGTGTGTGTGTGTGTGTGTGTTGTGCTGCTCCTGTGCCACACACACTTTGAGGTGTTGACTGTGCCAGTCGAGTGTGTGTGTGTGTGTGTGTGATAAACAGCTGGCTGCTGTACACACCGGTCGTCTGTCTGTGGTGTTTATCTTCAAAGAGTCAGTGGAGCTGCAGGCCTGCGACTCGAGCCAACTGACCCAGTCAAACCACTGCCAACCTGGACCCAAAGAGACGCTGCGAACCGCCAGAGACACACACACACACACACAACCTGGACCCACAGAGATACTGCGAACCGCCAGAGACACACATACACACACACGCACGCACGCACGCAAACGCACACACACACACACAACCTGGACCCAAAATTTTTACATTATATAATTTAAAATTAAAAATTATAAATATAATACATTTAAAAACCATTCAATGCTAATATTATATTTAAAAATATGTATACATTAACACTATAAAATTATATAAAAAAAATATATATATTAATATAGAAATATATACTATATCTTCAAATAAATAGATATAATATTTATACACATAAATAGAAAATTTAAGTATGGAAATAATAAAACTAAATGAAACCTCAAAGATGATATTCTACTTGTGAAATATATATTTAAAATTATGTGTGTGTGTGTATATATATATATATATATATATATATATATATATATATATATAGCTAATATTATGTTCTATTTTCTGATATTAAAATTATTTTACATTTTATTTTAATATATAATATTTAAATTAATAATCCATTGAAATTAATAACATCATAAATAAAAAAAACTCTGCTCAATGTTAATATATTATATTCTCTATTTTATTTTAATGTATAATATAATTTTAAATTCCTATTATATTAAATTCAAATATCTAAAATATACAATATAATATACATTTTATATTTATACTTATAACATTTTATTATTATATCTGTAAAGAAACCCATTTTGTGTAATAAATCGAATGCATTCTTCCATGTAAAGACTGTAAATCAGCCGTGTCCACTCACATCCACACAAACACATCTACCGCAGCGTAAAGACTTCACACACACAGCACATATACAGTCATAACACTGATGACACCACATGAATAATGTAAAATCATCCAGTAACAAAGACAGTCTGTCCAAAACAGACTCTCCACAACACAATCCATATCAATCACCTTTGGGCTCTTAATTTATGCTAATGACATGCAAAGCCATTGCAGCTGATCGGTGGCTTCTTGCATCAGCAGCACGACTGCCAGAACTCTCAGAAACTTCAACTTTATGAATACATCTACCTCTCCAGACAGCACAGCCTTCACTAAATTACACATTTTTAACATTAACTACGGCTTTTCAGTCTACAAAGAAAGAGAGAGCTATAGATCATCCAGTCTTTTTCTATCTTTTCTGACCCCAATTTGATCCGCTGACCCTGCTCTCTGACGGTATTGTGTGGTTTGTGTGAGAGAGGCGTATCGTTCAGTCTGAAGCTTCATCTCTGCTCAATAGCGGCTCTCAAAGCAGCACAAAGGCCTGCTGGGGATTTCCTGAGAAACAGCACTTCTGATGAATAATACACAACCGCAGCTCTTGCTGGACGCTTCTCCTCTCAAACATACAGCGGCCTGAAAAAGTGCTGGGAAACTAACGGATGAAGCCTGTCAGAAACACATCTAGATCATACCACCCCCCGAAATCAAAAGAAAAAAATAAGAACTTATATTTTACAAAAGAAAAATTAAGCCTAAAAATGGGAAATGGTCCTAAAAATAGGTTCTAAATTATTATTTTTTGTTCATTTCATTTTAAAGTATGTTTTTTTTTACTCTAAACAAACATTGTTTCATTGCATATTTTGTTTGAAATTTGAAAACTGAAATAAATAAATAAAATACTTTTCCCAAAGAAGATATATTTTGCATAAAATATTGAAATGGTCCTAAAATAGGCACTTTAAACTATATCTATCCTTTTACTTCAAACAAACATCTTTTCTTTAAATGTTTTGCTTGAAATTTGAAAACTAAAAAAATAAATAATAATAAAAAATACTGCTTGCTTCGATATTTTGTATTTAATATAATAAGTTTAATTTTTAAGGGTGACCTTTATCCCAAAATTAAACCCATTATATATTTTGCATAAAGAAAATGAGGACAAATTTTTTTAAATGGCTAAAAATACATTTTTCATTAAATGTTTTTGCTTTAAATTTGCTTTAATATTTTACAAGTAATATAACGATGTTTAGTCATTTAGAAGTGTAAACATTTTATATGGTCCTAAAATAGGATCAAAATATTTGTCTTCATTTACTAAATACATAAATTTTTTTCTTTTTCTTTCTCAAAAATGTAAAAATGAACTCAAAATAATTCCCACTTTCTTTGATATTTTGCATGTAATACAATGAAATTCAGACTTTAGTGTCAAAATACTTTTTAGAGCATCTTCCATCTAATGTGTGAGAGTTGTGCATCGCTGCTCAATCAGACGTGTGTGGATTAGAGGAGCGTCTCGGAGCTCCAGGAGCCTGTCAGGTTGAGACGGCCGAGCACAAAGCCTGTGATTTCAATATGAATGCGGTGGAGGGAAGGACACGCTCTCGCAGCGGGCGACTTCCCTTCTGAGCAGCACGACACCCCTATCACACACACACACACACACACAACATCTGCATGCTGACGGGAAAAACACTTCACTTTCATTCCTGCACTTCATGAACGTGTTAAAGAGCCGAACACTGCTGAGACGACTTGTTTTAAGTGGAAACTATGATTCTTAAACCAGTCTAATGACAGGAAACTAATTGAACAAATAAAAGATGAATTACAATCTGAGAAAATATATCATTAATATGTACCCAGTGAAATGCTTTACACCATTACACTACCAGTCAGAAGTTTTAAATAATTGTATTTTTTTTAAATAAGTCTCTTCTGCTCACCAAGGCTGCATTTATTTGATTAAAAATACAGTAAAAATTGTGAAAAATTATTATAATTTAAAATAGAAGTTTTCTATGTAAATATCTGTTAAACTGTAATTTATTTCTGTGATTTCTGCAGAATTTTCAGCATCATTACTCCAGTCTTCAGTGTCAAATGATCTTCAGAAATCATTCTAATATGCTGATTTGGTGCTCAAGAAACATTTCTGATTATCATCAATGTTGAAAACTAGTTGTGCTGATGAATATTTTTGTGGAAACCATGATAAGCTACTCTTCAAAAACAAAAAAAAAAAAAAAAATAATAATAATACTTATTCAGCATAAAGACATTTATGTTACAAAAGATTTCTATTTCAAATAAATTCTGTTCTTTTGAATTTTCTATTCATCAAAGCAGCATCTTTTCATTTAAATTTTTTAATTTGAAATTTTACAATTGAAAAATAAGTAAATAATAAAAAATTAAACCCCACTTGCTTTGATATTTTGTATGGAATATAACGAGATTCATCTTTAAAAGTGACTTTTCCCCTAAATTAAAGACATTATATTTTGAATAAAGAAAATGAAGCCTAAAATTTTCAAATGGTCCTGAAATAGGCTCAAAATATAATTTTACTCCTAACAAATATCTTTGCAATTATTTGCTTGAAAATTAGTTTTCATCACTGATTATAAGAACCATTATTAATATTTGATCACCAGTACTAATTAATGATAACTGAGCAGCAAAATCAACCAATCAGAATGATTTCTGAAGGATCATGTGACACTGAAGACTGCAGTAATGATGCTGAAAATACAGCTTTGATCACAGAAATAAATTACAGATGAACAGATATTCACATAGAAAACAGCTGTTTTAAATTGTAATAATATTTCCCAATTTGTACTGTATTTGTAATCAAATAAATGCAGCCTTGCTGAGCAGAAGAGACTTCTTTCAGAAACATTAAAAAATCCTAATTATTCCAAACTTTTGCCCATCATCTGCAACCACTGCGGCGCTCAGCATGTGAAGCGCAGGCCTCTGGTTCGGTCCAGCTGCTGCGTGTAAACCCCTGAAATGACTCTGATGAGTTGCTGGTGTCATTATTCTGTGTGTTTGGGGTTCAGAGGTCAGCGGCTGCCTGTGGTCCAGACGTAAATCTCCCGCCGCACCTGCCTGTAATTGGGCTACTAATCCCCACAGAAGTGCCTCTCTCCCTCCATTATGAGCTTCATCCAGCCGCAGGAGATGTGCTCGTCCACACCACATATTACATGCAAATACAACCTCTTTCTGGACAATGAAAACGGCCTCCGCTGACCTGCAGGAGCCAATCCAGTCATGCTGGGTGTCTGGAACAGCAGACTAGTGCTTTGCTTTATCAATGACCAATACTGACATCTTAAGAGTGCAGTTGTCAATATTAAGTCCATGTATATGTGATACGGGCTAATGCAATATTTAGTAATAGCAATGGAAATGCATACATATACAATGAAAGTCAACACTTTTCACACTTACATTTTTTTAGTGAGTCTCTTCTGCTCACCAAGACTGCATTTATTTGATTAAAAATACAGTAAAAATGTTGAAATATTATTATAATTTAAAATAAGCATCATTACTCCATTCTTCAGTGTCACACGATCCTTCAGAAATCATGCTGATTTGCTGCTCAAGAAACATTTGATTATTTATCAACGTTGAAAACAGTTATGGAATTTATTTTGATCAAATAAAAGCATAAATATAGTCTTTTCTTTCAAATCAGCATATTAGAATGATTTCTGAAGGATCATGTGACACTGAAGACTGGAGTAATGATGCTGAAAATACAGCACAGAAATATATTACAGTTTAACAGGTATTCACATAGAAAACAGCTGTTTCAGATTATAATAATATTTCCTCATTTTAATTGTATTTACTGTATTCTTAATGCAGCCATGTAGAGACTTTCTCTGTAGAGACTCAAAATTCACTTAAATATTCAAAGAGAAAAAAATCTCATTAATTCATTTTTTTGATTGGACTACAAAAAGGTAATTTTAAAAATGTGATTAAATTGATTGAAAAGCAAATAAAGAATTAAACATGCTATTAGAAAAGGTCAGGTGAAGACTATGTAGCAAACATCTGTTGAAATGTTGACTGCATACTGTTTTAAATCAAGAGTATGCAGTAAGTAGTGTGCAGTACGCAGTAAACCACACACTCGTGCTACAGCGAGACTGTCAGACGTGTCGTACCTGTTTGGCTCCCGGCGGCGGCTCGTCGGGGTCAGTGTTTGCTGTTTGACGTCGCTTTGCCGTGACTGTTGGTCTTACTGCACACCTGGATGCTGTCGCCAGACTCAGGCTGTAACTTAACGGTGGGAACGGTGAAGATTGAAGACACTGAAAAACAAGCACACATTCAGTCCGTCAGTCTGCATGAAAACCCTTCTGTGGGGAAAACACAATGCAATGCATCACATCATCATGTGCAAGACAAGGAGAAAAAGTTAAATTATGATGATGACAAGAAAAATAAAGTTGAAAATTAATAAATCTATAACTACGCAATTCAAAATTCCACAAATATATGGTGCACTTTTATAATATTTTCAAAACAAAACTCTAATAATGAACAATTAATGCTTTTCCCCCCTTTTTTTCTGTTGGGATGTCAAATAATACATAGATTAGTACTTGATACAGGTGCTGGTCATATAATTAGAATATCATCAAAAAGTTGATTTATTTCACTAATTCCATTCAAAAAGTGAAACTTGTATATTATATGCATTCATTACACACAGACTGATATATTTCAAATGTTTATTTCTTTTAATTTTGATGATTAGAGCTTACAGCTCATGAAAGTCAAAAATCAGTATCTCAAAATATTAGAATATTTACATTTGAGTTTGAATAAATGACCATCCCTACAGTATAAATTCTGGGTATCTCTCGTTCTTTGAAACCACAATAATGGGGAAGACTGCTGACTTGGCAATGATCCAGAAGACGAACATTGACACCCTCCACAAAGAGGGTAAGTCACAGAAGGTCATTACTGAAAGGTGTGGCTGTTTACAGAGTGCTGTATCAAAGCATATTAAATGCCAAGTTGACTGGAAGGAATAATTTGGGTAGGAAAAGGTGCACAAGCAACAGGGATGACTGCAAGCTTGAGAATACAGTCAAGCAAAGCCGATTCAAACACTTGGGAGAGCTTCACAAGGAGAGAACTGAAGCTGGAGTCAGTGCATCAAGAGTCACCACGCTCAGACGTCTTCAGGAAAGGGCTACCAAGCCACTTCTGAACCAGAGACAACGTCAGAAGCATCTTAACTGGGCTGTGGAGAAAAGAACTGGACTGTTGCTCAGTGGTCCAAAGTCCTCTTTTCAGATGAAAGTAAATTTTGCATTTCATTTGGAAATCAAGGTCCCAGAGTCTGAAGGAAGAGTGGAGGCACAGAATCCATGTTGCTTGAAGTCCAGTGTGAAGTTTCCACAGTCAGTGATGATTTGGGCTGCCATGTCATCTGCTGGTGTTGGTCCACTGTGTTTTCTGAAGTCCGCAGTCAACGCAGCCATCTACCAGGAAATTTTAGAGCACTTCATGCTTCCTTCTGTTGACAAGCTTTATGGAGATGCTGATTTCATTTTCCAGCAGGACTTGGCACCTGCCCACACTGCCAAAGGTACCAAAAGCTGGTTCAATGACCATAGTGTTACTGTGCTTGATTGGCCGGCAAACTCGCCTGACCTGAACCCCATAGAGAATCTCCAGAGGAAGATGAGAGACACCAGACCCAACAATGCAGAAGAGCTGAAGGCCACTATCAGAGCAACCTGGGCTCTCATAACACCTGAGCAGTGCCACAGACTGATCGACTCCATGCCACGCCGCATTGTTGCAGTAATTCAGGCAAAAGGAGCCCCAACTACATGCACATACTTTTCATTTTCATACTTTTCAGTTGGCCAAGATTTCTAAAAATCCTTTCTTTGTATTGGTCTTAAGTAATATTCTAATATTTTGAGATACTGATTTTTGACTTTCATGAGCTGTAAGCTCTAATCATCAAAATTAAAAGAAATAAACATTTGAAATATATCAGTCTGTGTGTAATGAATGAATATAATATACAAGTTTCACTTTTGAATGGAATTAGTGAAATAAATCAACTTTTGATGATATTCTAATTATATGACCAGCACCTGTATATGTTGTCTATAGAAGCAAATTTCAAGTTCATGTTATTATTCATATTATAAATTCATATGGGGTTTAATAATTTTTATAAATATATAAAGGGATGTAGAGTACTTTGAAGAAAAATATAAAATAAAGAATATATATATATATATATATATATATATATATATATATATATATATATATATATATATATATATATATATATATATGTGTGTGTGTGTGTGTGTGTGTACACAATATATAAATATAAATGTATATAAATATATATAAAAATAATAGATAATGAGATGTGGATAATGTTGAAGAAAAATATATTAATTAATACACATTATATATATATATATATATATATATATATATATATATATATATATATATATATATATATATATATATATATAATAGAAAATAAATATACTGAATATAAACAAATAATACAGAAAATATATATTTCTATATTATATAATAGAAAATGAATATACTGAACATACACATAAATAATATAGAAAATAATACATAAAATAAATATAAATGTTGAGTATGTAGAAGGAAAATATATGAACTAATATTAATTAATTACAGAGGAATTATCTTTTCTATATGTTTGCTAAGTGGTTTCTTACCAAGAAATATGACCAACAGTAAAAATGACACTTGACTTAACAAACAGCACTAATAAAGACATAAAACCATAATAAATAAATGCATCAACACTTGCATTAAATTTCATTTAATAAATGCCATAAATCCTGCTGCATTTGCCGTATCAATCAAAGCCTGAGCTGAAATGTTAATTACGGTGCGTCCTCCCCCAGCAGCAGCCGCTCTCTTTTGTGATAGAACTGCAAGCGAATATGAAACAACAGAATTAATTTTCCTTCATTCTTCTGCTTCAAAAGTGGCTCTGCGCTGTGTGTGTGTCAGAGCTCCGCCTCCTCCCCAGAGCCCCGCCCCCTCCTCCCTCCCTCACGGCCTGCTGTGAGCTGATAACAGGATTAATTCAGCTGCCGCTCCTAATCTGGCAAATTAAAAACCTCATTCTCGCATTCAAACGACTCGCCCAACGCTTGTCTAACGCAGATG
Source organism: Onychostoma macrolepis (assembly GCF_012432095.1). Taxonomy (NCBI): domain Eukaryota; kingdom Metazoa; phylum Chordata; class Actinopteri; order Cypriniformes; family Cyprinidae; genus Onychostoma; species Onychostoma macrolepis. The sequence goes on along the minus strand of NC_081170.1, from coordinate 1,877,250 downwards.
CCTGTTTTCTGATGTGTAGAACGAAACGTGTCTGCGCTACAGCTGTGTTGCCTGCTAATGGAGGCCTTACAGCAGATCAGCGGCCGCCAGCGTCCTCTATGGGGGTCTGTCGTCTGGATTATAGATACATGTCATATTAGACATGACAGAAGGCCTTGAGCTGCTCTAAAGACCACAACCAGCCTGAATGACCTGAATCATCATCAGCAGCTCCATGTTTCTATGGGTTTTCAACACAAATGTATGAAAGATTGTTTCTACAATGGAATGAAACAATAAAAAAGGTCATTGCAATTGCAAACATATCTGTGCATTGCAAACACTCAGAATTGTGAGATATAAACTCTTAATTCTGAGAGAAAAAAAAAAAAAAGGGAGATATAAACATGCAATTGCGCAAAAAAAAGTTGCTTCTGTGCCGGAAAAGAACTACGAGACAAAGTCAGAATTCCGAGAAAAAAGTTGCAATACATAAAGTTGTGCGAAATAAGTCAGAATTGTGAGATATAAACTTTTAATTCTGAGAAGAAAATCCTAAAAACATGAGATATAAACATGCAATTGCGCAAAAAAGCCTGAATAGTGAGATTAAAAGTTGCTTCTGTGCCAGAAAAGAATTATGAGACAAAGTCAGAATTCAGAGAAAAAAAAGTTGCAATGCATAAACTCACAATATGTGCAAAAAAAGGCAGAATTGTGAGATAAAGAGTCACAATTACCTTTTTTTCCCCTCTTTTTTTTTTTTAAAATTCCATGTCAGGAAAAAAAAAACAGAATTGCAAGATGTAAACCCAAAATACAGAGAAAAAACATATTTAATTGCAAGAGAAAATGTCAAAATGGCAGGATAAAAGTTCAAAATTACCAAAATGTCAAAATTGCGAGATTTAAAAAAAGAAAAAAAAGAGACATAATTGTAAAATTTAAATTTAGATGTCAACTCAGAATTAAGAAAGAATCATAATTGCAAGATATAAACTCAGAATTATGAGACAAATTTAATAATTGCGCAATACAAATAAAAATAAAAAGTGTAAGAAAAACTCAAAATTGCAAGACATAAATTTAGATTTCTTAGAAAAAAGTCAGAATTGTGAGATTTAGAATTCGATGCATCTTACATGTCAGAAAAGCACATGCACATGCCACTAAATTATCTGAAAACAGAGGTTTCTGTTTCTCAAAACATTGATTTTTGAACCATTATTTGATTGGACTGCCAAACAATTACGAATTAAAACATGCAATTAGCATGGCACATGACAACTATATAGCCAACATGTTGTCAAATGTTGACTGCATACTGTTTCTTTTGACTCTTTGAAATGCTGCTCATTTGAAACTTTGAAACAATTTGAAAACTGTGCATCGACCAATCAGAATCCAGAGTTCATCACTGCTGACAGTAACCAATTCCAGAGTATTTGGGTTTGTTAAATCAGGAAAGCGTGTCAGTCTGCTGGTCTCCAGAGAAAAGTGAAGCTCTTTCTGAAGAGCGTGACGCAGCAAACACACATGAATCTGTGTGAATTAGCATCTGAGCATCAGCATCACCACAATGAGCTCAAATTGAGCGGCGTTTGGTATTCAGCTCCAGACACATGTCTGTAACACTGAGACAGAGAGAGTAAAACACTGATGAAGGAGGGCAGCAGTCGCTGAAGGACACAGAGACTGTGTTCATAATGGGATACTAACAATCTGCACAGTACACACTGTACACCGACTACTGATTTAAACTGAATCAGTAACATGTAAAAATTCATTTAAAAAGCACATCTTGTACTCAGTGCTTATTTAAAGTACTTTAAACAGATATAATAATGGAACTGCTTACTGTGCAGCACACACTGTACATTGTATGCTATTTTAAAAAGGCCCATATGTGAAAGTGTGCAAGTTTATATTAATACCACATTTCACACACAATGGGTATTTAATGGGCTTTAAACAGTCATAATAATGAAAAGGACAAATAAAAGTTAAATAAATAAATACATTTTATGGAGTGAAAATAATACGAAATTGATTATTTCATGCTTTAACCCTCAAAGACCGAGACAGCCGCCCGAAGCTAAAAATAACTATTGTTCTTAAATGTTTAATAACTTTTGAAGCGCTAATCCTATCTGAATGCTTTAAAAAGTGTCGGAAAGCAGAGATTTGTTTTCGTTTTGATATTCAAAGGCTGTGATTACGTCATCACATTTTGACAGCATTGATTGGTCAGAAGAAACCAATGCATTTCGGATCGATGCATTTGGCTGTTATATTATGTAAATAATACTTATACAGTTCATAAAGATCATTTTTTTCTGTTGCACTCTGTATATTTTGTTATTATAAAACACGGTTTTCATTTTCTTTACTCCCTAAATGTTTTTGGACACATCTATATTGTTAGTAACGTAAATATACCTGTTTTTCACTGAAAAGCGCCTATAACAATATTGTAATAAATGGCTATAACTTTCTTGGGGAATGTTATATGTAGAAACAAATTTATTTGGAAGTGTAAAACACACAGATACAACTTTCTAAAGAAGAAAAATCCAAACTTCAGGAGTTTCAGTTTGAGTGCACAGTTAAAAAACACCCAATTATTGCTTGCGTTTTTCTTAAAATTCTGGAAATTCATTAATTCTTAGAGAAAACAAAGGGAAAATTGGGAGTTTAAATTAGCTAGACTGAAACTTCAAGTTCTCCTGTTTATAATGATATAAGGCACTTGATGCTGACTGCTAGAATAGGTCTGAAAAAACAAAGAAAAGTACAGGTGTGTCAGGTGCCCTAAAAATGTTCTAGGTCTTTAAGGGTTAAACATGCATAATAACGAATAGAAGAAATAAAGGCAAACGTCTTAAAGTAAAATAAAGTACATAACATGAATGAATAACTAACTAAACAAATAAATAATTTTGATATTAAAATGGAGTGAAAATAATATGATATTGATATTTAATACTGTAAATGGGCATAACAGTAGAGAGGAGAAATAAAGACAAAAGTCTTATTATAAAATAGAGAACAAAATGAATGAATGAATAAATAAAATCAAATCAATCAAGGTTTGATAATTGCATATTATAATAAAATAATGAAAATTAAAAATAAAGATGAAAGTCTTGAAGCAAAATAATTTAAGAACATAAAATAAATGAATAATAAATAACTAAAATGTATTTTAAAAATTAAATTATGTATATAAATAGAAGGTAGACAGACGTAAAATAATTTTGAATTTTTGATCAAATTTTGTGGAATCACATTTTTGGGGTTTTTAAATAAACAACGAATCACAAAGGATGTTGGTTGATATTACTTCCAGTTCATTAATCATATTGGAAACGGAAAGTCAAGTGTACTGCATTGCATCATGGGATACATGTATAGTATTGCATGCATGCACACTGCACAATCAGCATCATATATGGTCTGTTAATATGGTAATATGTTATTATGGTAGTATGTGATTGTGATGTGATTGACTGACTGTCAGGCAGCTCCCAGAGTCTCGGGGGCAGATGGCTGAAGTACTCGTGATGAAGCGCCGCCTGGGCCGAGAGACGGTTCTTTGGGAAGCACTGGAGAAATCTGGAAGCCAGTTCTTCAGCATGATCTACATAACCCAGCCTGCCAACACACACACACACACACACACACACACACACACACACACACACAGAGATATAAACACACATGAGTACAGTGCCAAGAGCATCTCATACACACACACACTCTCACACAGATATAAACACACATGAGTGTAGTGCCAAGAGCATCACTCTCTCTCTCTCTCACACACACACACACACACGCTCAGGCTCTCTGTCAGCTTCACTCCTGCTGACGTGCGGCTGGAAAAAATGTTTGTTGACTTTTTTGGAGTGGAAAATGCAAAGCGAGTTTTCACCCACAAACGTCCTCTAAACCGCAAAGACAAAGACCGACGCAAACACACCCGCACAAGCTGACACACACACACACACACACGAGTAACACTCATCCAGAAGATCTTTAGACGAATATAGTCAACTAAAACTAAAACCATAAAAAACATTGTTACTGAAAATAAAATATAAATAAAAAAATAAAATAAATAAAACAAGTTCATTAATTTTATTTTACATGTATTGCATTAAATACACTTATTTTATTTCAGCTAGTTGCCAAGACAACATTTCTCATTTTCAGTTAGTTTAACATGATGCAGTAAAATAACTAAAACTGAAATAAAATAAATAAAAACTATAGACATATATTTTTTAAAAGATAAAAATGAAAAAAAAAAAAAAAAAACATACGACAAAAGTACTAAAACTTCAACTAAAAATAAAGTGAAAACAGAAAATATAACAAAATCAAATTTACATAATATATCATATATAATAACATATATATATATATATACACACTGTATATACATATTTCTGAAGATCATGTGACACTGAAGACTGGAGTAATGATGCTGAAAATTCAGTTTTGATCACAGAAATAAATTACATTTGAACGGATTACACTAGAAAACAGTTATTTTTAATTGTAATAATATTTCACAATTTTTACTGTATTTTTGATCAAATAAATGCAGCCTTGGTGAGCAGAAGAGACGTCTTTAAGAAACAATCTTACTGACCACCAACTTTTCAACAGTAGTGTTTAAACAGAATTTCTGTCCATATGGATTATTTCACAGACAAAAAGTGGAATATACTGTACAGATCCATTCATGGATATCTAGTTTACATACTAATAAGTGCCTGAAATAAAAATGCAAAAGATTAATTTTTAACTCAACTACTGTCTTGACAGGATGACTGTCTAAAGAGCAAGTTAGTTAAACTGTTAACATGCTTATATCTAGAAATATAATGTAATATTATCTGATGACACACATTTGAAGGAAACTGTATCACTGAGTCTACTGAGGTTTGATACGCAAGAGTCAAGCTAAAGACAGAACTGATTGCACACATTCTCATCTTGGTGCCTAAGGCTGAGTGTGTGTGAGGACTGAACTCCTGAACGATCACACACACACACACACACACACACACACACACACACACACACACACGTGCCTCTGAGAAAACTCATGTGAAGACTCTGAATGCATGTGGATAATTAGGCCTCTGCAGCATTAACGCATTAAAGAAACATGAAGTTTCTCCGAGTTTCTGTCCACCAGCGGTGCTCTCAGCACTTTAACGTAATGTGTGTGTGTGAAACGAGCCTCTATACGAGCATCTGTGTGATTAGACACTAAAATCCAAACTAACCCTAAATCTATAGGCTTGAGCGAAGATGAAGCTCCCATTCGTGAAGTTCAAATGAGGGTTAATCGAACGAGATCCGAGACGGCCGAAACTCACAAAACTTCAGCTGATTATAAGAAAACACCAAAGTCATGTTAGTTTCACTTTTCTTACCTCATATTAATTTTAATAATATCTTTAAAGATGCATTACATCGATCAAAGTGACAGTAAAGACATTTATAATGTTAGAAAAGTTAAATACTGTTCTTTTTATCTTTCTATTTATCTGTGAATCCTGTGAAAATATTATGCGGCACGACTGATTTTCAACATTGATAATAATCAGAAATGTTTCTTGAGCAGCAAATCAGCATATTAGAATGATTTCTGAAGATCATGTGACACTGAAGACTGGAGTAATGATGCTGAAAATACAGCTGTGCATCACAGAAATCAATTACAGTTTAACACATATTCACATAGAAAACAGATATTTTAAATTGTAATAATATTTCATAATTTTCACTGTATTTTTGATCAAATAAATGCAGCCTTGGTGAGCAGAAGAGACTAATTTTGAAACCATAAAAGATTTTACCAACTCCAAACTTGTGGTCGGTAGAACCTCTCGAGGAGATGCGTTTGAGATGATTTCAGTCATTTTTTCAGGTGAGATGTAGGTGATTTAAGAAAAAGTCATCAGTAGCACTCCATTTAATCTCATTACTATCCAGGAAAATGAACAAAAGTTGATTTGTGATCATTTCTAATAATAAAGGCCGCAGTAATTCATCAAATGATGCTGAGGCGATGAAGCGCAGCTGAAGAATGGCTGTGTGGATCAGTGTGTGTGTCGGTGTATAAACGCGTTCGCTCTGTGAGAGACAAGAGTTGTGCTCTTTCTTTGTCTCTTCTCTGTGCTTCTCTTGGGATTGGAGACGTTCAGCGTTATTACGCAGCATCTATAATAATGTCCCGATGTGACAGACGAGTGTGACGATTGTTTGAAAGCAGGTAAAGTGAACACTGCAACACACACACACACACACGCACGCACGCACGCACGCACACCTGCACAAACATACACAATCAGACAACCTAAAAAACAGACAGTGAGACATACTTCCCTTCAGCTATTAAAGCTATTAAACAACTTTTGCATAATTCTATTAATATTACAAATATTAAGACCATATAAACACTTTCAAAAATTCATTTGTCACACAGAATGACTATTTATGTAAACAACAAAACGTAAATGCTCAGATACTGCTCTTTCATAGCTCATGGAGCTCATATATACTTAATCTGAGTATCAACCTCGTCTCAGACGTTTCTCCTAAAACTGTGTAAAGAAATAGAATAAAAGATAAAAAACCTACTCAAATGGGTCAATAGTCTTACAATGAAAATATAGCACTATAAAATGAGTGTGATGAGAAATGTTCATTTTAAGATCTCTGACAAATGCATTGCATTGATTTTGATTTGACTGAGCGCAGTTTTAGACATTGTCAAGATTTCTTATTTTCAGGAGAAACGACTGAGAAGTAGATGATTTAAGAAGAAGTCTATGCTGCCATTGCTGTCCAGGAGAAATAGAGAAGATCTCAGTTGATTTTTAATAACAATTGGTGAAAATCCCACAAGAAATAGTACATTACAGCATCCAAAACACATGTTGCCACTCACACAAAACTGTTATTAAAAAAAAAAAAAAAAAAAAGGTTGGGTTCACTTACTTATTCCAGGCTTGTCTGAGTTTCTTGGGACTGTAGACAGTGAATCGATCTGCAGGTGAGACACAAACGACAGATGAACTCAGACTTAAGACTGAACACATCTTAAACAGCAGAAAACACGTAACATTCATTATACACCGAGTACTAGATTTATAAACAGCATGTGAAACAGTACAGATCATGAGAGCTGCATCACTAGTGTTCAACAGTTTGTGGTCAGTAAGTTTTTAAAAAAGATAAAAACTATAAAGTTTCTTCAGTTCAAAGCTGCATTTATGTGATCAAAAATACAGTAAAAAAACTTGAAATATTTTAACAATTTGAAATGCTGTTTTCTATGTGAATATGTGTTAAACTGTAATTTATTTCTGTGATGCGCAGCTGTATTTTCAGCATCATTACTGCAGTCTTCAGTGTCACAAGATCTTCAGAAATCATTCTAATATGCTGATTTATAATCAAGAAACATTTCTGATTATTATCAATGTTGAAAACAGTTGCGCTGCACAATATTTTTGTGGAAACTGATGCATTTTATTTTTCAGGATTCACAGATGAATAGAGAGTTCAAAAGACCAGCGTTTATTTGAAACAGAAATCTGTTGTAACGTTATAAATGTCTTTACTGTCACACTTCTGATCAATTCAGTGCTTCCTTGATTAATAAAAGCATTCATTTCTTAAATTAAAATCTTTCTGACCCCAAACTTTTTAAACTAAAGTATCTTAAGTATCTTTTACCGAAGACCACAATGGAAATAAACCGATGGCTTTTTTGTGTATTTTATCCTCAGTTTTGAAATGTGTATGAAATTGTCTTTTTTGGACTTTTTTTTGTATTGTTTTACATTTTGTCAAATAAAACAAACAAACAAACTCTTTATATATTAATTCATTTCAGTTAAAGTTTATTTCAAGTAACAAAAATGTTTCTTTTATGCTTTTAGTTTTACTTAACTATGATAACTCAGCATCTGGTTGTTTTAATAGATGAAATGCACAAACTGCACACAGTAAACACTGCAGAAACAGTATCAGTAGTGTGTTATTCTGAACTCAGTCTCTTTGTTCTCGATGTCGATTCATTAGTTTGGCCTCCTGTGGACTGGATCAATACACACCGTCCGCTCGGGCATTCAGATATGAAACGTGTCAGTACACACACACACACACACACAGATCACATTTCCAATCAATGCACCTTATTTAAAACCCAACAAATCCATGACCTGCATTGAACATCCCACAAACGATCTCTTAACACTTCATTAGCAGCGAGTGCTCATTAACAGCACACTGGAACAGCATTTTTACATCTGCTCTCATACAGTATTATATGATATTAAACAGCCATCTCAGCTGCTCATAACGCAGAAGTACAGTGAACGCTGCCCTCTGCTGCTACAGCACTGAACTACACCACTGCTATTACTGCAGAACTAAAGCGAGACACCTCAGACAAACCCACTGCTCTTTTCATGCATTAGACAATTTTGAGACTTTGGGCTATTTGGATTTTCATAACATGACTAATACAAAGCAAACAGCCAAAATACACGTTTAAGCATTTATTTCATTACACTTTATCTATTTGTGTCTGTAGATTTCAATTACAATACATATCTTTAAAGGTTGTGAGTTTCTTTCTCCACTGCAGCAGCACTTTATATACAGTAAACTTTACAGTTTTATTCCCATATGTATTCAGAAGGCTTTGTTCATGCATTATTTGCCTGATTTCATACATTTCATTCTTAAAAATATGGTAAAAATTTTGATTTTCTGGCAGCTGACGGTATTTTCTGAATTATAGATTGATATTTTGCTTCCATAACTTGTCTGCTTTCAGCATAGTGGAGAGAAAACATTTAAAATACACATTTAAGTGTCTATTTTATAACTCTTTCTCTATTTGAGTCTGTAGATTAGAGAACATCCTCCGGAAAACCTTTAACTCTAATACGGCATCAACATCAAACTAGAATTTTGAACCTGACTTTATGTTTTAGGAATATATGCAAATTCATGCTTTTTTAATTAGAAATGCCTCATTTGCATATTTAAACAATTTAAAAACTTGTATTACAAAACTGCAATTTTTGCAATTTAATCAATCAGCTGTGAAAGTATGGATGACATTGATTAGTTAATTTTTTTTTTTACCCTATCCACCTTTAGTGTCTTGCCTTAAGAAGCCATTATGTCTTTCAAAATCCAAATTTTTATAAAACAAATACACATAACATCAGTAACAGCTGGGATAAAAATACTCTTCTTCACATCACAAAACAATCTCTTTCACGGTTACTGATCAAATGAAACGGTGATATACAGAGTTTAATGGAGATTCACTGGGACGCTCACGGCTGCAGTAATGCGGTTTTATTTTAAGGTCACCTTGAGGAACATCAGACCTGGAGGACTGGTAGAGTTTAGATCTGAACAGCTCTCTGTATCTGTGCTCTGAGGCCGTTAGATCTTCATTAATGGAAGGATTTATTCTGAAAACAGGCGTCTGTCTCTCTGACGATGTCGTGGTCACTGGAGTGCCGCTCAGCAGAGGGCAGTGCGTCCTCATCGGAGATGTTCAGATGCTGCAAACTACACACTGAGCTGCATGAAACTGTTGTCATGTGACCTCATCATTGATGCATGATTAATTTAGTCAGAAATAAAAATATTATAACTATTAATATAATTTCTATAATATATATTTATGTGATATACCTTGACCTTCAGCATGAACAGTGTTATTTTAGTAGTTTATTTACTATTACACTGTTTATTAATATTCTGAATTAGCTTTTAATTTTTATATTTCAAGTTTTATAGTTCAAGTTTTATTTTTTTTTCTATTTCTATTTTCTAATTACATATTTCAGTTTTAGCGTAGTCATTTAAGTACTTTTAAGCACTAAGAACTTAAATACTTCAGCTTTTCATGTAATATTTCTATATTATTTCAGCTTTATAGGGACACTTAATTTCTAGCGATTATCGCCGATTTGATTGCACAGATACTATTTAAACTAAACTGAGCTAGACAATGACATCTCTGAATTCAATAATGAAATGCCTTTAACTGAAAATTGAGTGTTTAATCTTATCATTATACATTACTAACACTCTATCCTCCAATTTGATACTGTTAAGTGCTTTGACACAATCTGTATTGTAAAAGCGCTATATAAATAAAGGTGACTTGACTTGACTTGACTTTATTTAATTTACCAAAAGCAATTTTTAATAGCTCTAGTTCACAATAATAACACTGTTTTGATATTGTTCAGATACATTCTGCACAAAGTTCATTTTTAACCTGTTGCATGTTTATATGTTATGGCTAATTTAATATAAAAGTGCAGTAATCTCAGCTCACATCATTCTGAAGCCATACAATAGTCTTGTGTTTAAGGCAATTTTTGCATCTCAAAATACGCCAGATTTGCCATCAATGACAATCACTCGAGAGAACCAGTGATGCTTCATGTCACTGATATCACTTGAAGCTACTTAAATATCATTCTGTTCATCTCACATGATGTGCAATTAAATGCATGAGTGAAGTCAAACTGATATTTCTGTGCAATTAATCAAAGCACTTGCAGAAGTAGCAATGGTTTCTTTTTCAGTGTTGTCAAGTGAGATCTGTGTGTGTTAATGAGCTCCCAGAACTCATCTGCTGGCATGCGTCATGCCTCTGGGCGGATGAAGGATGTATGGCATGCCATCTCAAGGGTACGCCAGCGTGTGTCACTTACAGTCAGATGAACAGGACGTTTACCTGGTTTGAAGTGCGGGAGAGAGTGAACACCTGGCCACGTCTCTTCTGACGGCGTCCCCAAAACCTGCACAAACACACAGAGAGAAAACACTCAGTCCTCCACAGACAAAACAGCTGACAGAGTCTGATCGATCTCAGAGGAATACACTACTCCGCTGGAGACCAGCAGGCCACAACACTGCATTCACATTGGTTTATTACGCACAAGTGTGTGTGTGTTTATAGCAGCAGTGCTGGCCGAGAGCAGGAGCTTTTTGAAGTCTGAAGCTTGTAAAGAGAAGGACTCAATTAAACACATTGTAATAACAGCCGTCAGACTCAATGAGCCGAACCGCTGAGACGAGCCAGGATCTCCTCCGAGAGCATATGTGTGTGTGAGTGTGTGTACCTGGTATTCCCTACATTATGAGGACCAAATGTCCCCACAAGGATAATAATGCCAGCAAATTTTGATTTATTTTTTGGTCACCTTGAGGAAACAAGCTTAAAAATAAAAAAATGTGTGTGAGGTAGATTTAGGGTTAGGGGACAGAAAATACAGTTTGGACAGTAGAAAAACCATTACACCTATGAAGATTTCCCGTAAAACATGGAAAGCCAACAAGCAGAGTCAGAGAACTAACCCCACTGTCTGATCACAGTCAAATTACTAACAAACACTAACATTAGCACACAGCCCAGTAAACACACAGATGGGCTGAAAACAGCAGAGAGAAGAACTGCTCACAAAAGTTTTATCATAAAATTAAACAGTCTCTGTCAAACTGTGAGAAACTGCCCATCTTACTAGGAGAATGTGCAGACTGCTGTGTTCAATAGTACAGTATGAATCCATCTGTCACAACATGAGACATAGTCTCCAGCACTATTTATTCATGCTCTTTCATACTGTATTATTGTGATTTCTTTTATTTACTTTTACTTGTGAATTTATTCTATTCTTTAATGCCACCCCATTTTATATTTTTGCATTTCAATTACTGTTTTTTATTCTTTCTTTCTATTGGTTTGCAATGCTCTCATTTTGCACTGTTTTGATTGCATGCAGCAACACTACAATTCTTTAGCAATACGAATGTACAAATATTTGTCATGCCAATTAAGTACCTAAAACTGAAAACTGTGTGTGTGTGTGTGTGTGAAGACTGAACCCCCATTCCTCTGTGAAAACAGATCCATCAGTGTGATCATGAAGGAACTGTAAATCTGGACAGTTTTCAGAGCTGCAGTTCAAGTAGTAATTAAAATGCAGTATTACTTCATTTTTAAGGCTGTTGTCCTGCTTCTCTGTAACTTGTATTCTTTGAGTGTTTGTCTGAGACTGACATCAAGTAGATCAGGGTATTCAATCAGCTTCATTTAAGGGCCGGATTATTGAATAAAACATTTAAAGGGGGCAAAGGGGGTGGGGGGCTGTACTGACCTCTTTCTGGGGGGCTTTTAAAATCAGAAATTAAATTGAAATGCATATTCAGCATTAAAATGAACTAATATTACTGTACAAGGGGTGACCCCGAATAGTCAACAATTCAATGATTTGATAGGAGGAGCCTGATTCGACTACCAATCTCACAGTCAAATATTTGCAGAGGTGTTACGATCATGCCATTTTGGCTATATGGGGGTTCTCAATGTCTGATTTCACATAGAACTTCTGGTCTTCTCCCAATCAGTTAATATACAGCCTATTATGATAATGATGTAAATACGATTTTGGCTCACATTCCCACAAAAACCCACCAATTCACTATCTCAACAAATTAGAATATGGTGACATGCCAATCAGCTAATCAACTCAAAACACCTGCAAAGGTTTCCTGAGTCTTCAAAATGGTCTCTCAGTTTGGTTCACTAGGCTACACAATCATGGGGAAGACTGCTGATCTGACAGTTGTCTAGAAGACAATCATTGACACCCTTCACAAGGAGGGTAAGCCACAAACATTCATTGCCAAAGAAGCTGGCTGTTCACAGAGTGCTGTATCAAAGCATGTTAACGGAAAGTTGAGTGGAAGGAAAAAGTGTGGAAGAAAAAGATGCACAACCAACCGAGAGAACCGCAGCCTTATGAGGATTGTCAAGCGTAGAAGGCATTGAGTTCGGCAGGAAGTGAGGTAGAGGTGTTTGTAGCAGGGTGTTTGCGATTCTTGTAGTCCGTGATGTTGTGGAGTCCTTGCCACATGTCTCTGTAGTTGGAAGTGGTGAACTGTGCTTAAATTTTTTCTTTGTATCGGCGTTTTGCGGTCTTGATGGTTTTGCGGAGGGCATAGCTGGCTTGTTTATAATCATCCGCATTACCGGAATTAAAGGCAGAGGTTCGAGCGTTGAGAGCCGCGCGAACCTCAGCGTTAATCCAGTTTCTGATTCGGGTAGGTTCTGATTGTTTTGGTCGGTACAACTTCTTCTATGCACTTCCTTATGAAGCACGTGACAGTGTCTGTGTAAACATCGATGTCGTCATCGGATGCAGCCCGGAACATATCCCAGTCAACGTAATCAAAACAGTCCTGTAACATTGAGTCCGATTGGTCTGACCAAAGCTGAATCGTCCTGAGGGTGGGTGTTTCCCGTTTCAACTTCTGCCTGTAAGCAGGTAGGAGCAGAACCGAAGAGTGATCTGATTTGCCTAGAGGTGGGCGGGGGAGGAACTTGTAGGCATTCCGGAAGGGGGAGTAACAGTGGTCTAGAGTCCGTTCTCCACGTGTGTTGCATGATATGTGCTGGAAGAATTTTGGTGCGATCCTCCTAAGATCAGCTTTGTTGAAATCCCTGGTTATAATAAATGCAGCGTCAGGGTGCACAGTCTCCTGTCTGCATAAATGCCCGTACAGTTCCTTGAGTGCTACATCTGTGTCGGCTTGAGGGGGGGATGTAAACAGCTGTAATGATGACCACTGTAAATTCCCTCGGTAGCCAAAATGGCCGGCACAGAAGCGTGAGGTATTCCAGGTCAGGAGAACAAAGAGATTTTATAGGATGTGCGTTCTTCAGATCACACCAAGAATTGTTGATCATGAAGCATACACCTCCTCCTTTGCTTTTCCCTGAGAGGTCCGGTATTCTATCCGCGCGATGCACGGAGAAACCCGTGGATTCGATGGCAAAGTCTGGTACCTCTCGAGACATCCAGGTTTCTGTTCATTCTGGCAAATAATGGAGCAATCCCTGGAAAGAAATCTGTGCTCTCAGTTCACAGAGTTTATTGTCCAGGGACTGGACGTTAGCTAGTAGGATACTTGGTAGCGGTGGTCGGTCTGCTCGGCGTCTTAATCTGACGAGAACGCCGGCTCTCTTTCCTCTCCTCCGGCTCCGTTTTCGACGTGACGGTTGGGCGGCCCAAAAAAAGGGCTCCGCAGTGTTGTTTGTAAACAACGGGTCGGTGTTGAGGAATTTAAAGTCCGGTTTGCGGTGAGTAACTGTAGAACCGATTTCCAGAAGTGTTTGTCTGTTGTAAACAATTAGGCAGACAACATCCAGAAAAAGAAACATCCAAATTACGTACAAAACAAACAAAAAGCTGCCAGTTTGGCTCGGAGCTTGCAACACAGCTGCCATACTCGGCGCCATCTTGGTTACAAGTTTCTGTGCTGTTTCCTCTCTCATACAAGAACCCTCTGCATTTAAATAAACATACAATCAACACGTGTTTAGTGCTAACCCATGACAAAAATTATATATACAAACTCTACATGTGTGTTTTCAGACAGCGCTGCACGAGCTCGCGGCTCCAGGGTTCAAAGTCCAAAGCGCGAGGAAAATCTGCGCTGAAACAGTGTTACTCGTCAGTTGCTCAGTAACATTTTTATGAATTTTTAAGATGATAATAATGATAATAATAATTACAACAGCAATATTAATAAATTTATTATAACATTCACACTGTTCAAATCTGTAGTAGATTTGTATCTGTGGGATTCTAAATATTTTATGTTTTAACCCTCTGGGGTCGACAAACGTGTATACGCATTTTGACACAGATTTTCCTGATAAGGCCGAAATGAGCTTGAATTACTCTGCCATTTTTGATCGTACAGATAAGAGCAATACACCATTCGAATCTGTAAGGGGTCTACTTTTATTTGTATACACTCATAACAACAACTAAACTTTGTGCTTTTGAAGAATAAAGAAAACAAACAGGGTGCGCTCTCGGTCTTCTCCGTCTCCGCGAACTGCTTTTTGAAACACGTCACTAAAATGAACTGTAACTCAGCAAATACTTCACACAGAGACATGAGAAATATATCTATAGAAAGCTTGACATGTCTACTGTTAAATGAAGTAAGTCTTAACGAAAACAAATATTCTGTGATAAAGTAATCTGTATGAAACCAAGGACATGTCCAGTTTTTCCGTCTGGTCTCATTATCTCTAATTAGGTCACGCCCACAAGCTGCTCGCGCTTTTGTTATTACAAACCTCCACGCGGAGCCACGCGGCATGTAAACGCCCACACCCCCGTAAACAAAGCAGCAACGCGTTCATCTCAGATACTTTTCAGTTTTGGAGGAACACGCTGTGAGGAATAAGCCTTGTATTTACCTCATTAACGCGCTGAGAGGAAAAAGCTTTGTTTACCTCACAAACAGAACACGAGCGCAGCTGGAGCCGCGGAGGAGGAGATATTTTGTACCGAATAAGTAATGTTTCTTATTGGCATTCGATAATGTGTCGTTGTGACAAAGTTGAAGGCATTTACTAGGTGAACTTTTCCCAAACTATAACTCCAGAATAAAATGTGTGAAATTGAGTGCAACATTTTGAAATATGATAGGCAACCTTTCATTGCATTTAAATGTTGCACGACGTGAGGATACTTATATGTTCTATAAACAATGATATAAAAGTAATGTCTAAGAAAGTTTAGACAAATCTTTACTGTGAAATAGCCTAATCTGTTTGCAAATACCTGCTCAAACATGTTTATAATAAGCTTAACAATAATAATTTAGTTTTTCAGTTATAAAATGTTGTTTTTGTATTGTATTACTATTTCAAATAAAATCACGCTTGCAATATTGGTGATTGCTAATGTAATATAGTTGCTCCTGACAAGCCTATCAACATGCTCACTTATTTATTAATTTTAGTGGGGGGTGGGTGCTTTATTTATTTTGAATGGTAACAATATGTAGGCCTACATGTTATAATAAATATAATGTACTGTTTTTGCTGTACTTTGGATCAAATAAATGCAGGCTTGGTGAGCTGAAGACACTTATAAAAAAAACATTACAAATCTTACTGTTTAAATAATTTGACTGGTAGTGTATGTATTGTCACCATGTTTGCTTTGTCTTTGTCCGTTCATTGTGTTGCTCACGTCTGTTTTGTGTTTTCTCATGCAGTTTCTGCTGTCTCCCGTTTTCCTGGGTTCCAGTTTCCTGCCACTGTTTTGGATATTGCCCCCACGATGTCTTGACTCTTCTGTTGTTTATTTGTTTGTTTGTTCCTAATAAACTGTTTAACTGCACTCGCAAGTGAATCTCAAGTTATTTTATGTGATAGTTATATACAGTGGTATGCAAAAGTTTGGGCACCCCTGTAAATTTTCATGATTTTCCTTTATAAATCATTGGTTGTCTGGATAAGAAATTTCAGTTAAATATATGATATAGGAGATAAACACAGTGATATTTGAGAAGTGAAATAAAGTTTATATGATTTATGGAAAGTGTGCAAGAATTATTTAAACAAAATTAGGCATGTGCATAAATTTAGGCACCACAAAAGAAAAATTAACTCAATATTTTGTACATCCTCCTTTTGCAGAAATAACAGCCTCTAAACGCTTTCTATAGCTTCCAATTAGAGTCTGGATTCTGGCAGAAGGTATTTTGGACCATTCTTCTTTACAAAACATCTCCAGTTCAGTCAGGTTTGATGGTTTCTGAGCATGGACAGCCCGCTTTAAATCACACCACAAATTTTCAATAATATTCAGGTCTGGGGACTGAGATGGCCATTCCAGAACGTTGTACTTGTTCCTCTGCATGAATGCCTTAGTAGATTTTGAGCAGTGTTTAGGGTCGTTGTTTTGTTGAAAGATCCAGCCCCAGCACAACTTCAACTTTGTCACTGATTCCTGGACATTGTTCTCCAGAATCTGCTGATATTGAGTGGAATCCATGCGACCCTCAACTTTAACAAGATTCCCAGTCCCTGCACTGGCCACACAGCCCCACAGCATGATGGAACCGCCACCAAATTTTACTGTAGGTAGCAAGTGTTTTTCTTGGAATGCTGTGTTGTTTTTCCGCCATGCATAACGCCCGTTGTTTTGCCCAAATAACTCTATTTTAGTTTCATCAGTCCACAGCACCTTATTCCAAAATGAAGCTGGCTTGTCCAAATGTGCTTTAGCATACCTCAAGCGACACCGTTTGTGGCGTGTGCAGAGAAAAGGCTTTTTCCGCATTACTCGTCCATACAGCATCTCCTTGTGTAAAGTGCGCTGAATAGTTGAACGATGCACAGTGACACCATCTGCAGCAAGATGATGTTGTAGGTCTTTGGAGCTGGTCTGTGGGTTGACTGTGACTGTTCTCACCATCCTGCGCCTCTGCTTATCTGAGATTTTTCTTGGTCTGCCACTGGCCTTAACTAGAACTGTGCCTCTGGTCTTCCAATTCCTCACAATGTTCCTCACAGTTGAAACTGAGAGCTTAAATCTCTGAGACAGCTTTCTGTATCCTTCCCCTAAACCATGATGTTCAACAATCATTGTTTTCAGGTCATCTGAGAGTGGTTTTGAGGCTCCCATGTTGCCACTCTTTAGAGAAGATGCAAAGAGGAGAAACACTTACAATTGGCCTCCTTTAAATACTTTCTCATGATTGGATTCACCCGTGTATGGAGGTCAAGGGTCACTGAGGTTACCAAACCAATTTTGAGTTCTAATAATCAGTGCTAAAGGTATTGAAATCAATAAAATGACAAGGGTGCCTAAATTTATGCACATGCCTAATTTTGTTTAAATAATTCTTGCACACTTTCCATAAATCATATAAACTTTATTTCACTTCTCAAATATCACTGTGTTTATCTCCTATGTGATATATTTAACTGAAATTTCTTATCCAGACAACCAATGATTTATAAAGGAAAATCATGAAAATTTACAGGGGTGCCCAAACTTTTGCATACCACTGTATATATATATATATATATATATATATATATATATATACACACACATTTCTTTTTTCCTCACATTCTTTCTTGTAACTCTTCTCTCTCAGTCACACACCTGACTAAATGGCTCATTATGGAGCTCATTATGCGGGTCTTTGTCTTCTCAGGTGTGCACGCCCTCTCGCATAGAGCCTTTCCGCTCAAAAAGTGACTTAGAATCTTTAAATCAATATATTGTTTTCACTGAATGAGTGAGTTAGATTATTTTCAGATCATTTTGAAGCAAATATTCTAGGCTACAAGATCCAGTTCTCAAAAGTCTTGTGAACAAATGTTCTGTATGTGTTTTATGGCCTTATTTCAGTTACTTTAAAATTTTAGTTTTTTTGTAACCACGCATAAACGTTGTTTTCTCAAAAACACAATTACGTACGTACATGCTGCTCACATATTATTGTAGCCCAGTTTGTGCTGAATACAGTGTTTTTAGACTTTAGCCATTAAAATGTTTATAAGCAACTGAAAAAAGCACAAATGTCAGGGCATGTCAAAACTTCTCCGGAGCCCCAAAACACCCTCAGACCCCAGAGGGTTAACTACACTTGTGAAGACACACCTGTTTTTCACACGTCACTCAAACACAGAACCAGGAAACAGGAATCACATGAGTTCAGAGAAAGAGAAAGTAAAAGTGTGCTCGAGTTGTTGTGTGTTTGTGTCTCTGTATTTAAGCAGTAAAATGGCAGAAGCCAGAATTTCAGTGAATCAGAAGGAGTTCATGTGTGCAGTGTGTCAGGATCTTCTGGAGGATCCAGTGACCATCCAGTGTGGACACAGTTACTGTAAGAGCTGTATTACAGACTGCTGGGATCAGGAGGATCAGATGAGAGTCTACAGCTGCCCTCAGTGCAGACAGACCTTCAGTCCAAGACCTGCTTTAGCTAGAAACACCATGCTGGCTGAAGTGGTGGAGAAACTGAAGACGACCAAACTCTCTGCTGACTGTGATGCTGGAGCTGGAGATGTTCAGTGTGACGTCTGTACTGGAAGAAAATACAAAGCCTTCAAGTCCTGTCTGGTGTGTCTGAACTCTTACTGTCAGAATCACCTCGAACAACATGAGAGTTGGTTTAAGGGAAAGAAGCACAATTTGACTGATGCCACTGGACGACTGCAGGAGATGATCTGCCAGAAACATGAGAAGCTCCTTGAGGTTTTCTGCCGCACTGATCAGAAATGTGTATGTGTGCTGTGTACGATTATTGATCATAAAAACCATGAGATTATATCCGCTGAAGAACAGAGGACAGAGAAACAGGTATTTAAAACTACACACTGATGAAATTTTGCTAAACTCTCCTTATGCTTTTTAATTCATGTACGATGATTGTAACCAATCATCACTTCTGGAGTTTGATCCTATAGCCATTAGTTATCAGCTCCACGTTTACCGGATTCATCTGATCACATGATGATTTAGTGCCAGTAGTTTTCTGTGACATTTACTATCATCTGTATGTTCTACAGAAGCAGCTGAAGGAGACGCAGAAGACGTTCCAGCAGAGAATCCAGCAGAGAGAGAAAGATCTCCAGCAGCTGAGAGAGGCTGTGGAGTCTCATAAGGTGAGTCTGGAGAAGAAGAGAAGTTTGTCTCGGTCTCAGTTCAGACTCACTGAAGCCTGAATCACTGTGTGTCCTAACAGCGCTCTGCACAGACAGCAGTGGAGGACAGTGAGAGGATCTTTACTGAGCTCATCCGCTCCATTGAGAGAAGCCGCTCTGAGCTGATACGGCTGATCAGAGATCAGGAAAAGCAAGCAGTGAGTCGAGCTGAAGGACGACTGGAGCGACTGGAGCAGGAGATCAATGATCTGAGGAGGAGAGACGCTGAGCTGGAGCAGCTTTCACACACACAGGATCACATCCAGTTCCTGCAGGTAACACAGATCGTCTCGGTTACGTACGTAACCCTCGTTCCCTGATGGAGGGAACGGAGACGTTATGTCGTGACGACATAGGGGATTTACTTGGGAGCCCCAATCATCTCTGATTTAAGAGAAAACCTTAATGAATATTGGCTAGTGGATTTTGCATACCTGCGCCACTCCCCGTGCACACGGGTATAAATAGGCGGCAGGTGCGTCCACTCATTAGGTTTTACGCTGAGGAGCCGAGAACGAGTCCCTGGCAACCAGCGATGGTTCAAGATTGTGGCATGGGGACATAACGTCTCCATTCCCTCCATCAGGGAACGAGGGTTACGTACGTAACCGAGACGTTCCCTATCTGTCGGTCACTACGAGTTATGTCGTGACGACATAGGGGTCTTATGGAAAGCGCCACAACCTGAACCCCGTCACAACCTTGTGGCATGCAGATGCTGACAAGTGAGCGCGTGACAGACAAATTCCATGCGAAAGGTCGCAACCTTCCCATCGCCCCAGCGCAAATTCGCTAACCTTGGTGCCCGCAGGGACCACTGAGTACATCGCTGCTGGAGATAGCCAAGCCGCTGTTCCTTTCCCCACAGAAGTCGGAAGGGATTTCGACCTTCAATGAAAGATAGCTTCAAGTCTTTCCTATTTGTTGTTACAGCTTGGCAGTAACGACAGGGAAGCGAGCCTTCCAGAGAAGGGCGCTACGGAGGCCACATCCTGCCCGAAGGGAGGTAACATGTGGAGACACTGATATGGACTGACCCAGGCCTGGGGCAGTACTACATACGACTGGACCCTGGGGCAGATCCTACCTAGGGGTAGGGAGGAGAGCTGCCAGCAGGGCCTGACAGAAGGCTCTGTCAAAGGGAAGACACGGGTTTACCGTGAGGGAAACCTTACCGTGGTAGAATACACATATGGGATTACCCCAAGGGAATCAAGCCATACGGACACCTAGCCCAGTACAGGGGCTGACCGGAGACCCGGGCGAGCTAACAAGTACTGGGCCTGGCGTCAGACTGCTCCGCCCAGTCTGACTGCCGGGGGTGCTGGAGGAACTCCACCAGTGTTCGCCGTCCGGGGAACTGAACTGGAGGAGGAAACCAGCGCTCACATCCCCGGGTGAGGGGGAATGGCGCAGCAAGCGTGACACCGGCCAGCTCTTCCCGCCACTTACCTGTTACCCAACACACGGGAAGAAACTGGCTCGACGCGGAGATTGTAAAATCTCGCGAAGGTGTTAGGTGTCGCCCAGCCCGCAGCTCTACAGATGTCTGCCAGAGAGGCGCCGTGCGCCAACGCACAGGAGGAGGCAACACTCCGTGTGGAGTGAGCCCTCACCCCTAGGGGGCACGGCTCGCCTTGGGATTGGTACGCCAAGGCGATGGCATCCACTATCCAGTGGGCCAACCTCTGCTTGGAGACAGCCTTCCCTTTCTGCTGACCTCCGTGGCAGACAAAGAGCTGCTCAGAGCTTCTAAAGCTCTGGGTGCGGTCCACGTATATGCGCAACGCTCTTACGGGACACAGCAACGCCAAGGTTGGATCTGCCTCCTCCGAGGGCAGGGCTTGCAGGTTCACCACCTGATCGCGGAAGGGCGTGGTGGGAACCTTAGGCACGTATCCAGGCCGGGGTCTCAGGACAACGTGAGAGTAGACCGGCCCGAACACCAGGCACTCTTCACTCACCGAAAATGCTTGGAGGTCCCCGACCCTCTTGATGGAAGTGAGCGCGGTCAGGAGCGCTGTCTTAGCAGACAGGAACTTAAGCTCAACTGAGTCCAGCGGCTCAAAGGGATCCCTCTGAAGCCCAGCCAGGACAATAGAGAGATCCCAGGGGGGCATCAGGGGTGGCCTAGGAGGGTTCAACCTCCTGGCACCCCTCAGGAACCTCACGATGAGATCGTGCTTTCCCAGGGACCGGCCGTCCACAATAGCAGCCACATACACCTTCAAGGTGGAGGGTGACAGCCTACGCTCCAACCTTTCTTGCAGGAAAGAAAGCACTACAATCGTGTATCTTTGGGGGTCTTCTCGGCGAGAAGAACACCAGTTCGCGAACAGACTCCACTTCAGTGCATAGGCTTGCCTTGTTGAAGGAGCTCTAGCCTGAGTGATGGTCTCTACCACAGTCCGTGGGAGACCGCTCAAGTCTGCCGCGTCCCGTCCAGGAGCCACACGTGGAGGTTCCACAGATCTGGACGCGGGTGCCATATGGTGCCAAGCCCCTGAGAAAGGAGGTCCTTCCTCAGAGGGATGCGCCAGGGAAGAGCTGTCGCAAGGAGTATGAGTTCGGGAAACCGGGTCCGGGTGGGCCAGTACGGCGCGACCAGCAGGACCTGCTCCTTGTCTTCCCTGACCTTGCACAGTGTCTGTGCGAGCAGGCTCACTGGGGGAAACGCATACTTGCGCAGAGCCCGAGGTCAGCTGTGTGCCAGTGCATCCGTGCCGAGGGGGCCCTCGGTCAGGGAGTAATACAGCTGGCAGTGGGAGGACTCGCGGGAAGCAAACAGGTCTACCTGAGCTTCCCCGAATCGACTCCAGATCAGCCGGACTGTCTCGGGATGGAGTCGCCATTCTCCGGGGAACGTGAGCTGTCGTGAGAGCGCGTCGGCCGCACGATTGAGCTCCCCCGGAATATGGACAGCACGCAGCGACTTGAGCCGCGTCTGACTCCAGAGGAGGAGATGGCGGGCGAGCTGAGACATGCGACGTGATCGTACACCTCCCAACCGGTTGATGTACGAAACAGTCGCAGTGTTGTCCGTACGGACCAACACGTGCTTGCCGAGCAGCAGTGGCCGGTACTGCCGCAAAGCTAGATGCACTGTCAACAACTCTAGGCAGTTGATGTGCCAAAGCAGTCGAGGCCGAGGCTGCCTGCCCGTTGCATGTAGCGCCCCAACCCGTACTGGAGGCATCCGTCGTGACAACGACATGCCGGGACACTTGTTCTAGGGGCACCCCGGCCCGTAGAAAGGCAAGGTCCGTCCAGGGGCTGAAGGAGCGGCGACACTCCTGTGTGATGTTCACACGAAGTGTTCCGCGACGCCATGCCCACCTCGGGACTCGGGAGTGCAACCAGTGCTGAAGTGGTCTCATATGAAGCAATCCGAGCGGCGTGACTGCGGCTGCGGATGCCATATGCCCCAGGAGCCTCTGAAACTGTTTCAGAGGAACCACAGTCCTGCCTCTGAAGGAACTCAGGCAGTTCAGCACCGACTGGGCGCAATCCTCCGAGAGGCGCGCCGTCATACTCACCGAGTCTAACTGCACACCAAGAAAAGAGATTCTCTAAACAGGGGAGAGCTTGCTCTTTTCCCAGTTGACCCGAAGCCCCAACTGGCTGAGGTGCCGGAGCACCCTGTCCCTGTGATCGCACAATTGTTCTCGCGACTGGGCCAGAATGAGCCAATCGTCGAGATAATTGAGGATCCTGACGCCCACTTCCCTTAGCGGGGCAAGGGCGCCCTCTACGACCTTCGTGAAGACACGGGGAGATAGGGACAGCCCAAAGGGGAGGACCCTGTACTGCCATGCCCGACCCTCGAATGCAAACCGTAGGAACGGTCTGTCGCGGAAGGATCGAAACATGAAAGTAAGCGTCCTTCAGGTCGATCGCTGCAAACCAATCCTGGGGCTGGACGCACTTTATAATGCGCCTGTGCGTCAGCATCTTGAACGGGAGCCTGTGTAGGGCCCGGTTCAGGACTCGCAGGTCCAGAATTGGTCGAAGACCACCGCCTTTCTTGGGTACGATGAAGTAAGGGCTGTAAAACCCTTGCCTCATCTCGGCTGGAGGGACCGGCTTGATTGCACCCTTTGCCAGGAGGACAGCAATCTCCTCGCGCAAGACAGGAGCGTTCCGAGCTACCACTGAGGTCTCGAGAACGCCACTGAACTTGGGAGGCCACCTTGCGAACTGAATCGCGTAGCCGAGTCGAATCGTGCGCGTGAGCCAACGAGACGGGCTGGGCAGCGTGAACCACGCCTCCAGACGCCGTGCAAGTGGCTCCAACGGCACGATCGACGTACCTGTGGTGGTGCAGCGAAGGGGAGTAGAGCGGGATGTTACAGAAGGCTGTGCATTCTGAGGCATCCTCGCAAAACTCCCTGGGTCCCAGAGGGGACTGGCTAGAGGTGCGTGGGGAGGCACTGCGTCCCCGAACCGCACTCTCTTGGCCGCTGGCAAGATGGGTCGTGGGCGAGAGTGAGGAGGCAACGCGTCGCACACTGTCGGCCCGTGGACCTGAAAACCCAGAGGGGAAGGAATTTGCTCTTTCTGTGATTTTGTGGGTACAGAAACAAAACAAAACACAGGATTCTCCACCCGGCCCTCCTCCGGGGGAAGGAGCGACGCTATCCTCGTCGTCTCCTGGGAAAGAGCAAACTCCAACATCTCCGGGTTGCCCGCGTCAGGGCCGCCTCGTCGACTTCCGTGACTTGGGGGCCGGCTGGGACGCGGGGGACGCCGCACTCCTGCGAGAGGCTCGACGCGCCGGCCTAGGTGCCGATTCAGCACGGGGCGGAGCGGCTCTGGAGGACGCAGGAGGGCGCCCACGGCGACGAGCAGACGGAGGCCTGGCCCCGGGGGCAGCGATTGACGGTGCGTCACGCCGGGGCAGGATGTGCTGGATTGCCTCTGTCTGCTTCTGCACTGCTGAGAATTGCTGGGCAAAGCCCTCGACAGTGTCGCCGAACAGCCCAGACTGGGAGATGGGGGCGTCGAGAAAGCGTACTTTGTCGACATCCTTCATCTCTGCCAGGTTGAGCCAGAGATGGCGTTCTTGGACCACCATGGCGGACATCGCCTTCCCGAGGGACCGCCAGACTTTCGTCGTCAGAGCGAAGTCAGTCGCCGCGGCGCAGCTCCTGCATCAACCCCGGGTCGGTACTACCCTCGTGCATTTGTTTGAGTGCCTTGGCTTGGTGAACCTGCAGGATAGCACCTGCCGCCTATTTATACCCGTGTGCACGGGGAGTGGCGCAGGTATGCAAAATCCACTAGCCAATATTCATTGGCGTTTTCTCTTAAATCAGAGATGATTGGGGCTCCCAAGTAAATCCCCTATGTCGTCACGACATAACTCGTAGTGACCGACAGATAGGGAACTAGAAGCTCTAGTCTAAAGCCCTGACATACCAAGCCAACGCTTGACACCCAACGGCCAATTAGCACGTCCATTCTACGCGTTTCTCACGCACTAGTTCGCCAGCCGAACAGCCAATCAGAATGATCAGATGGCCCGACTGACCGACAAGCTCCGACGAAAAAAAAGCAGACGATAACCAACTTCAGCCGACGGCGCAGAACACACTGAGAAAACTTAGTCGGCCGACGAACAAAAACTGCCCGACGGCCGACCGTCGGCTTGGTGTGTACCAGGCTTAAAACATTCATTTCGTCACAGGCGCTGAACATGAAAATATAAACAAGATGTTTGATTGCTTGCACAGCCTCTCTCACTAGTTTCAGAAACCAACAGGTTGAAAAGACAATAGACATGTAGGATGTAAACAGGTCCCTACGCTTACTCTTCTTTTTTAATCTAAAAAAATATAGAAGTACTGTCAAAAAATTCAGGAGCACCTTCTGATCAATAACAAAAATTAGCCTTCCCCTAGAGGTCTGCGCGGGACTGTTTTTTAAGTCCCGCTCACGCCCGCTCCCGCGAGGTTATATCCCGCACCCGCCCGCTCCCGCGATATATTTACTCTTTGTTCACCCGCTGTCCGCTTTGAATAATTTTCTTCCCGACCCGACCGTTCCCGCTAAATTTAGATCTCGTTTCCAGAATCACACATTTAAATTTCCTCTACTGAAAGAAAGACAAATAGGCTAACAAATAAAAGTGTAGTCTGCACAAAATTGTATTTGTTATTTTATTCGTCGTCAAGAGTCTTTATTGACAGCAAAATGTTAAGCAATTTTGTGTCTTAAGACACGAAATTGCTTAACATTTTGCTGCCAACACAGTAGGGAAAAAAGTGTCACAGAGAAAATAAAATGTACAAAAATTGTATTCCTTATTTTTATTCGTCTTGTCAGGATACAGTTCGTTTAACCTTTACAACAGGAACAAGTGTCGCAGATTAAAAAATGTAGGTTGTACAAAATGGCCTATTATAATTTTATTCGTCTTGTCAAAATACTAAATTAGTTCAACATCTTGCTGTAAACACAGTAGCTAGCCTAGGAAAAGTGTCGCGGAAGAAAAATAAATAAATAAATTGGACATGTGTCATTTAAAATTATAGGCTAAGCAAAATATAAACAAAACCGAGTTGAGCGTTCTTCAAGGAGAGCGCATCCACACTTTGCTCCATCTTTATTCTGCTCTGTCACTCATCGACAACCTGTCTGTTCTGTCTGTGGGCCGTATACTCACTGGTAGGCTACAGCCTGCTCTGAGCATCGTTATACACATGCTGCGCACAGACCTCGCAAATAAAACGAAGCACTGTTTCATGCGTGCTGCGCGTGCATAACAGTCCCGTGCAGGCTGTACCGGTGCTTGAATAAAGCGCAGATATGTTGTTCTGAAAAGACGTCGGGAACGGGATATTGTTAGACCGCCCGCTCCCGTTCAAATTGCACCAGAGTTACCAACCGCAACCGCGTTTTATTCGGGAATTTAATCCCGCGTCGCAAGAAATCTGGTCGGGTCCTGCGGTTCCCGCGGGACAGCCGCGGGAATGCAGACCTCTACCTTCCCCATTACAAGGTAATATTTGACTCAAAGTGATTTACAGGGACAAAAATCCTAAACATTGTGCAACTTAACTTTAAAGTTTCAGCCTAACTACAGCTCAGGCATGACATAAGCCTTTACTGTCTTCTGCAAAGACTTTGTGGCTTTTGTAAGAGGCAAAAATTAGTGGGCAGGAAGCTAACGTGGAACAAAAACAAGAGTCCATACACATAACATTTCTTAACACATTTTTCAGCAACATGAAATTAAAGTTGTTTGGAGAATAAACCCTTTTAAATGTCTCTCTGCATACTGGTGTGTGTGTAATCCTTTAAAGGAGCATGTGGTTGCAAACACAGTGCTCTGTATGTAGTTACAGTAAATGGTTAGGATGCACCGAAATGAAAATTCTGGGCCGAAACCAAAACCGAAAATGCTTTGTAATAATTATTTTATGGAATAATATAAAGTAACTTTGTAAGACTTTTTAATTTAACTCAATTTTAAATGACGAAAACCACACTTTCATTGAAAGAAAATTGGACAGAAAATATATTAATATTAAATATCAATGTATTATTTTTATTCAGTTCTATGCAACAGAATCAGACATAACTGTTGTTGTTATTGACTTATCTAAATAGTGTATAATCCTGCAAACAGGGTTTTTCCTTTCTCAAAATGCGGTGGAGGTGGTACCATCCTGATTATGTGCACACAATGTACTTCAAGTGCCTGAAACAAACACTTCTTACATGCAATGTATTTTAGGTGTTATAATAATTATATGATTGAAGAAAATGACAATTATATAGTTATGTTTTATTTTCTCTCACCTAATATTTTATTGTTAATTTTTCTTAAAATAGCCTTATGAAATGTTTTCTTTTTCCTCAGAAATTCTGTGTTGTGTATCTGGTTATCAAATGAAGGTATAAAACATTAATTTCATTTATCTTTAAATTATTGAAAATTAAACTTTTTTTGGCAAACAAAGGGGATTTACTATTAAAATATGGAAGAAATGTTGTGTGATCATTCCTTAAAAAATAAAGTTATCATCATTTTAGTAGTAGTAATAGTATGTACATTCTGCTGAACAATAGTAATATATTTCTGCTGCAATGTCTTCAAATTAAACCAGACTTTTATTTTGATGGGTTGCCATGAATACTTTAAAATTTTTATGTATATATGACGCTAGTTTTACTCAAATGAAACAGTAAAATGCTCATGAAGTGACTTTCAGAGCAGTTCTGGAGATGATATTTATATATATATTATGTCCTCAATGAGACAGCAGAAGCTGAAATCACTGCGAGCGTAGTGTTCAGTGCATCCCTAGTAAACGGACAAAATGATTCTTTGAAGCACATAATTCACCTCGATGATTTTTTGTGTTTGAGTTACTCGAGGAATCGTTTCAGCCCAAGTAGCTCTAATGGTGCAGGTTATTGGGTGAAGTGTGGAGCTGATGAGTTTTGATTTCTGTTTTCTGTAGAGTTTCCAGTCTCTCTCAGCGCCTCCTGAAACTACAGATGGAAATGATGATCCCTTCACTCCTCTCGTCTCTTTTGATGGTTTGAAACAATCTGTCCATCAGCTGAGAGACAAACTGGAGGATTTCTGCAAAGAGGAGCTCAAGAAGATCTCAGACAGAGGTAAAGTCCTGGAGATTCATCTGCTCTCAGAAACCAGTCCATCATCATCTCAAATCATGGAGAACATCATATTAGAAATGTGTTAGGAATGATGCAGGATCATGAGAATCACACTGTTCATGTCTGTTGATTTCCACAGTCACAGTCACCAACATTGATCTCTGGACCAGGATTGACTTCCTACAATGTAAGTCAGTAAGAAAACAAGCAGAAAAACTCACTGAGTGTGTTCATGTTCTTCTGTAGAAGGTGAAAGCAGAGTTTTATAATTGATGATGTAAATGATGATTTGCACAGATATCTGGTCATCTGTACTGAGACACTGATGATACACTGAACATGAAGAGCTCAGCTACATAAACAGATCAAACAGATTCATAATTCCTGATTCTGATGTGTTTTATCTCCATCAGATTCCCATCAGCTCACTCTGGATCCAAACACTGTGAATAAATCCCTCCATCTGTCCGAGAACAACAGAGTGATTACATACACTGGCACAGTTCAGTTGTATCCTGATCATCCAGACAGATTTGATGTGTGGTGTCAGGTGTTGTGTAGAGAGAGTGTGTGTGGACGCTGTTACTGGGAGCTGGAGTGGAGTGGAAATTATGTGTATATATCAGTGTCATATAAGAACATCAGCAGGAAGGACGGGGTAATGAGTGTTTCTTTGGACATAATGATCAGTCCTGGAGTTTGTGTGGTGCTCTCTCCAGATACTCATTCAGACACAATAACATACAGACTGTTCTCTCTGTGAAGCCCATCAGCCGTAGAATAGGAGTGTTTGTGGATCACGGTGCAGGAACTCTGTCCTTCTACAGCGTCTCTGACACAATGAGCCTCATCCACACAGTCCAGACCACATTCACTCAGCCGCTCTATCCGGGGTTTCATATTGATTCTGGATCATCAGTGAAACTGTGTTGATGAATCAGAATAGACTGATGAGAGATTCTACCCATAATGCTTTGAGCTGCATGATGAAACAGTAACAGTGAGATGTTATAGAGTCTCTTCTTTTCTCTTCATGACATTAATACTGCAGCTGAACTTCTGTCACTGAAATAACGTCAGAATAAATGTGTGTAATAATCCTCATATAGATAGTAAGCATTTAGTTTTTAATGTAGTGTCACATCAATCATTTATATTATTATAATAAAATTTTCATTATTCACCTTATGCAGCCCTGGCCCTTTTCAGCATTTTGTGTTCTTTTGTCTTCCGGTATAAGAAGTCACCGTTTTTATTGTAATGCATTTAATTAAACAAACATTAAATAGTTAACTGTGGAATTCATTTTTATTTTTAGGCTACAGATTGTTAATATTTTATTCTATTATTAATCAGTGGTTAAAGGTGGGGTAAGTGATTTCTGGTAGCCAATGTTGATATTTGAAATCACCAAAACAAACACGCCCCTACCCCAAAAGGGTCTCGCCCCTATTTTGATAGCTCCGCCCCACACATACGTACGTAACCCAGGCAACGATAGTTCCGTGAAACAAAGCTAAACCAATGTTCGAGAAGAAACAAAGCAACCTCGGGGTCCGATCGCAGGCCTTCCTGCTCCTTCAGTTCTCTCCAGCGCTGGAAAGCTGATCCGATATTTACACGGGTCCTACTTCTTGCCTTATCATAACACCGTGTCTACACCGGACGCGAGTGGCACGGCACGACAAAATAATATAGAACTCATAATCACTGATGCTGTCTACACTGGATGTGGCACAGCAAATCCCCGACAGTAGACAGACTTTAGCTGTTGCGGCGCGGCGTGACACGACAACTGTCATGTCCAGTGTAGACACAGATTAAGTCTTCTTTTGTTCTGCAGACGTTCTCCTCTTTTGTTTTTTTTATCCGCCATCTCTATCTTTCTGTTGCTCGTCCTGTGCACTGAGCGCTCTCTCCTCTGCATCATGAGTAGACACGCCCCTTACTTGAAAGTGTGTGTGTTTGTGAGACAGAGATATCATGCACAACATGAGCTTCTGAGTTTGATTTTAACACAAGATAAACCTAAGGGACAAAAAACAACAACAACCTCCCTCCACAACACAGTCACTCAACTGCAACCAAGGATGCAACAATACCATTTTTTCAGAACCAATCTGATGCGATACCAAAAATTCTGAGTATCATCCGATTCTCATTCAACCAGTGCAGTTTTTTTTTAATCAATGTAAAATTTCTATACTTCTGTGTGTTGACCTGATCATCACTCTTGTGTGTTAAACACAGTCTGCTAAATATAGACAACTTAATTTTAATAAAAAAATAACAAATGAAAAAATATAATCAATCTATGACAAAAAAATACTATTATAAACTAGGTTAGTGGATAATTCAGCAGCAAAGGTTATTCTAGAAAACTCATGGGTGCACAATTTTTATAAAAACCATTAAACTAAACATTTAGTGAAACAACATTATTTAGAGGGGAACATATAAAAGTTAAGTTTAGGACTAAATCTGGTAAAATGTTACATTTTTCCTTCTATCAAAGTCAATGTGGACCAGCAACTGTTTGGTTACCCAGATTCTCCAAAATATCTTCTTTTGTGTTCAGCACAAGAAAGAAATTAATACAGGTTTGGGACAACATGTGAGTGAATAAATAATGACAGAAATAAAATTTTAAGGTGAACTATCCCTTTAATTACAGTCGGCTGCATGTTTAGTACTGTCCCTTTAAGACCTGCACGCATCTAATATACAGACACGTATCCATTTGTCTGAACTGTTTACCTTCATTTTAGACATAACCAACTGAGTCTTTACATAAACCTTGTGTGTTTTGACGGTATTAGCACAAAACTTAGAAAAACAAACTACATAAAACATAACATAAAACATAATTTAGCTCAGTAATCAGGCGCTTGTTTGACGGGCTTTTCATGCGTGCGCTTTGGGTTTATTATAAGGGGCAGGGGCTCGTGATTTTACATGATTTTACTCCACAACATCAGTGCAGATTTGAGGATCCCTGTTCTATACGGTAAAGGCAATGTTGATATTCATTGGATTATAAATATACTTTGTTATTATGAAAATACCAGAGATGGCTGGAAGAGCACAGTTAAATCATATTGTCGTGTCATATGTTTTTTGTCGTATAGCCTACTGTTGGATATTTAAATAAATAGTCAGATCGCGAACAGATTCAAATCACCCATGCAAACTTGTTCATAAATGACAGGATTCATGTGTCTATTAAAGCCTTAAATCACAACGTAACGTTCAAATCTGCGTTCGTGCTGCCGCTGATCCAGAGAGAGCAGTTTACTTATGAAACATCTTTACAAAGTCTTTTGTATCGTTATTTCTGTTACGAACATTCAAATAATCACAGAAGTACTGGAATAAACGTTTATAGTTCGGATATAAACACTGCTGTCTAGCGATCAAAATGGAATAAATCACCTTTTTGAAAGTGAAGATTCTTCAAATAAAGATTGTATCAATTACAACGTAACACCAGCAGGTGGAGACAAGTGACTTAAACTGAGATTCGATCAAAAAGATTGATTCATTCAGGAATGAAACAAGTAAAGTCTTTATGAGCAAGTCATGAAGTTTTGAGTTATGTGTCATTTGTTTAACTATCAATTCGTTGAATATTGTATTCTATAAATAGACAGCAGCAATTTTTTTCTAGAAACTCTAGTAAATTGCATGTTATTTTGTTCAGTTGTCTGGGTTTTTTTGGGGGGGGGTTCAGAATCATGGTGGGAGAATAGTGATATCTACTTTAAAAATAAAATATTGATACATTTAATTCATAAATATGAAAAATAATACTTCTTTCTAAAGTACTTTGTGAACTGTTTGCTCAAGAATGTTTTTAGTTTTAGCATTTTGAGTTTGGTCAATAGGCTACTCTGTTCAATATAGCAAAACAAACTTTTAATCTAATTTTTTGTTCCAGATTTTTACTCTTTAAAAAAAAAAAAAAAAATATATATATTTTTTCATGCTCAGTCTTATTTTAAATAGGACAAGGACAAGAAAGACTTAGATAAGTAATAAACTGTATTTCTAAATCAGTAAATCTGCAAATACTGTCTTAACCAGGCCGCTGGACTTCGCTTTTGGGCCGGGGGGTGGATCCTTACAAGTGCACGTCATTATAGCGGCTACCGCAAGAGTGATTCGCAGCAGATGCTGATTATGGTCATCGCAGATTCTCCAGCGTGGCTGCATGAGCTCTAATGATGACGACATCTAATTCATGATTAACCAGACAGGCCTACATCGTTTTTACTTTGGCAACATTTCTGTCATTATTCTTAAAAGTAGTGCAAATTATTTTTGCAACAGCTGTAGGTTTCTGGAGTGACCTGGATGGCCGTGAGACTCCCGGCCTGGCTGGAATTTTGTCCCAGCATTAAATAATTTGTGAATATTTGTAAATATTTGTGGCTTGGAACAGCTGGGAAATTGAAAGCGTACTGCAGTTCTATCGATGTTTTGCCATTCAGGTAGGGTTATTAAAGTTAACTAAAACTATTAAAAACATTTATGGTAATTTAATTAAGCTGAAATAAAATAACAGGATAACATATCTTAAATATAAGCAATTCTATGAACGGAGAAAAACTGAATACAATCACATATAAAATGAATAAATATCCCTATTCATAAAATATATTTGACTTAAGGAATTCACTTAACAATTGACTTAAGAAAGAAAATCTGCGTCAAGTTCTATATGCCGAGTTTCTGTCTATTTTTATAATGTGCAACAAGTTCACGGAAAGGAAATCAAGACGGCAGAAAGTGAAATCTGTTTTATTTCGTTATTTTGAAAAGCAGTGTTTTTTGTTATTGTGACTGTACACAAAAGTAGTCGCTTTGTAGTTTCATATGTCTTTGTTTCTGCAGTCATAAGGAACAAATTCAAGTGATGGCACAGGAGCCTCACACGCACACATGTAACATATTAGTTCAGCACACTGACATCGCAGCCTGTTTATTATCAAAACAAAATAAGCCAACCAAACACATAAAAAGTTAACTGCTCAATTTAAATAGTCCTAAGTAGGGATGTCAATTCTCAATATAATATCAAACCATTTGGAGGGTGCTTTTTACAGTATAGTGTTCCCATCACTATAGTGGGGCGCTAGGACCCACCCAGACCGCAGGGTGAGCGCCCCCTGCTGGTCTCACTAACACCTCTTCCAACAGCAACCTAGTTTTCCCAGGAGGTCTCCCATCCAGGTACTGACCAGCTCAACCCTGCTTAGCTTCAGAGGGCAACCAGTCTTGGGCTACAGGGTGATATGGCTGCTGGCCATATATATAACTTCCCATAGTCAGATGAAATGCATCATTTAATTCCTCAAAATTAAATGTAGCCAAACAACCAGACAAGTAAACACGGCCTGACGTGAAAAGATTCATATAAAAGAACCGAGAATGACCGTAATGCACGCGTTGCTGCGAGCCGCTTGGTTATAGAAACAATATCAATCTCCTCGGAGAAAGATAGCAGCAGCAGGCTCTCAGTCAAAGGGGGAAGAAACCGCAGCGCAGGCTTCCGAACCCCGAGAGAGAGCGCTAGATCTGGGGAATGCAGGTGAAGAAAGGGCGAGCCAGATCCATGTGCGATCTCCTTGGAGTGTGCCTGGCGGGAGCGGAACGTTTGCAGCGGGGAGAAGCACAATCAGCCCCCCTTTTTATTCTCGAGAGCTGACTTGCTATATCAAATCGTTAATTCATTTTCTAACCAGGAGCGTAAAAACGGAAAATCAAGCATAATTCTTGTTTTGTTTTTTTATTGAAAAACGAAAAGGAACATTTTCTAATTTTTCTGTTTTTAATATTAAATTAAAAAACGAATGAACGGAAGATACCCTGATTGATAATGGACAGACAACACCAAATAAGACTGACACACACAGAGCACTTGCTGAATGACAGAAAGCTGACCCCACATGCTTTTAAGCTTCCTGGTCGCTACGTCACCCCACACGTGATGTCTCGCCCATCCATTGGACTGATCACACGTGGTTCAGAGCGTGGTCACGCTGAAGGCGTTCCCATAGTGTTTTCCACGCAGCTCGAGTTCCTGAAGGGGAACTGCCCATCTTCCTAGGAGAAATGTACGACTGCTGTGTTCTAGCAGCAAAGTTAACCAACTCCAGTCTGTCTCCAGCACTATTTATTCATGCTCTTTCATACTGAATTATTAGAATTACTTTCACTTGTATTTACTGTATTTATTCTGTTCTTTAATGCCACATATTTTATATTTTTGCATTTCAAATACTGTTTTTTTCTCTTCTTTTCTTTATGCTGTTTTGCATTACTCTCATTTTGCACGGTTTTTATTGTATGCAGCAACACTGTAATGCTTTGGCAATACGAATGTACAATATGTGTCATGCAAATAAAATTGAAACTGAGAAAGAGAGTGCATGTACCTAGGATTTCCTACGTTATGAGGACCAAATGCTCCCACCAGTATAGACATAAGAGTAAATTTTGACCTTGTGACTTTTTTTTTGGGGACACCATGAGGAAACAAGCTTATAAATCAGACCGAATGAAGTTTTTTGAAAATCTAAAAATGCCTGTAGGTTTGTGTGAGAAGTAGGTTTAGGGTAAGGGGATAAAAAATACAGTTTGCACAGTATAAAAACCATTACGCCTATGGAATGAACCCATAAAAGATGGAAACCTGTGTGAGTGTGTGAACTTATTTAACTACACTCAATGTCCTCACTGAGCAAACTGCTTTATTGACTTGAAGACACACCTGTTTTACACACGTCACTCAAACACAGAACCAGGAAACAGGAATCACGTGAGTTCAGGGAAAGAGAAACTGAAGTGTAGTTGAGCTGTTGTGTTTGTGTCTCTGTATTCATGCAGTAAAATGGCAGGAGCCAGAATTTTTCAGGATGAGTTCATGTGTGCAGTGTGTCTGGATCTTCTGAAGGATCCAGTGACCATCCAGTGTGGACACAGTTACTGTAAGAGCTGTATTACAGGCTGCTGGGATCAGGAGGATCAGACGAGAGTCTACAGCTGCCCTCAGTGCAGACAGACCTTCAGTCCAAGACCTGCTTTAGCTAGAAACACCATGCTGGCTGAAGTGGTGGAGAAACTGAAGACGACCAAACTCTCTGCTGACTGTGACGCTGGAGCTGAAGATGTTCAGTGTGACGTCTGTACTGGAAGAAAATACAAAGCCGTCAAGTCCTGTCTGGTGTGTCTGAACTCTTACTGTCAGAATCACCTCGAACAACATGAGAGTTTGTTTAAAGGAAAGAGACACAATTTGACTGAAGCCACTGGACGACTGCAGGAGATGATCTGCCAGAAACACGAGAAGCTCCTTGAGGTTTTCTGTCGCACTGATCAGGAATGTATATGTGTGCTGTGTATGGATGAACATAAAAACCACGACACTGTATCAGCTGCAGCACAGAGGACAGAGAAACAGGTATTTAAAACTAGTGATAAAGTTAATACTCTGTGCAGTAATCCAATAGTTTGTTTTCTGTCTAGAGCTGCAGCATAATTATGCAAAACACAAACACTGTCAGTGTGAAGATCTACACTAGTTTCACTTTTTTAATACTTACAATTGCAGTGTGAAATACTCCTTATTGCTTCATATTAATTCATGTACAATGATTGATCATGAGTTTGAAATTCCACTTTTACTGGATTCACAATGATTTAGTGCCAGTAGTTTTCTGTGACATTTACTATCATCTGTTTGTCCTGCAGAAGCAGCTGAAGGAGACGCAGAAGACGCTCCAGCAGAGAATCCAGCAGAGAGAGAAAGATCTCCAGCAGCTGAGAGAGGCTGTGGAGTCTCAGAAGGTGAGTCTGGAGAAGAAGAGAAGTTTGTCTCGTCTCAGTTCAGACTCACTGAAGCCTGAATCACTGTGTGTCCTAACAGCGCTCTGCACAGACAGCAGTGGAGGACAGTGAGAGGATCTTTACTGAGCTCATCCGCTCCATTGAGAGAAGCCGCTCTGAGCTGATACGGCTGATCAGAGATCAGGAAAAGCAAGCAGTGAGTCGAGCTGAAGGACGACTGGAGCGACTGGAGCAGGAGATCAATGATCTGAGGAGGAGAGACGCTGAGCTGGAGCAGCTTTCACACACACAGGATCACATCCAGTTCCTGCAGGTAACACAGATCTAGAAGAACAGGATCATAGTGGACTTGAGCAGATCCTGCTGTGACACGAGACTCACAGAGAAACATTTCATGAGTGTCTTATAATCTTATCATCATCTTTTGAGAACAGGCCCAAGGGAAGAAAAAAAAGAAAATCAACTAAGGAGCCATTGGCTCCTATAAGAAACAAAATCATCTCATTGTTGCCCATCTAGTGCACCTGTTGTTAATTTCATTAACACCAAGGCAGCTGAAACTGATTAACAACCCCCTCTGCTACTTAACTGACCAGATCAATATCCCAGGAGTTTAATTGACTTGATGCTATACTCTGATTAAAAAGTGTTCCTTTATTTTTTTGAGCAGTGTATTTAGCTGTCAAACACCACTATCGTCACCAACAGTTCAAAACTTCATTAACATTTCAACTTTTTACCACATTTTTCCTTGAGATTCATTACGTTACAGTGAAATCAGTGAACTCTATAGTACCAGTATAGTAACGCTCATCAAAATTGGATCAGGTGATTATCAAACTTGAATTTTTTTTGGCCTCTAACACATTGATGAATTTGACCATGAAGATCCCAAACATGAAGTGAAGACCACATATAGTTTTAGTTTAAGTGGCAAATACTAGAATTTGTAGCTCTAATTTGATTGAATGAATATGAGAAGAATGAAGTTGATGCTGTGAAAGTGCTGGATTGAGGTGAGTTACTAAAGATCAGTCAAGTCAACAAGAGCCGCACAAATATGACATTCGTGCTTATTGCGTTAAGTGTGGAGCTGATGAGTTTTGATTTCTGTTTTCTGTAGAGTTTCCAGTCTCTCTCAGCACCTCCTGAATCTACAGATGGAAATGATGATCCCTTCACTTCTCTCGTCTCTTTTGATTGCCTGAGAGAATCTGTCCATCAGCTCAGAGACAAACTGGAGGATTTCTGCAAAGAGGAGCTCCAGAAGATCTCAGACAGAGGTAAAGTCCTGGAGATTCATCTGCTCTCAGAAACCAGTCCATCATCATCTCATATCATGGAGAACATCATATTAGAAATGTGTTAGGAATGGATGCAGGATCATGAGAATCACACTGTTCATGTCTGTTGATTTCCACAGAAACATTCACCAACATTGTTCCCAGAACCAGGAACCACTTCCTACAATGTAAGTCAGTAAGAAAACAAGCAGAAACCTCACTGAATGTGTTCATGTTCTTCTGTAGAAGGTGAAAGAAGAGTTTTAGAATTGATGATGTAAATGATGATTTGCACAGGATATCTGGTCATCTGTACTGAGACACTGATGATACACTGAACAAGAAAAGTATAGCTACATGAAAAGATCAAACAGATTCATAATTCCTGATTCTGATGTGTTTTATCTCCATCAGATTCCCATCAGCTCACTCTGGATCCAAACACTGTGAATAAACACCTCTGTCTGTCTGAGAGCAACAGAGTGATAACATTCACTCACACAATCCTGTTGTATCCTGATCATTCAGACAGATTTGATTATTATTCTCAGGTGTTGTGTAGAGAGAGTGTGAGTGGACGCTGTTTCTGGGAGCTGGAGTGGAGTGGAGATGTGTATATATCAGTGTCATATAAGAGCATCAGCAGGAAGGGACGGGGTAAAGAGTGTGAGTTTGGATATAATGATCAGTCCTGGAGTTTGCACTGCACTTCCTCCAGTTACTCATTCTGGCACAATTACATAGAGACTGTTCTCCCTGTAGAGTCCATCATTAGTAGAATAGGAGTGTTTGTGGATCACGGTGCAGGAACTCTGTCTTTCTACAGCGTCTCTGACACAATGAGCCTCATCCACACAGTCCAGACCACATTCACTCAGCCGCTCTATCCTGGGGTTAATGTTTATCTTAGTGGATCATCAGTAAAACTGTCTTGATGAATCAGAACAGACTGATGACAGATTCTACACATAATGCTTTCAGATGCATGATGAATCAGTAACAGTGAGATGTTATAGTCTCTTCTTTTCTCTTCATTACATTAATACTGCAGTGAAATAACGTCACAATAAATGTGTAATAAACCCTCATACAGACAGTAAGATCAGTGTGTGTTTGAGTCCTGCTGAGTGACCATGTGTTTCTGTGCTTCTCTCAACCTCTGTTTGTGTTGATTGAAATTGGTCATTTGTAGCGTCATATCAATAATTTCTATTATCAAAATTACCTTTCAATTAAAATTATAACACACAGTCAATAAAACATTCTCCCATTTCACTGTTTTGCATTTTTGTCTTCCATTGTAACAAGTCACTGTTTTTATTGTCACGCATTTAATTGTTAACCCTCTGGGGTCTGAGGGTGTTTTGGGGCCCTGGAGAAGTTTTGATCGCGTTTCATGCAGATTGCTTTAACAGAGAATATTTGTTTTGGACGTGACTTAAAAGTAGACATTTCAAGCTTTCTATACATATATTTATCATGTCTTTGAGGCAAGTATTCACAGAGATACATGTTTTATTTACGTGTCTGTGAAGAGAGGTGACAGAGACAGAGCCAGCAGAGAACACACCCTGTTTATTTTCTTTATTTTATGAAAGCACATTGTTTTATTCTTATGATGACTATACACGAATAAAAGTAGACCCTTTGCAGTTTCAAACGATACCTTATTCTTATCTGTACAATCAAAATTGACAGGGTATTTTTAGTTCTTTTCGCGGTCATAAAGAAAATACGAGACGGACCGCATTGATCTGAATTAAACGCGCCTGAATCAACTAGTCAAGGTCTTTGCATTTACTTTAATAACAGCCATGTGTGTGGAAACTAAACTCCACAGGAGCAGGAATGAGGAGCCTGCTTTACAGACTCACAGACACACCTGTTTTACACACGTCACTCAAACACAGAACCAGGAAACAGGAATCACATGAGTTCAGGGGAAAAGAAACTGAAGTGTAGTTGAGCTGTTGTGAGCTTCTGTTTCTATATGCAAGCTGTAACATGGAAGAAGCCAGAATTTCAGCGAATGAGTTCACGTGTCCAGTGTGTCTGGATCTACTGAAGGATCCAGTGACCATCCAGTGTGGACACAGTTACTGTAAGAGCTGTATTACAGACTGCTGGGATCAGGAGGATCAGATGAGAGTCTACAGCTGCCCTCAGTGCAGACAGACCTTCAGTCCAAGACCTATTTTAGGTAAAAACACCATCTTGGCTGAAATGGTGGAGAAACTGAAGACGACTAAATTTCAAAGTGTGGTTCCTGCTGGAGCTGGAGATGTTCAGTGTGACGTCTGTACTGGAAGAAAATACAAAGCCGTCAAGTCCTGTCTGGTGTGTCTGAACTCTTACTGTCAGAATCACCTCGAACAACATGAGAGTTGGTTTAAAGGAAAGAGACACAGTTTGACTGATGCCACTGGACGACTGCAGGAGATGATCTGCCAGAAACATGAGAAGCTCCTTGAGGTTTTCTGTCGCACTGATCAGAAATGTATATGTGTGCTGTGTACGACGGATGATCATAAAAACCACGACATTGTATCAGCTGCAGCACAGAGGACAGAAAAAAAGGTATTTAAAACTACACACTAATAAAATTTTGCTAAAATCTCCTTATGCTTTATAATTCATGTACAATGATTGTAACCAATCATCACTTCTGGAGTTCATATCCTATAGCCATTACTTTTACTGGATTCATCTGATCCACATGATGATTTAGTGCCAGGAGTTTTCTGTGAGATTCACTATCATCTGTTTGTCCTGCAGAAGCAGCTGAAGGAGACGCAGAAGACGCTCCAGCAGAGAATCCAGCAGAGAGAGAAAGATCTCCAGCAGCTGAGAGAGGCTGTGGAGTCTCATAAGGTGAGTCTGGAGAAGAAGAGAAGTTTGTCTCAGTCTCAGTTCAGACTCACTGAAGCCTGAATCACTGTGTGTCCTAACAGCGCTCTGCACAGACAGCAGTGGAGGACAGTGAGAGGATCTTTACTGAGCTCATCCGCTCCATTGAGAGAAGCCGCTCTGAGCTGATACGGCTGATCAGAGATCAGGAAAAGCAAGCAGTGAGTCGAGCTGAAGGACGACTGGAGCGACTGGAGCAGGAGATCAATGATCTGAGGAGGAGAGACGCTGAGCTGGAGCAGCTTTCACACACACAGGATCACATCCAGTTCCTGCAGGTAACAGTTATTTAAACTGCAGATCTTGATGACTAATTCTGATTTTGTGACTATATCTGATTTTTTGGACGATGTGCTTACATTTCATTTTAAAAAGTGACCCGTATCCGATGTGTGCATTTTACACTGCACTTGGTGAAACAAACTAAAAATAGCGTATATGACATCACAAATCAATTTCAATAGTACATTGTGTTTAATTTATTGACATGGTATTCATATAGAAATGTTTTTATTGCAATAGTTACATCTTTATATCAAAATAAGTATATAGTACAAATTCTTCAGGATAGTGATTACGTACGCAGCTCCGCTGAAAGCATGCGAGTGGAATAATACTCAGATGGTAGATATTTGTTAGGCATGTCACAGCTTCTGGGATTTTTTACTCGTTAATACCAAATGCGTTCATCAGTGATTGTATATCAAGGGCAGGGACATGTTTGTGTGCATTTTATTTTGTGGTTTTAATGGAACGAATGGGGAGTCTCTAAATAATGTGACTGAAGCGCTCATCTGCGCACGAGCTGCCGTCACTGACAGCATTAGGGTTGTAACGGTAAGAGATTTTCACAGTATGATAATCGTCTCAGAAAACATCACGGTTTCACGGTATATATTAAACAATAATTCTTATCAGTAACAATGACCCTTAAAAGAATAAGAACAAGTTTTTGAGTGAACTAATCCTTTATTACAACAAACTTGAAACCATTTAATGAAAGTATTGAAGTCTCCCTTCTGAAAAAAAACAAACAATTAAATTAAAAATAAAGCTAACACCTTAACATTTTTAATTAATGTTTTAAAATGTTATCAAATGAAAATTCAACAACTTGGCAAAGTGCTGCACAACAGAATTAGGCCTATACCAAGTTAAAACATCAACAAACATGATATTCCTTAAAAATAATGTTTAAATGAATTATATTATTATATAGAATATTGTTATAGTTGTTATTATATAACTTTATAGTGCATTCCATTGTACAATACTAATAGCCTATATTTCTGTCAAGTTAAATTGAACTTTTATTTTGATGGGTTGTAGTAGACCTTTGAGTTTCAGACAATGGTTCTGTGTCTGTCATGTGCTGTTCACTTTCACACTGTTGCTAAAGATGTTTACTTTGTACACTCTCCATTTCACAATCTTTTGATTTAGGCTATCTATCCATCAGATTGCATCTGACGTGACATCCTCGTTAATTCCATGTTCACGACTGCACCGGGATTCCCTCTGCATCACGGAAATCATACGGCCTTATTATTAACTTGTTATAAATGCGACATAGGCTACCTTTATCTGCATGGAGGGATGGTGTCCGCAAATATTAGCGAACATGTTGGATGTATAGGGCCCTATGATTTCCGTGATGCAGAAAACGTGGACAGAATCGCGGAATGCAGTCATAAAAACAGAATTTACAGTTTAATGCGGAATGTCACGGAATTTGTCAAAGTTTGGATGAATTAATCAAAAGTAGGTCATTACACTTAAATCAAATCACGATATGGACTAGTATTTGTAAATATTAAGCCGCAAAAGTCTATTTAAATATGAATCCTGCATGTTCTGCGCATCTCTGTATGAATGGAGCAGACGTGCGGTTTTGTTTACTACATACACAGCATGCGTGACGCTCGCGGTGATTTCAGCGTCTGCCGTCTCAATGAGGAAATAAATATATTAACAATATCTCCAGAACTGATCTGAGAGTCACTTCA
The DNA here is from genome assembly GCF_012432095.1 of Onychostoma macrolepis. NCBI lineage: Eukaryota > Metazoa > Chordata > Actinopteri > Cypriniformes > Cyprinidae > Onychostoma > Onychostoma macrolepis. The sequence continues at coordinate 1,834,999 of NC_081170.1, read as the reverse complement.
CGAGCATTTTACCATTTCATTTGAGTAAAACTAGCATCATATCATACACACACAGAACTTTAAAAGGTATTTGCGGCAACCCGTCAAAATAAAAGTGCGGTTTAACTTAAAGACATTGTACCAGAAATAGGCTATATTACTATTATTTAGTAGAATGTACGTAATACTACTACTACTGTTGAAAAATAATAAAACTTTTTTTTTTTTAAGAAATAAATCACAAAATATTTAACATTTTAATAGTAAATCCCCTTTGCCAAAAATTTAAATGTTTAATTTTCATTAATTAAAATATAAATTAAATCAATGTTTTATGCCTTCATCTGATAACCAGAAAAATGTAAATACACAACACAGAATTTCTGAGGGAAAAACATTTCATAAGGCTACTGTAAGAATAAATTAAAATTATTTGTATGCATTCAAGTAATTAGACATGCTAAAACACAGAATTCGGTAACAAAACCATTAATAAATTAATGTTACATTGTATAAGTTTCATGATTTTAATTAGACATGCTTTTTGATTAATAAAATTTAATTTGACCATTAAAAAGGAGTCTAGAAAAAAAAAACGGATTTCAAAGGGCCCTAGATGTATTGCCTCCTTTTGCAACCACTTTGCGGGCCACAATTTTTACAAATTGGATATCCGTCCTCAAGGTTCATTTTATTTTTTATATCTGAAGTATTCTGCAGATTTTTCAGCGGGGGGATGGAGATTAGATATAATCTCTGTCTTTGCCATTTTCTCCGCTGCACGTGCGTGTAAGCAGCCGAGCGGAAAGAAGCTGCATTTGTGCAGGTGAGCTTTTTTTTTTTTTAACCCATAGAAATGCAAACCTTCACAGTATGATAACCACGCACGTTCAAACCGTTATATCTGTATAACGTTACAACCCTAGACAGCAGCAACGAGCACTCAGCGCGATTTCAAAAGCAACAAATTTCAGCGTCAGATCACCTTTTATTTAACACAAATGAACGACATTAATACTCTGCTACTGAAATAGAGGCGTTTCATTTGTTACAGGCATGTCTGTTCCGCAAAATGTTTAAATAAAACTCACTTTTCAATGAATTTCAGAAGTCACATTTACTGGGGAATATCCGATCTGTCCGCTTACACGGCAGGCGCAAAAGCACATATCCGATTCATTTCCACATATGAGGCCTAAAACCGATCGGAGAATATCGGAATCCATGTGATTTTTTTCCTGCTTACACGGTCGTGAGCCATTTCTGATCTGTGCCACATGGGAGGAAAATAATAAAATAAAATCGGAATTGGGTCACTTGAACCATGCAGTTTAAATGCATGTAGTAAGCGCTAGTCTAGAAATGTTCATTTCAACATTTGTGCACTGAACATTAAGTGGTTTGATTGCTTGCAACAGACATGTAAATGAATGACTGATCACCTGGAAATCACATATAGTTTTAGTTTAAGTAGCAAATACTAGAATCTGTAGCTCTAATGTGATTGAATGAATATGAGAAGAATGAAGCTGATGCTGTGAAAGTGCTGGATTGAGGTGAGTTACTAAAGATCAGTCGAGTCAACAAGAGCCGCACAAAGCAGATGTTGGAGCAGGTTATTGGGTGAAGTGTGGAGCTGATGAGTTTTGATTTCTGTTTTCTGTAGAGTTTCCAGTCTCTCTCAGCAACTCCTGAATCTACAGATGCAAATGTCAATCCCTTCAGTTCTCTCGTCTCTTCTGATGATCTGAGAGAATCTGTCCATCAGCTGAGAGACAAACTGGAGGATTTCTGCAAAGAGGAGCTCAAGAAGATCTCAGACAGAGGTAAAGTCCTGCAGATTCATCTGCTCTCAGAAACCAGTCCATCATCATCTCAAATCATGGAGAACATCATATTAGAAATGTCTTAGGAATGGATGCAGGATCATGAGAATCACACTGTTCATGTCTGTTGATTTCCACAGTCAGAGTCACCAACATTGTTCCCAGAACCAGGAAAGACTTCCTACAATGTAAGTCAGTAAAAAAGTGTGTTCGTGTTCTTGTAGAAGGTGAAAGCAGAGTTTTATAATTGATGATGTAAATGATGATTTGCACAGGATATCTGGGGCCGTATGTATAAAGCCGCTCAGAGTAAAATTTTTGTCTTAAGTGTGTCAAAATTCTAAGAATGACGTAATTTTCCTCTCATTTCTAGACTTAAGAATAAGAGTGATTCATAAAGGTTTCTAAGTGTTAAGATTAGGTCTCAGCTCCTAAATGATTTAAGAGAGCTGGAGGTCTCCTAACTTAGTTGGGAGTAACAAGATGGCAGCAAAGAGGAGGAGACACACACTTTCCAATGAAGATACGATGCACTGGAGTTACAGTATATGATGATATGGAGTTGATAAAATGATACAAACTTGATCGTTATGATAGTCAATTTTTTTTGTAACTGACAAAGCAAGAAATTTAAATAACTTCTTCAACTCTAAAAACCAACGCTCTAACTGAAGAAATGAAAGTAGTAATGACATTTTTTTGGCTGGAAAATTGGAAAAATGCAGCAATGCACCGGTGATGACACAGTAAGCAGGGTCTTACATATTGTGGCACTAACGGCACAAAACACAACAGTGGCCAAAAGTGATGTGTGGATTTTTTTTTTCTTTTTCTATGACACCACATTTCACTTAAACCATTAAAATACAAAAGGACAAAAAAAAAAAAAAAAAAAACACTGACCAGTGTTGCCAACTGCTTTCAATTGAAAGTAGCTACAACTGGTCACTGGTGTTGAGTATTTGCTGAGTTACAGTTCATTTTAGTGACATTTCTAAAAGCAGTTCGCGGAGACGGAGAAGACAGAGAGTGTACCCTGTTTGTTTTATTTATTTTTTTCCAAAAGCACAAAGTTTTGTTGTTATTGGGAGTGTACACAAATAAAAGTAGACACTTAACAGTTTTGATTGATGTATAACACTTATTTGTGTGACCAAAATCAACAGAGCATTTTTAGTGTATTTTGCACTGATCTTAAAAAAACCGAGCTGGTATTGCCGGCGATACAGCCGACCCCAGAGAGTTAATGTTGCTAGATGACCTCATAAAGGTGAGTTCACTGATCTATATTTATATTTATTTACTGTAGATCAGTGAACTCACCTTCATGACATCATGTAAGAGTCTGGTAATGTAGATAAGATTTGTCCAATAAATTGATTTTGTTGCTAGGCTTTTGAAAAAAAGTCTCTAAAGGGGTGAAGAAGTCACTAAATCTAGAGATAAAATCACTAAATTGGCAACATTGGCACACTAACTACAATATAAGTTATTAACATTTCATTGGTCCTCTTGTTTTTGCATGTGTTCATAATTTCTTTGTATGACAGCATGGCCGAAAATTATGACCGCACAATTTGGCATGTTTCATTGCATTATCATCACAAATAAAACAACAGACTGTAAGCAACTATGCAATATGCTTACAAAATCTTGAACAATTTTTTTTTTTTTTTTTTTATTAAAAGGTGAAGATGTCAAATTTCCTAGGCCGGCCATCACTTTTGGCCACTACTATATGGCAGTTTATTGACTTTTCAACTGACCACCAAATCATATTGCAAAAACAAGCCACTTTTTTGAGGATTGTGGGCTTTCCTGGAATTGTTGGAGCCATTGATGGAACTCATGTTCAGATCATTGCTCCAACTGTAAACGAGGAGACATATCAATAGAAAATAAAGCATCAGTAATACTTTGTGATAATTTTGCACAATGCAAAGCCTTTAAATATTAAAATATTTCAGTGTCTTAAATTATTTTAATGTAGTTACATTAATGATTGGTGTTGTGCTGCTGTGACTTCACATGAGCAGGCTCACTATTGGCTGATTCAGAGGTCGAGGTCAGCCATTTTGTGTTGACATCATTGTAGTCCTTAGTTTACAACACTTCAGTGTCACCTCAGTCAACACTTAAGAATCAGTCTCAGACTTTACTGAAAGTTGCTTTTAGCTTCTTTATAAAAGTATCCTACTCTTAGAAAAGTCCTACTTTTTACTAAGAATTTTTTGACACTTAAGTCAAAGCTTAAGACTATTCTTAAGAGTATTTCTGAGAAGTTTTATACATACAGGCCCTGGTCATCTGTACTGAGACACTGATGATACACTGAACATGAAGAGTTCAGCTACATGAACAGATTCATAATTCCTGATTCTGATGTGTTTTATCTCCATCAGATTCCCATCAGCTCACTCTGGATCTGAACACAGTGAATAAACACCTCCGTCTGTCTGAGAACAACAGAGTGATTACATACACTGGTACAGTTCAGTCGTATCCTGATCATCCAGACAGATTTGAGTGTTATTCTCAGGTGTTGTGTAGAGAGAGTGTGTGGACGCTGTTACTGGGAGCTGGAGTGGAGTGGAGATGGTGTGTATATATCAGTGTCATATAAGAGCATCAGCAGGAAGGGACGGGGTTATGAGTGTTTGTTTGGATATAATGATCAGTCCTGGAGTTTGCTCTGCTCTCCCTCCAGATACTCATTCAGACACAATAACATAGTGACTGTTCTCCCTGTGAAGCCCATTATCAGTAGAATAGGAGTGTTTGTGGATCACGGTGCAGGAACTCTGTCCTTCTACAGCGTCTCTGACACAATGAGCCTCATCCACACAGTCCAGACCACATTCACTCAGCCGCTCTATCCTGGGTTTAATGTTTATCTTAGAGGATCATCAGTGAAACTGTGTTGATGAATCAGAATAGACTGATGACAGATTCTACCCATAATGCTTTGAGCTGCATGATGAATCAGTAACAGGCAGATGTTAGTCTCTTCTTTTCTCTTCATGACATTAATATGCAGCTGAACTTCTGTCACTGAAATAACATGTCAGAATAAATGTGTGTAATAATTCCTCATATAGACAGTAAGATCAGTGTGTGTGAGTCCTGCTGAGAGACCACGTGTTTCTGTGCTTTTCTCAACCTCTGTTTGTGTTGATGGAAATCAACTATTTAGTTTCTAATGTTTTAGTTTCTATCAAAATTATTTTAATTCATATTGAATTATTTAATTCATATTCATAATTGAGTTTTATTCTATTTTTTTTAAATAAGATAAACCTAAAAAGCAAGAAAATTTCACTTGTAAAATAATGTCAGTAAAGGCAGACAACTGTTTATATATGAAGACTCAACAGCCCCTTTCACACAGTAATACAGTAAATAGGGGTGTGCGATATTGACAAAAAATATAATCTCAGTATTTTCTGGGATTTTATTGAGAACGTTAATTAGACGATATTTTGCTGCATGTTATTGTGCTGGTATCTTAAGGACTGTCGTGGACAGCTGACTCCTAAAGTTTTTGATATTCTTCATATTCTGTTCGGTGATCAGTTCACACTGATAGAAATTAATCTTTTCCAATAAGTTTAAACTGATTTTTTACATTTTATGGCCATTTTTACCTTTATAAAGCCATTTTTTTTCTAAAAGTCTCCATTATCTTTTGAGTCAAATTCTTACATTTAATCAGTGAATTAGAATGATAAGACTTTTGGGCTGTTACCAAGAAAATGAAATCATTATCAATAAAATTAATCTTTGCAATGCAGAGGAAACACAGAAGCTGCGTCTGAAGTGGTGTTTAGATGCATTTACACACTGTTTAATGCCAGACATGAATGCATTTAACCTGCAATTACAAATGCATGAATCATGTTTTGATATATTAAACACAAAAAGTTAAATACCGATATTTGAAATTATTTAAATAAAAGATACTTTGAATGTGAAATTAAAATTGTCAGCAGGTGGCAGCAAGTCACTGTTAATAAGTGATTGAATGGTTGATTCATTCAGGAACGAAACGCCCTCATGTTGCTCAGAGACGCAAAACAGTGCTGTGGCTGTGTTTGGAGTGATTTTTGTTGTCGAAATAAAGCAAAAACAGGAAATACGGCATCGAAAACGTAAGTCTCTTAATTAGCCTCTTGTTTATTGAACTGTTGTAAAAAAAAAAGCAATATCACATTTATAATCATGGTAATGTTTGGAGCGTTATTTTTGGTTTCTTTGTGTGAAATTCATTAACTAGGCTATATGAAGTGGTACAAAATAGCTTTATACATTTTCTGCCTCCATGTCTTTAATATTGTGTTCATTCTAAATGTAGTGACTTTACTGGTAAATTCAAAAATGCACTGTTCACACAGGGAACAGCATTCCGTCTTTTTTCCGGTAAAGCACCGTTCACACATCGGTTTCAAATTACCGGTAAATTTGGTGACATCATTAAACGGAAATGATCTCCTCCCAGTCAGTGTTTTTGTTGATGTCTGCATCAGAATGTTATGATTGGCCCAGAGCCGTTGAAGTTTGAATTTTAGTGTCTCTGGATTGGCCCGGAGTAGACGTCTTACATCAGCGCGTTCTGAACTTGTACGTGCTCATACAAAGCGCAAGGAAAATCTGCGTTGAAACAGCATTACTCAGTAACATTTTTATGAATTTTTACAAGGCATGTGACAATGCGATACGTGTGACAAACATCTTCCCAAATTCATAATGAGAATCATTTATAAATCTGCTGCTGTCAACAAAAAGAAACACTGAGGTCTTCCTGGGGGTTTCCGCCAAAATAAAAGCTCCATCAACCTTCATAAATGTTAGTATTGTAATTTTACTGTTGTTCTGTCAAATAAAAAAAAAATTAAAAAAGACAATAATAATGATAATTACAACAGCAATATTAAAACATTTATTATAACATTCACACAGTGTTCAAATCTGTAATAGATTTGTATCTGTGGGATCCTAAATATTTTCTATTTTAAAAAAAGAAGTCTCTTCTGCTCAGCAAGTCTGCATTTATTTGTACAGTAAAAAATACATGCCTGATTCAAGAAGGAGGTCTCAAAAATTACCCAATTTTAATTTTAACATTGATTTTAAATTAAATTGTACTTTGTTGGTATAATGTCTACTAGAATGTAAAAAAAAAAGGTTCAGTGTTAAGTAAATTGTTTTGTAATTGATTTTTTCTTTGAAAAGCAAGACAAAACAGTAAAAAGCTAAATTTGGGTATTTAGTTTATGCAATGGTGAAAACAGCAGAGAGGAGAACCAGAAACCAACAACTGGCCAAAACATAAAAACTGCTCACAAATTCAGGAAAAGTTTGTAATACGTAAAAAATGTAATATGCATCACAACTTTGAGTCTGTGTCAAACTATGAGAAGCTGCCCATCTTACTACGAGAATGTGCGGACTGCTGTGTTTTAGCAGCACAGTCTGTCTCCAGCACTATTAATGCTCTTTCATACTGTTTTGTTTTAATTATTTTATTTGTGAATTTATTCTATTCTTTAATGCCACCTATTTTATATTTTTTGCATTTCAATTACTGTTTTTTTTCTCTCTTCTTTCTTCCTTTGTTGTTTTGCATTATTCACATTTTGCACCGTTTTGATTGTATGTAGCAACTAGTGTTGTCAAAAGACCCGGTACTAAAAAAATGAAAACGTCACGGTACCAGGTTTTTGTAAGTACCGGTGGTACCGAGTACCTGGTCAACCCGGTTCTTGACGCGTACGGCCCGATGATTTCCGTGATGCAGAAAACGCGGCCGGAATCTCGGAATCCAGTTATAAAAACGGTATTTACAGTTTAGCACGGAATGTCACAGAATTTGTCAAAGTTTGGATGAATTAATCAAAAGTAGGTCATTACACTTAAATCAAATCACGACATGGACTAATATTTGTAAATATTAAGCCGCAAAAGTCGATTCAAATATGAATCCCGCATGTTCTGCGAGTCTCTGTGTGAATGAATGAATGGCAGAGAAGCGCAGTTTTGTTTACTATACACTGAAGCGCGCATGATGCTCGCGGTGATTTCAGCATCTGCCGTCTCAATGAGGACAAACACATAAACAACGCCTCCAGAACTGCTCTGAGAGTCACTTTGCGAGCATTTTACCGTTTCATTGAGTAAAACCAGCGTCATATCATATAGCTACACACAGAAATAAAAAGGTATTCACGGCAACCCGTCAAAATAAACGTTTATCTTAAAGACATTGTGCCAGAAATATATTACTATTATTTAGTAGAATGTATGTGATACTATTACTACTGTTGAAAAAAAAATAATACTTATTTTTAAAGAAATCACACAATATTTCTTCCATATTTTAATTTTAATAGTAAATCCCCTTTATTTACCAAAAAAATAAATAAAATGTGTTTAAATTTAATTAATTAAAAGACAAATTAAATTTGGGTGAAACTTGTTTACTGATTTTCATACTTTTATTACTTGTGGAAAAACTTGAAACAATTAAAATAAGTATAAAGAATGGCATTGATTTTTGTACATTTTTTATTTTTGTATGACTTTATTATTAAAAAATAGTGTGTTTTTAATTAGCATGTGGTACCGAAATTGGTACCGAGAACCGTGGATTTTCACTGGTATCGGTACCGAATACTGAAATTTTGGTACCGTGACAACACTAGTAGCAACGCTGAAATGCTTTGGCAATACGAATGTACAGATATTGATCATGACAAAGTATCTAAAACTGAAAACTGAGAGAGTGCGAGTGAAGACTGAACTCACTCCTTTTACAAAACAGATCCATCCGTGCGATCATGCAGTCCTGCAGTTTTAAGTGTAGTAATTAGGATGCAGTATTACTGCAGTTTTTAAGGCTGTAACTTGTATTCGTTGAGTGTTTGTCTGAGACTGACATGTGGTAGATATTTCATTATCAGGGTTCCCCATTCCTAGTCCAGGAGAGTCACTTTCATACAGAGTTTAGTTTGATCTGAATTAAATACACCTGAATCAACTAGTCAGTCTTTGCATTTACTTGAATAATTCAAGTACGTCTTTACTAATCTCTACAGGAGAAGGAATGAGGAACCTGCTACAGACTTGAAGACACGCCTGTTTTTCACACGTCACTCAAACACAGAACCAGGAAACAGGAATCACATGAGTTCAGGGAAAGAGAAACTGAAGTGTAGTTGAGCTGTTGTGTGTTTGTGTCTCTGTATTCAAGGAGAAAAATGGAAGAAGCCAGGATTTTGGTGAATGAGTTCACGTGTGCAGTGTGTCTGGATCTCCTGAAGGATCCAGTGACCATCCAGTGTGGACACAGTTACTGTAAGAGCTGTATTACAGACTGCTGGGATCAGGAGGATCAGATGAGAGTCTACAGCTGCCCTCAGTGCAGACAGACCTTCAGTCCAAGACCTGCTTTAGCTAGAAACACCATGCTGGCTGAAGTGGTGGAGAAACTGAAGAAGACCAAACTCTCTGCTGACTGTGACGCTGGAGCTGGAGATGTTCAGTGTGACGTCTGTACTGGAAGAAAATACAAAGCTGTCAAGTCCTGTCTGGTGTGTCTGAACTCTTTCTGTCAGAATCACCTCGAACAACATGAGAGTTTGTTTAAAGGAAAGAGACACAATTTGACTGAAGCCACTGGACGACTGCAGGAGATGATCTGCCAGAAACATGAGAAGCTCCTCGAGGTTTTCTGTCGCACTGATCAGAAATGTATATGTGTGCTGTGTACGACGGATGATCATAAAAACCACGACATTGTATCAGCTGCAGCACAGAGGACAGAAAAAAAGGTATTTAAAACTACACACTAATAAAATATTGCTAAACTCTCCTTATGCTTTATAATTCATGTACAATGATTGTAACCAATCATCACTTCTGAAGTTTGAACTTACAGCCATTGGTGAGTTAAGTGACCTGTAAACTGCCTAACTCTATGTTTCCTGGATTCATCTGATCACATGATGATTTAGTGCCAGTAGTTTTCTGTGAGATTCACTATCATCTGTTTGTCCTGCAGAAGCAGCTGAAGGAGACGCAGAAGACGCTCCAGCAGAGAATCCAGCAGAGAGAGAAAGATCTCCAGCAGCTGAGAGAGGCTGTGGAGTCTCAGAAGGTGAGTCTGGAGAAGAAGAGAAGTTTGTCTCCGTCTCAGTTCAGACTCACTGAAGCCTGAATCACTGTGTGTCCTAACAGCGCTCTGCACAGACAGCAGTGGAGGACAGTGAGAGGATCTTTACTGAGCTCATCCGCTCCATTGAGAGAAGCCGCTCTGAGCTGATACGGCTGATCAGAGATCAGGAAAAGCAAGCAGTGAGTCGAGCTGAAGGACGACTGGAGCGACTGGAGCAGGAGATCAATGATCTGAGGAGGAGAGACGCTGAGCTGGAGCAGCTTTCACACACACAGGATCACATCCAGTTCCTGCAGGTAACAGTTATTTAAACTGCAGATCTTGATGACTAATTCTGATTTTGTGACTATATCCGATTTTTTGGACGACGTGCTTACATTTCATTTAAAAGTGACCCGTATCCGATGTGTGCATTTTACACTGCACTTGGTGAAACAAACTAAAAATAGCGTATATGACATCACAAATAAATTTCAATAGTACATTGTGTTTAATTTATTGACATGGAATTCATATAGAAACATTTTTATTGCAATCTTTACATCAAAATAAGTATATAGTACAAATTCTTCAGGATAGTGATTACGTACGCAGCTCCGCTGAAAGCATGCGAGTGGAATAATACTCAGATGGTAGATACTTATTAGGCATGTCACAGCTTCTGGGATTTTTTACTCGTTAATACCAAATGCGTTCATCAGTGATTGTATATCAAGGGCAGGGACATGTTTGTGTGCATTTTATTTTGTGGTTTTAATGGAACGAATGGGGAGTCTCTAAATAATGTGACTGAAGCGCTCATCTGCGCACGAGCTGCCGTCACTGACAGCATTAGGGTTGTAACGGTAAGAGATTTTCACAGTATGATAATCGTCTCAGAAAACATCACGGTTTCACGGTATATATTAAACAATAATTCTTATCAGTAACAATGACCCTTAAAAGAATAAGAACAAGTTTTTTGAGTGAACTAATCCTTTATTACAACAAACTTGAAACCATTTAAAGGTCCCATGACATGCTGCTTTTTGGATGCTTTTATATAGGCCTAAGTGGTCCCTAGTACTGTATCTGAGGTCTGTTTCCCGAAATTCAGCCTTGGTGCAGAATTTCAGCCACTGCGAGCCAGTCCCACAATGAGCTTTCCTTAGGACGTGCCATTCTGTGTCTGTAGCTTTAAATGCTAATGAGGAGGAGAGAGGCGGGGCGAGGTGGAGGGTGGGGGTGTGGCCTTAACCAGCTTGCGCTACCATGCGCTAATGTTGACAATGGATGTATCGCAATGGCTCGTAGACATGCAGTCATTCAAGCTTTTCAGTTTGACCCAGAATCTGATCCGGATGGAGAAGCACCGGATGAAGAAGTTACAACTCAGCAGCTACAGCAGGACGTCTCCAAATGGTTAGTTTAAAATATTGTGTCTGGATACCGTACTTTAGTTGGTTTGTTTATGTATTACAGTTATTATCATGTAGCTAATGCTAGCCATAGGCTCTGATGAAGGAACTAAAAAAATACTTCGGTGTTCATTTGTTCATCCAAACACTGAGCAACTGCCATGCTTCGCTCGTTTGCAAGCCATGATGTCTCTCGAGGAAAAACAAATACTGCGCTCGCGTCGCAGGGTAGTAGTTCATTTTCTCATGGGCGGGCGAAGCAGAGAAAGGGGAGGTAACCTTTCCCCGTATGACGACATAAAGGGAAGATTCCAGATCGGGGCATCTGAGCTTTCATTTTCTCAAAGGCGAAGCAGGATACCCAGGGCTCGGTTTACACCTATCGCCATTTCTAGCCACTGGAGGACCATAGGCAGGCTAGGGGAACTCATATTAACCCTCTGGGGTTCGACAAACGTGTATACGCGTTTTGACACAGATTTTCCTGATAAGGCCGAAATGAGCTTGAATTACTCTGCCATTTTTGATCGTACAGATAAGAATCTGTAAGGGGTCTACTTTTATTTGTATACACTCATAATAAAAACTAAACTTTGTGCTTTTGAAGAATAAAGAAAACAAACAGGGTGCGCTCTCCGTCTTCGCGAACTGCTTTTTGAAAAACGTCACTAAAATGAACTGTAACTCAGCAAATACTTCACACAGAGACATGAGAAATATATCTATAGAAAGCTTGACATGTCTACTGTTAAATGAAGCAAGTCTTACCGAAAACAAATATTTTGTGATAAAGTAATCCGTATGAAACCAAGGACATGTCCAGTTTTTCCGTCTGGTCTCATTATCTCTAATTAGGTCACGCCCACAAGCTGCTCGCGCTATTGTTATTACAAACCTCCACGCGAACCACGCGGCATGTAAACGCCCACACCCCCGTAAACAAAGCAGCAACGTGTTCATCTCGGATACTTTTCAGTTTTGGAGGAACACGCTGTGAGGAATAAGCCTTGTATTTACCTCAGAAACGCGCTGAGAGGAAAAAGCTTTGTTTACATCACAAACCGAACGCGAGCGCAGCTGGAGCAGCGGAGGAGGAGATACTTTATACCGAGTAAGTAATGTTTCTTATTGGCATTCGATAATGTGTTGTTGTGACAAAGTTGAACGCATTTACTAGGTGAACTTGTCCCAGACTATAACTCCAGAATAAAATGTGTAAAATCGAGTGCAACATTTTGAAATATGATAGGCAACCTTTCATTGCATTTAAATGTTGCACGACGTGAGGATACTTATATGTTCTATGCTTTATTTATTTTGAATAGTAAAAATATGTAGGCCTATATATTATAATAAATATAATGTACTGTTTTTGCTGTACTTTGGATCAAATAAATGCAGCCTTGGTGAGCTGAAGACACTTCTTACTGTTACTGTTCTACACAAATCTTACTGTTTAAATAATTTGACTGGTAGTGTATGTATTGTCACCATGTTTGCTTTGTCTTTGTCCGTTCATTGTGTTGCTCATGTCTGTTTTGTGTTTTCTCCTGCAGTTTCTGCTGTCTCCTGTTTTCCTGGGTTCCAGTTTCCTGCCACTGTTTTGGATATTTTGGATATTGCACCCACGATGTCTCGAACTCTTCTGTTGTTTATTTGTTTGTTTGTTGCTAATAAACTGTTTAACTGCACTCACAAGTGAATCTCAAGTTATTTTATGTGATAGTTATACGTATACACATTTCTTTTTTCCTCACATTCTTTCTTGTAACTCTTCTCTCTCAGTCACACACCTGACTAAATGGCTCATTATGGAGCTCATTATGCGGGTCTTTGTCTTCTCAGGTGTGCACGCCCTCTCGCATAGAGCCTTTCCGCTCAAAAAGTGACTTAGAATCTTTAAATCAATATATTGTTTTCCCCTGAATGAGTGAGTTAGATTATTTTCAGATCATTTTGAAGCAAATATTCTAGGCTACAAGATCCAGTTCTCAAAAGTCTTGTGAACAAATGTTCTGTATGTGGTTTATGGCCTTATTTCAGTGACTTCAAAATTTTAGTTTTTCACTAACCACGCATAAACGTTTCTTTCTCAAAAACAAAATCATGTACATAAATGCTGCTAACATATTATTGTAGCCCAGTTTGTGCTGTATTCACACTGTATTCAGCACAAACTGGGCTACAATAATATGTGAGCAGCTTGTACGCATGTGATTGTGTTTTTGAGAAAACAACGTTTATGCGGTTACAAAAAAACTAAAATTTTAAAGAAACTGAAATAAGGCCATAAAACACATACAGAACATTTGTTCACAAGACTTTTGAGAACTAGATCTTGTAGCCTAGAATATTTGCTTCAAAATGATCTGAAAATAATCTAACTCACTCATTCAGTGAAAACAATATATTGATTTAAAGATTCTAAGTCACTTTTTGAGCGGAAAGGCTCTATGCGAGAGGGCGTGCACACCTGAGAAGACAAAGACCCGCATAATGAGCTCCATAATGAGCCATTTAGTCAGGTGTGTGACAGAGAGAAGAGTTACAAGAAAGAATGTGAGGAAAAAAGAAATGTGTATATATATAACTATCACATAAAATAACTTGAGACTCACTTGCGAGTGCAGTTAAACAGTTTATTAGGAACAAACAAACAAACAAACAACAGAAGAGTCAAGACATCGTGGGGGCAATATCCAAAATATCCAAAACAGTGGCAGGAAACTGGAACCCAGGAAAACAGGAGACAGCAGAAACTGCATGAAAAAACACAAAACAGACGTGAGCAACACAATGAACGGACAAAGACAAAGCAAACATGGTGACAATACATACACTACCAGTCAAATTATTTAAACAGTAAGATTTGTAATGTTTTTTTTTTTAAGAAGTGTCTTCAGCTCATTTATTTGATCCAAAGTACAGCAAAAACAGTACATTATATTTATTATAATATATAGGCCTACATATTGTTACTTTTCAAAATAAATAAAGATTAAAGAATAAAAATTAATAAATAAATTAGTGAGCATGTTGATAGGCTTATCAGGAGCAACTGTATTATTACATTAGCAATCACCAATATTGCCCATGTGATTTTATAACATAGATGCACACATGCTTTACATGTATTATCATACAAAAACAACATTTTATAACTGAGAAACTATATTATTGTTAAGCTTATTATAAACATGTATGAGCAGGTATTTGCAAACGGAGTAGGCTACTTCACAGTAAAGATTGGTCTAAACTTTCTTAGACATTACTTTTATATCATTGTTTATAGAACATATAATTATCCTCACGTCTTGCAATGAAAGGTTGCCTATCATATTTCAAAATGTTGCACTCGATTTCACACATTTTATTCTGGAGTTATAGTTTGGGAAATGTTTAACTAGTAAATGCGTTAAACTTTGTCACAACAACACATTATCGAATGCCAATAAGAAACATTACTTACTTGGTATAAAGTATCTCCTCCTCCACGGCTCCAGCTGCGCTCGCGTTCGGTTTGTGACGTAAACAAAGCTTTTTCCTCTCAGCGCGTCTTCTGGGGCTTATTCCTCACAGCGTGTTCTTCCAAAACTGAAAAGTATCCGAGATGAACGCGTTGCTGCTTTGTTTACGGGGGTGTGGGCGTTTACATGCCGCGTGGCTCCGCGTGGAGATTTGTAATAACAATAGCGCGAGCAGCGCGTGGGCGTGGCCTAATTAGAGATAATGAGACCAGACGGAAAAACTGGACATGTCCTTGGTTTCATACAGATTACTTTATCACAGAATATTTGTTTTCGGTAAGACTTACTTCATTTAACAGTAGACATGTCAAGCTTTCTATAGATATATTTCTCATGTCTCTGTGTGAAGTATTTGCTGAGTTACAGTTCATTTTAGTGACGTGTTTCAAAAGCAGTTCATGGAGACGGAGAAGACAGAGAGCACCCTGTTTGTTTTCTTTATTCTTCAAAAGCACAAAGTTTAGTTGTTATTATGAGTGTATACAAATAAAAGTAGACCCCTTACAGATTCGAATGGTGTATTGCTCTTATCTGTACGATCAAAAATGGCAGAGTAATTCAAGCTCATTTCGGCCTTATCAGGAAAATCTGTGTCAAAATGCGTATACACGTTTGTCGAACCCCAGAGGGTTAAATGCGGCCAAAGATCTAGAAGTTCTAGTCTAGAAATGTTCATTTCAACATTTGCGCACTGAACATTAAATGGTTTGATTGCTTGCAACAGACATATAAATGAATGATTGATCACCTGGAAATCACATATAGCTTTATGTATTTAGCAAATACTAGAATCTGTAGCTCTAATGTGATTTAATGAATATGAGAAGAATGAAGCTGATGCTGTGAAAGTGCTGGATTGAGGTGAGTTACTAAAGATCAGTCAAGTCAACAACAGCCGCACAAATCTGATGTTGGAGCAGGTTATTGGGTGAAGTGTGGAGCTGATGAGTTTTGATTTCTGTTTTCTGTAGAGTTTCCAGTCTCTCTCAGCTCCTCCTGAAACTAGAGAAGATCCCTTAATTTCTCTCGTCTCTTCTGATGATCTGAGAGAATCTGTCCATCAGCTGAGAGACAAACTGGAGGATTTCTGCAAAGAGGAGCTCAAGAAGATCTCAGACAGAGGTAAAGTCCTGAAGATTCATCTGCTCTCAGAAACCAGTCCATCATCATCTCATATCATGGAGAACATCATATTAGAAATGGATGCAGGAACATGAGAATCACACTGTTCATGTCTGTTGATTTCCACAGTCACATTCATCAAGACCAGGATTGACTTCCTACAGTGTAAGTCAGTAAAAAAGGTTGTTCGTGTTCTTCTGTAGAAGGTGAAAGCAGTTTTATAATTGATGATGTAAATGATGATTTGCACAGATATCTGGTCATGTGTACTGAGACACTGATGATACACTGAACATGAGTTCAGCTACATGAACAGATCAAACAGATTCATAATTCCTGATTCTGATGTGTTTTATCTCCATCAGATTCCCATCAGCTCACTCTGGATCTGAACACAGTGAATAAATCCCTCCATCTGTCTGAGAACAACAGAGTGATTACATACACTGGCACAGATCAGTCGTATCCTGATCATCCAGACAGATTTGATGGTTGGTATCAGGTGTTGTGTAGAGAGAGTGTGTGTGGACGCTGTTACTGGGAGCTGGAGTGGAGTGGAGATGGTGTGTTAATATCAGTGTCATATAAGAGCATCAGCAGGAAGGGACAGGGTAATGAGTGTGGGTTTGGATGTAATGATCAGTCCTGGAGTTTGATCTGCTCTTCCTCCAGATACTCATTCAGACACAATAACATAGTGACTGCTCTCTCTGTGAAGCCCATTATCAGTAGAACAGTACAGTATATGAATTACAGTAGAATAGGAGTGTTTGTGGATCACGGTGCAGGAACTCTGTCCTTCTACAGCGTCTCTGACACAATGAGCCTCATCCACACAGAACACACCACATTCACTCAGCCGCTCTATCCTGGGGTTAATGTTTATTGTAGAGGATCATCAGTGAAACTGTGTTGATGAATCAGAATAGACTGATGACAGATTCTACACATAATGCTTTGAGCTGCATGATGAAACAGTAACAGTGAGATGTTATAGAGTCTCTTCTTTTTTCTTCATGACATTAATACTGCAGCTGAACTTGTCACTGAAATAACATGTCAGAATAAATGTGTGTAATAATTCCTCATATAGACAGTAAGATCAGTGTGTGTGAGTCCTGCTGAGTGACCATGTGTTCCTGTGTTTTTCTCAAACTCTGTTTGTGTTGATGGAAATCAACTATTTAATTTCTAATGTAGTGTCAGATCAATCATTTTTATTACAACTATCAAAATAATTAATTCATACGAAGAGTCACCATAATAATTGGAATACCAGTGTGTGTGTGTGTGTGAGTGCACACACATGAGCTTCTGAACATTTGAGTTTTATTTATTTTTTTAAATAAGATAAACCTAAAAAACCAAGGTGTCAAGGTGAACATTTTCACTGTAAACTAGTGTTGTCAAAAGACCCGGTACTTCGGTACCAAGTCGGTACTAAAAAAATGAAAACATCACGGTACCAGGTTTTTTTAAGTACCGGTGGTACCGAGTACCTGGTCAACCCGGTTCTTGACGCATACGGCCCGATGATTTCCGTGATGCAGAAAACGCGGACGGAATCTCGGAATCCAGTTATAAAAACGGAATTTACAGTTTAGCACGGAATGTCACGGAATTTGTCAAAGTGTTTTTCATTGGTATCGTTACCGAATACTGAAATTTTGGTACCGTGACAACACTACTGTAAACAGAGAAGAAAATTGGCAAAATACAGTGAAAAACAAGGAACTACTTCAAAGTTCATTAGAACAACAAGAAAATTTCACCTGGAAAATAATGTCAGTAAAGACAGACAACTGTTTATATATGAAGACTCAATAGCCCCTTTCACACAGTAATACCAGTAACTTGCCATAAAATCACCGAAATGACTTTACTGGTAAATTCAAAAATGCACTGTTCACACAGGAAACAGCACTCCATCTTTTTTCCGGTAAAGCACCGTTCACACATCGGTTTCAAATTACCAGTCAATTCAGTGACATCATTAAACAGAAATGATCTCCTCCCAGTCAGTGTTTTTGTTGATGTCTGCATCAGAATGTTATGATTGGCCCAGAGTAGACGTCTTACATTAGCTTGTACGTGCTCATACCGGTAATCTTCATCCTGTGGTCATACACCGCAGAATTCTGGCAATTTACGGGTAATGCACCGAATGTTCGGCAACAGAAATTATTCAGCCGAAAATGGCAAAAAAAAAGCTCTTTCGGTGTTCGCCCAAATAAGCGCACAGGTCGAATAAATTGTACCGAACAATGACGTGATGCGATCAAATACAGGCACGCGCTAATGCACCAAACATGTCAGCAGTGTGAAAGCATTTAAAACTGTCCGAGAAAGATGCAAAAATCATTACAAGCACCGACAGCGAGAGACTGCTTAGTGCTGCGTCTCCATGAATGAATGAATGAGGCATTTATATGAGGGGTCTCTCCTCAACCACCACCAGTGTGCAGCATCCACTTGGATGATGCGACGGCAGCCACAGGACACCGGCGCCAGTGCGCTCACCACACACCGCCTCCATCTCATGTCTGGTTGTTGCTGGTTACTGTATGATGATTAAAATCGCGAAATGGCTGTAAACAATTATTAAATAAACTGCAGAATGTTTTTTAATACATGCAGGGATTGTGTGTTTTCTGACAGCGCTGCACGAGCTCGCGGCGCCAGGGTTCAAAGTCCA
Source organism: Onychostoma macrolepis (assembly GCF_012432095.1). Classification (NCBI taxonomy): domain Eukaryota; kingdom Metazoa; phylum Chordata; class Actinopteri; order Cypriniformes; family Cyprinidae; genus Onychostoma; species Onychostoma macrolepis. The sequence goes on along the minus strand of NC_081170.1, from coordinate 1,816,283 downwards.
AAGCGCGAGGAAAATCTGCGCTGAAACAGCGTTACTCATTGCTCAGTAACATTTTTATGAATTTTTAAGACAATAATAATGATAATAATTACAACAGCAATATTAATACATTTATTATAACATTCACACAGTGTTCAAATCTGTAATAGATTTGTATCTGTGGGATCTGAAATATTTTCTATTTTAAAAAAGACAGCAATGCTGCATTTATTTGTACAGTAAAAAAATACATGCCTGATTCAAGAAGGGGGTCTCAAATTACCAATTTAAAAAAATTTTTTTTTTTACTAACTTACTGATTTCAAGTTAAATTGTGCTTTGTTGGTATAATGTCTGCTAGAAATGTTAAAAAAAAAAAAAAAAAAAAGGTTCAGTGTTAAGTAAATTGTTTTGTAATTGATTTTTTCTTTGAAAAGCAAGACAAAACAGTAAAAAGCTAAATTTGGGTATTTAGTTTATGCAATGGTGAAAACAGCAGAGAGGAGAACCAGAAACCAACAACTGGCCAAAACATAAAAACTGCTCACAAATTCAGGAAAAGTTTGTAATACGTAAAAAATGTAATATGCATCACAACTTTGAGTCTGTGTCAAACTATGAGAAGCTGCCCATCTTACTACGAGAATGTGCGGACTGCTGTGTTTTAGCAGCACAGTCTGTCTCCAGCACTATTAATGCTCTTTCATACTGTTTTGTTTTAATTATTTTATTTGTGAATTTATTCTATTCTTTAATGCCACCTATTTTATATTTTTTGCATTTCAATTATTGTTTTTTTTTTCTCTTCTTTCTTCCTTTATTGCTTTGCATTATTCAGATTTTGCACTGTTTTGATTGTATGTAGCAACGCTGCGGCAATACGAATGTACAGATATTGATCATGACAATAAAGTATCTAAAACTGAAAACTGAGAGAGTGCGAGTGAAGACTGAACTCACTCCTTTTACAAAACAGATCCATCCGTGCGATCATGCAGTCCTGCAGTTTTAATTAGGAGTAAGTGTAGTAATTAGGATGCAGTATTACTGCAGTTTTTAAGGCTGTAACTTGTATTCATTGAGTGTTTGTCTGAGACTGACATGTGGTAGATATTTCATTATCAGGGTTCCCCATTCCTAGTCCAGGAGAGTCACTTTCATACAGAGTTTAGTTTGATCTGAATTAAATACACCTAAATCAACTAGTCAGTCTTTGCATTTACTTTAATAACACTCAAGTACGTCTTTACTAATCTCTACAGGAGAAGGAATGAGGAACCTGCTACAGACTTGAAGACACGCCTGTTTTTCACACGTCACTCAAACACAGAACCAGGAATCACATGAGTTCAGGAAAAGAGAAACTGAAGTGTAGTTGAGCTGTTGTGTGTTCGTCTCTGTATTCAAGGAGAAAAATGGAAGAAGCCAGGATTTTGGTGAATGAGTTCACGTGTGCAGTGTGTCTGGATCTCCTGAAGGATCCAGTGACCATCCAGTGTGGACACAGTTACTGTAAGAGCTGTATTACAGACTGCTGGGATCAGGAGGATCAGACGAGAGTCTACAGCTGCCCTCAGTGCAGACAGACCTTCAGTCCAAGACCTGCTTTAGCTAGAAACACCATGCTGGCTGAAGTGGTGGAGAAACTGATGAAGACCAAACTCTCTGCTGACTGTGACGCTGGAGCTGGAGATGTTCAGTGTGACGTCTGTACTGGAAGAAAATACAAAGCTGTCAAGTCCTGTCTGGTGTGTCTGGAATCATACTGTCAAACTCATTTTGACCGTCATGAAGAATTTCATTCACGTAAGCCACACAAAGTGACTGAAGCCACTGGACGACTGCAGGAGATGATCTGCCAGAAACATGAGAAGCTCCTTGAGGTTTTCTGTCGCACTGATCAGAAATGTATATGTGTGCTGTGTATGGATGAACATAAAAACCACGACACTGTATCAGCTGCAGCACAGAGGACAGAGAAACAGGTATTTAACACTAGACACTGATGAAATATTGCTGATACTTAGAACAGTTTAATGTGTTTATATTAAAACCCATATTAACAGCTTAAAGCGTTCACACGACAGCAGTAATGAACAGCAGCTGCAAGAGATTTCACTGTTCACTGAAAACACACCGTAAACATTACACAATCAACACAATCTTACATAAAACAGCCTTTTAAGCAAAATAAAATAATGGAGTGAACTATTTACCCACTCTTTGACAAAATATATACTTCTATCAGTCAATATGGAAGTTAAATGCATTAACAGGTGAGTTTCTATTCAGTAAATCTGCAGGTATTTATCAAGCCGCTAAGAATTACTCTCAAGATCACTGCTAAAAATTGACTTTAAGTGTAAAAAAATTCTTGCTTCAAAGCTGCACTTAAAAGTTAGTTATCGTCTCAGTCGTAATTTAAGTGAAGTGTAGGACTAAATCTTAAGTGTCAGTCTTAGATGATTCACGACACTTTTCTGTGCCACAAACTAAATAGATTTCCTTATTTAAGAATATTCTCATATAAATTCACATGAATGGTTAAATTCCTAACAGGAGTTTACATACAACACATCTGACAAAGAATTTTTAAGAGAATATATTACAGCAAGGAAACGAAGCATCATCACAACTCAATTTAGGGTGCCGATAGATGATAGTATAGTGCAGGGATAGAGTTTAGCTGTAACCCTAATCAAACACACCTGAACATGCTAATCAATGTCTTCAGGATCATTAGAAAATCACAGGTAGGTGAGTTTGATCAGGGTTGGAGCTAAACTCCAGGATCACTGGTATAGTGTATCGACGATAGTTTGAGATAATGCCTGTTGCTGATGCCTTTGATGACAGCAAGACAATTATTCGTCAAAAATATAGGCGTCTATCTTTACTGATGCAGCGCGGAGAGTCGCTTCAGAAACTCGCCGCGGCGCGGCTGGTGAGTGGCTGCGATCAGCTCCGGTGGCCGTGTCAGACCCGTAACTTGCCGCAGATGTGTGTAGTGTAAATAAGGGGTAAGAGATTTATTCATCATACAGTTTAGGTAGCTTCACAGATTATAACGGGAGTGTTTTTTAAAAACGCATATAATACTAGACTGAAGTCAGTTATGATGATCTTTGGTAATGAAAATGTTCTTTGCTTGTTTTGAAATACTGAGGAAATGTAACCGCTTGATTAACTGCTCGTCGTCAAACATTAACAACATTTTTCTTACTGAGAGAGTAAGAGTGATTCTTAGCTTTAAGAAATTTGATAACTTGCTTTTATACTTAAGTTTGAAAGTAGGAGTAAATTTCATGAATTCTCAACACTTAAGACTAAAATGGCACTTTGAGAAGCTTGATGAGTTCGGGCCCAGATGATTTCAGTCATGTATAGCTTTATTTATTTTCTGTGTAGCACCACAGCTTAATTACGCAGCAGAAACACTGCTGAAGCTCTATATCTGTGTCAGTTTCACTTTAATACTTAAGCTTAAGATTGAGACAGTCCATATTCTTCATGATAATTCACGTACGATGATTGTAACAAATCATCACTTCTGAAGTTTGAACTTACAGCCATTGGTTATAAGTTGAGTTAAGTGACCTTTAAACTAGCTCACCCTACGTTTACTGGATTCATCTGATCACATGATGATTTAGTGCCAGTAGTTTTCTGTGAGATTCACTATCATCTGTTTGTCCTGCAGAAGCAGCTGAAGGAGACGCAGAAGACGCTCCAGCAGAGAATCCAGCAGAGAGAGAAAGATCTCCAGCAGCTGAGAGAGACTGTGGAGTCTCAGAAGGTGAGTCTGGAGAAGAAGAGAAGTTTGTCTCCGTCTCAGTTCAGACTCACTGAAGCCTGAATCACTGTGTGTCCTAACAGCGCTCTGCACAGACAGCAGTGGAGGACAGTGAGAGGATCTTTACTGAGCTCATCCGCTCCATTGAGAGAAGCCGCTCTGAGCTGATACGGCTGATCAGAGATCAGGAAAAGCAAGCAGTGAGTCGAGCTGAAGGACGACTGGAGCGACTGGAGCAGGAGATCAATGATCTGAGGAGGAGAGACGCTGAGCTGGAGCAGCTTTCACACACACAGGATCACATCCAGTTCCTGCAGGTAACACAGATCTAGAAGAACAGGGTCATAGTGGACTTGAGCAGATCCTGCTGTGACACGAGACTCACAGAGAAACATCTCATGAGTGTCTTATTATATAATCATCAGTCAGACTCTCATCTGATCATCTTCTTTTGAAAGAGATGCTGCTTACAAATGGCTTCCAGCTCTGGAAATCTCTCAGGAATCATTTCTCTCAGCTCTTTCTGAAGATATATTCAGCTGTCTAGCACCACCAACAGTTCAAAACTTCACTAACATCTCAGCATTTTACCTCATTTTTCCTTCCGATTCATTACATTATAGTGAAATCAGTGAAGTTTATAATACATTCATCAAAAATGGGATCAGGTTATCCTCAAACTTGATAAAATAGATTTTAATTGGCCTGTAACACATTGATGAATTAATGAAAGGGATTTTTCAGCTTTTTGTGGCTTAAAATGACTGAATTTGTGGTGGCTTTTGTCAAAAATTGAGGTAATATTTACAGCATTTTTTATTTTTGTTGCTGTTTTGCAGAGAAAACCTAGCAATAATCATGATAGAAATATTTAAAAAGTGAATTAAGAGTGTCTTATATAATCATCAGTCAGACTCTCATCTGATCGTCTTCTTTTGAAAGAGACGCCGCTTACAAATGGCTTTCAGCTCTGGAAATCTCTCAGGAAGTCTTAGGAAGGAGTCTAGAACATTCATCAAAATTGGAACTTGATAAAACTGGTTTTATTTGCCTGTAACACATTGATGAATTTGATCATAAAGACCCCAAACATGAAGTAAGGCTGTATATCAGCAATGCTTCAGCGTATTGAAACCAAACCAAACCTGACTGTGTCCTAAGGGTCCTTGTGAAGTTTCAATGTCTCTAACTCTATCAATCTAATCATAGCCTTTGAGCTGCTTTTCCTGAGCAAATCTACTCAACTCTACACTGAGACTCCATTGATGTGCTTGAGCTGTTAGATGGACATTTATGTTCTTAGCAGATGTTTTATCCAAACGATTTCTTAGAAAGTTTACATATAGAGTAAACGGCAAATACTAGAATTTGTAGCTCTAATGTAATGAAATTTATATGAGAAGAATGAAGCTGATGCTGTGAAAGTGCTGGATTGAGGTGAGTTACTAAAGATCAGTCAAAGCTGATGTTGGAGCAGGTTATTGGGTGAAGTGTGGAGCTGATGAGTTCTGATTTCTGTTTTCTGTAGAGTTTCCAGTCTCTCTCAGCACCTCCTGAAACTACAGATGCAAATGATGATCCCTTCATCTCTCTCGTCTCTTTTGATGGTCTGAGAGAATCTGTCCATCAGCTGAGAGACAAACTGGAGGATTTCTGCAAAGAGGAGCTCAAGAAGATCTCAGACAGAGGTAAAGTCCTGCAGATTCATCTGCTCTCAGAAACCAGTCCATCATCATCTCATATCATGGAGAACATTATATTAGAAATGTGTTAGGAATAGATGCAGGATCATGAGAATAACACTGTTCATGTCTGTTGATTTCCACAGTCAGAGTCACCAACATTGTTCCCAGAACCAGGAACGACTTCCTACAATGTAAGTCAGTAAGAAAACAAGCAGAAGAACTCACTGGGCCTCATTCATTAAACACAAGCAGTAAGAATTTTTGTGTAAATCGTTCGTAAAGCCGTTGACATAAACTTTCGAATTCATGAAAATGTTCATATTTTCAAAATGTTAGTACAAAAGAAATGTACACCTGCTCCCTACTACGTGTAAATGCTGCCTAAAATGTTCTGTGTTTTTTTTTTTGGCAAACTGATGACACTGAATTTTGATGCACTGCCATAATAATTTTAAGTTAATTTGCCCTTGACCCTCTTTCAGAATGTTTTTTTTTTTTGTTTGTTTTTTTGCAGCTTGAGTAGTTGATAACTGTAAAACGCAGCGCTCGTCACTGTCACTATTTACTCAGCCGTGAATAGAGGACGGGTGGGACAAATACTGACCAACCATCATACTTGTATGACTGCCTACAACAATGAAGTCAATATTACTGCTTCCTGCTTTTTTATATTTAGTAAAATTCTTAAAAATGAGACAGTAATACGTTGCCGTCGTGGATATTCCAAATCATAGCAACTAAAGCGTTCAAGCGCCACCAGCTGGTCGTTTTAAGAAGACTTTTTTTCAACTGGCTAAAAACTCTTTGGTGGACACACGTTATTGAATATTTATTGTTAGGCATATGGCCTATTAGTCTTTTTTGCATTTATGCAATATACTGAAGCCAAACCTGAGAAAGTAGACCAGAATATTCCACTGCGTTCCTGAACACGTAATTTGCGTAGCTGTCATTCATAGGCGGGGATTATGCTAATTGTGAATGAGCATGCACGAGCGCCCTATTTACGAATGATTGGAATTCATTAATATATGTTATCTTTAACTATCATATCGGACGTTTACAAAGCGTTTATGAATCCAGGAAGGTCTGTTTTACGCGCAAATTATGCGAATTTACTCATTTACGCAAGTTTCATGAATGAGGCCCACTGAATGTGTTCATGTTCTTCTGTAGAAGGTGAAGGAAGAGTTTTAGAATTGATGTAAATGATGATTTGCACAGATATCTGGTCATCTGTACTGAGACACTGATGATACACTGAACATGAGTTCAGCTACATGAAAAGATCAAACAGATTCATAATTCCTGATTCTGATGTGTTTTATCTCCATCAGATTCCCATCAGCTCACTCTGGATCTGAACACAGTGAATAAATCCCTCCATCTGTCTGAGAGCAACAGAGTGATTACATACACTGGCACAGATCAGTCGTATCCTGATCATCCAGACAGATTTGATGGTTGGTATCAGGTGTTGTGTAGAGAGAGTGTGTGTGGACGCTGTTACTGGGAGCTGGAGTGGAGTGGAGATGTGTATATATCAGTGTCATATAAGAGCATCAGCAGGAAGGGACGGGGTTATGAGTGTGGGTTTGGATATAATGATCAGTCCTGGAGTTTGTCATGCTCTTCCTCCAGATACTCATTCAGACACAATAACATAGTGACTGTTCTCCCTGTGAAGCCCATCAGCAGTAGAATAGGGGTGTTTGTGGATCACGGTGCAGGAACTCTGTCCTTCTACAGCGTCTCTGACACAATGAGCCTCATCCACACAGTCCAGACCACATTCACTCAGCCGCTCTATCCTGGGTTTAATGTTCATAAAGGATCATCAGTGAAACTGTGTTGATGAATCAGAATAGACTGATGACAGACTCTACCCATAATGCTTTGAGCTGCATGTTGAATCAGTAACAGTGAGATGTTATAGAGTCTCTTCTTTTCTCTTCATGACATTAATACTGCAGCTGAACTTCTGTCACTGAAATAACATGTCAGAATAAATGTGTGTAATAATTCCTCATATAGACAGTAAAATCAGTGTGTGTGAGTCCTGCTGAGTGACCACGTGTTTCTGTGCTTTTCTCAACCTCTTTGTGTTGACTGAAATCAGTCATTTAGTTTTTAATGTTGTCACACCTAATCACATGGTACAGTGACAGCAATCATTCAAGCGCTGCAGGACGATGCACAGACTCAACGTTTAGTGTTAATATAAGCACTAGTAGTGATTAAATACTGATAAACAGCACTATTAAAGTGAGTTGACGGTCTGTCCAGCAGGGGGCAGTGTTGAATTGTGTTCAGTTTGATGAAGCCTGAATAAAGCCTGAACTTTTATGTGAAGTAAAAAATAAACAATAATTAATTATATGCTGAATATCAGCTGGCCACATGTTAATTATTGTAGGAGTAAATTAATTATGTTTGTGCCGTTTTAGAATCATAATGAGTAATAATTTAATTTGCACAGAATGCAAAACAACTTAATAGTACTTAAACACATTAAAATGTCAACGACCAGCCAAACACATCTACCAGCAGCATCCATCATACGTGAACCGTGATGACTGATGAAAACACACATATACTTAGCTACCTAAATGAGATCATATCATAGACTTCTGTTGTTTTACAAAAAGTTGATTATAATGATTACAGATTAAATGCAAAAATTAAACTCTTATCAATCTATGAATCATCTGTGCACAGTCACACACCAGCAATATTCCTGAATGGCAATACAACACACAGCGACTCCAAAAAACATCAAACATGTCGGGATCACATTTAACAAAAAAATAAATAAACAAGAAGAAAATGAGCATTTCAGGAACATTATGATATTTTACATTGTGACAGTTTCATGTAAATTGAACACTATATATACACATTTTATATAATTAAAAATTATATAAAAATATAAATGGATATATTACTGACCGACTAACACAAATTATTATATATATATATATATATATATATATATATATATATATATATATATATATATATATATACACATATACACACATACATACACACACACATATACACACACAAAAATAACACTACATATAAATTTTATTCAACTGAAATTTTATAAAATATTTTTTTGTAATTATTTTTTGTAGTCATTCACTGAAAATTAAATTAACTGAATATTAACACAACATAAACTAAATATGACGGTGAGTAAATAAATGTTTGAAGTGTGTTTGAGTTGCTGTTCATTTCTGTTGTTCTGCTCTATATTTGAGTTTTCTCTGACCTCCTTCAGAAACAAAGCCATGAGAAATGCCCTGCGTCTCTGCCATCAGTCCACTTTCACAGTCATGTAGCTCTGTGATGAGAAATCTCTCTGAGAAACCGAGTCGAGCTCTGAAATCCCACAGGAGCTCCAGAACGAGCAGCTTCAGCGCTGGAATAACAGAAAACGTCTCTCTCTCTCTCTCGCTGTCAGTCTATGTCTATCACGCTCTCAGAGAGCAAGACCCTTTAAAACAACCTCCACTCAGGAGCAAAGCAATCTGGAGTGAAATTTGTCTTCTATATTGAACACACATTGGGGGGAAAGATCGAGCCCTGGACATCAAACATCCAGCGCATGAATCTCTGAGAGCAGGTCACCTTCACATGACCGGTTCAGTCCGGATCAGATCGGTTTGAGAGACGTTACAGGAAACAAACCTTTGGAACAAAGCAATGACATAGAAACACCCTAGCAACCACTCAGAAGACCCTAGCAACTGGTCTTACTGTAAATGATTTATACGAGCACTTTAGACACTAGAACAAATATTTGTGGCGTGAAACAATCTTAAAGGTCAGAGTTAGGGTCTGACGTCATCTGACAGAGGTCATGCATTTATCATGATCCCTGAACAGCATGAAAGATAAATAATGCAATGCTGCATTTTTCGCCAGGCTTTCCTTTTAGTTTGTGCTTGGATAATGAATTCATGCAAACAAAAATCCCTACAATTAACTAAAACTAGCAGCACTGTATAATTCTACATTGCGTTTGTTCGAGCAGCCTGATTGGACGAGACATAATGACATTCAGTGTGTTTACATGCATAATCTTACTGTGCTTAACAACGGTTTTAAATCTAGAAAATGTCAAACTGCTTAAGCAGAAAACAACGGTAACTTGTTTACTTGAAGCTTTATAATGCAATTATCCTAATGCATTAATTATGCCTTGTACGCACAGTTTAGAAAGTAGAACACCTTCTGAAAGTGTAATGCATAACACAGATGTAAAATCTTATATTTAATATTATAATGCATTTTAAATATGATTACAATTACTTGAAAAGATATAATGCATTACGAATAGCTCTATAATCCATTATATGTAAAGGGTTTATGTGTTACTAGAAAATTAGATCACTGATTTTTACTCATTCCTCCAATTTTTTGACAAAGAAAATAAAAGTTATGTCCCGTTTATTCAATGTTTCGACATCACAACCAGAGAACAATGCAATCATTTCAAATCTCATGTCATTGTGGCTTTCTTGCATTGCCGGGTTTATATGAGCTGATAATGAGTTTATAATGAGCTGATTTGAAGTTCACAGTGTGTTACTGTGCCTGTACTGTGCAGGGTCTCATTGAATCCCATTAGTTTGGGGCAGGACTGTTTGTTGAACAATGAAGCAGTCATTATTGCTGTCATTTAGTTTAGAGCTGCTAGTGCCACAAATATTATACAGGTTAATTTTGAACACAACAGACTCTAGAGGAGTCTGTTAGAGGAGACTCTTTTGCACAACAGATGTAAAATGCTGCATTTAACCAGCTCATGAAATGCTCGGATCTGTGGGAAAACTGGTTCATTCCTCATGTCTTGCATGAGCTGATTGACCAATGAGGTGCGAGACAAGCAACTGATGGACTGTCAGATATACCTGGACATGCTGTGCAGGTGTGTGTGTGTGTGTGTGTGTGTCAGTTTAGAGGAGAGGACAGATAAACAGGAAGGGCATCAGTGCTGAACTTCATGCAAATGAGATGCGAAAGAAAAGCTGAATTTCTGATGTCTGCCATAAATTATAAGTAGATGCTCGAATGGCAGCATAATTCTGATGTGTAGAGCTGGATAAATTGAGAATCACAATTTTTTTTTTGGTCTCAAATAGAGATCACAATTCTCCCACGATACTGAACTAAACAAAATAATGTGTGATAAAATATTAATTGCTGCAGTCTATTTAAAAGTGTTTAATACATTTAAATGAATTATTAAACATTTGAATATATATATATATATATATATATATATATATATATATATATATATATATATATATATATATATATATATATATATATATGCATTTAAAATATAATTATTTAATACACCGATTTTTATCTTAAAATTATGAAAAAGTGGTTTGAATTAATGATTCAATGACTCACTCGTACAGTAAATACTTCACTTGTTTCGTTACTGGATGAATCAGGGGGTTTTTTTAACAAATTTCTTGAATGAATGATTCAACGACAAATAAATTTTTCAGTCACTTGTCGCCACCTAGTGGAGAAACAATGTAAACGAATGTAAACGAACATAAAAAGTTATTTAAAGTAGTTACTTTCAGAAGAGGATTTGCTCTAATTTTGATTAATCAAATAATCAAAGAAAAAAAGTATCAGATGTTCCAAACAAAATATTAAACAGCACAACAGTTTCAACACTGATAATAAATCAGCATATTAGAATGATTTCTGACAGAAATAAATTATATTTTAAAGTATATTAAAATAGAAAACCAATATTAGAAATTGCAATATTGCACAATATTACAGATTTTTCAGTATTTTTGGTCAAATAAATGCAGCCTTGATGAACAGAAGAGACTCCATAAAATAATTAAAAAAAATAAATAAATAAAAAAAACACTTTTTTTTACTGATCCCAAACATTTGAACAGCAGTGTGTGTGTGTGTGTGCGTGTGTGTGTGTGTACACTTGTTTTTCTATTCAGGTGGGGACTTAAACCTGAATACACACAGACTCATGGGGACTCGTGTCACGGTGGGGACCTAAATTGAGGTCCCCATGGTCAAACAAGGTAATAAATAACACAGAATTAAGTTTTTTGAAAATCTAAAAATGCAGAAAGTCTCCTGTAAGGGGTAGGTTTAGGTGTAGGGTTGGTGTAGGACAATAGCACATACAGTAAGTACAGTATAAAAACCATTACGCCTATGAATGTCCCCACAAGGATAGTGAAACAAGTGTGTGTGTGTGTGTATATATATATATATATATATTTATATTTATATATACACACACAGACATATATTTATATGAGCAACTATAGGCGGTGTTTTGTGAGACGTGTAGTGGACGTGTTGTGGTGAAGCTCTCAGAAACAGAAGGAGGTGCAGATGTGTTTCAGCCGCCCGGAGCGGAGGGGAGTTACTGTACAGAGCCCTGAGTGACAGCGCATGTATTATAGATGGAGGGTGGAGGAGAGGGACGGGATGCTTTGAAGTGCAAGCGGAGCGGGTGGAGAGAGATCAGGGCTGCGGGAGCGAGTGGCAAACGAGTATTTTGCAGATCAGCGGGGAGCTGAGAGAAGACGAACCACAGCACACGCTGACAGCAGTCGTCAGGAGAACACGTCTGACAGAAAAACCACCAGCACAAACCTGAGCCAACCGACATCTCACGTGTGCCGATGAACTTCAACACTCTCACATTCAGTGCAGTTCAACAGCCAATGCAGATAACAGGAACTATTACAGCAACTATAATGATAGCAGTAACTATAACAATAACCATATACATAACCTCTCAACTCAATACAGTCGTGCTGAAGACTACCTTGTTTACTCGCTACTAAGTGTCTGAAACAAAACTCTGAATATCTTTCCAGGATTTTACGGGTCTAATCACAATTTGATTTTCCTCACAATGTTTTTTTTTTTTTTACAAAATGAGATTGAAGACATTATACAGTAAATAAAAAGTTGTCCTTTTATTAGGCTATTGCTGCATGTTTCTTTGTGAAATTGAAATATAAAACAAACCCCAAATCAAATAAATAAGTTACACAAATAAAATAAATCTCTTCATATAAACAAACTAAGGCTTTGTCTGTCCTCTTTTTCCATTTAAAATTAGAGGCAACCAATGCATTTTAATCATGATTCAAACAAAGATGCAGCGTACATGCAGCTTGAGCAGTTTTAATCTAAATTAGACTGTATCATTTTCGAAATCTGAAGCAAAAACAGAATGATCTGACTTTAGTTTTGTGAAACTGAACATAAAACATATCTGAAGGAAACAGCAGACGAGCTGAATGAGCCGCAGATTCACTCTCTGCCAGCAGGTGGCGCTTATGAACAGCAATGATACAGTGTTTCCATGGTTACCGCTGTGAACAAAGCAGAGCTGAGCTTATGAACTCTACTTTAATATGCATCGCTCAGAGGCAAGATGAAAAGAAAATACCAAGTAAACTTTTCTAAAGACGGTCAGTTCCCCTCCTACTCCAATTATATCGCGATTTGTTTAGCATCTGACTTGAATTGTCACATATTTTAATCGATTTTCAACTGGCTCAAGGTTCATCGTTACATCCCTTGAGTCTAACCTGTCTAATCCAGTCACCGTGAGAACTCGAGGCACACTGAACTTGTATCTGGTTTACTGTGAGTTTCTTTGGATAAAAGCAGCTGGTAAACGAGTGGCAGGACTCGCTGTCAATCACTCCTGAAATGTCAACGGCAGTGAAGCCGTCCTTTCACTAGCGGTCCCGCTGGGCAGGAGGTCACCACATGCCCTCGACCGGCTAAACCAACGACCACCCACATGCAGTAATTAATTCCCCCACCAGAGCGGAGCGGCTTCACTTACACGGATTAAATCTCAGGAGAGTCTGGACGCAGAGTTATGTGGGGTCAATCCAGGCCGACTCAGCTCAACTCTATAAGGCTGAAAGACACATGCACCAACCCTAAACACTTCAGAAGTCCTGTTGGCTCATGAAGAACGGGCTGACAGAGACACCTGTTTCAAACTGAGATCCACTGAGATACATGTGAGATATCATATGAAAGGAAACAGTGGCTCCTTAGCAACATATACTGGATGATTATCATGCCAATGCAACAATGCCAGTCTATTATGTTCTCAAACGCTCCGCAAATCATCTTAAATGAGTCATTGGAAATCATTGGAAATGGAGAGACTAATTACATATCTGAATTGAAGTTAACTTGACAGATTTAATTATTTGAGAGTTGTTAGTTAATAAATTAAAAGTTCTCCTCTTTGTATGTCATCATTAATGCACTTGAATTATTTACGCAGAATTAGATGAGCAATAATTCAAAATTTTTTCTAAAGGCTTATAAGTTAAAATTGGTGCACTGAACAAAAATTTGGTGTAGACTTCATTTTCACTCAGAGATTGCTAGTAAGTTTCACAAATAGTTTCAGCAAGTAACATTCAATTAAACATGACATATTGAGAGTAATAGTATTTTCTTGTAAAACGTACTCAATCTTTGTTTTATTTACAAAAAATAGTTTTACTTATGAATAGTTTTTTGCAGTGTATGGCAACAAATAAAACATGTAAAAATCAGACAGTTAAATTGTGGCCATGAATTAAGAATGAATTCCCTCATGGTAGTATATCACGGCCACAATGTACTGTATATATAGCATTGATTTAACTCAAACGAGTTTAGTTAAATCAATTAATAAAACAAGTGAACAAATTCTTAATTTGTGGCCTTGATAAATTGTCCAAATGTCATATGCATGACTCTGTAATCAAACACCTTTCTGACTATGAACTCTAATCAATGTCCATTTTGATCACAACGTATAACAGCTGAAACTCTCAAGTCTCAAACTGCAGTAACTTCACATGTAGGCCTAAGTAACTCTGTGTGTGTGTGTGTGTATGTTATCCACACTCCTGTAATGAGAGCAGACAGTTTAATTCTAATGTCAAACCGCTCACGATAATGTCAGTGCGTGTGAGAGGCGTTCACACATGACGGTGGTGTGTGTTTGCTGCAGATAGACCTGTCCATATTCATACGGTGCAGAGGAACACAGGTAATCTCCTGCTGTCTGACAGCTAGTTAAACACACCGGTCCAGTCTGCCTTCTTTAATACATCACACACACTTACAGAACAGCTACCTGCAGCCCGCTCACACACACATACAGGAAATGAAGAATCCAATATAAAACCACCACGACGAATAAGATACAAACCTAGAATAAAATAATCCATAATAATGCTTCTTCCAGTTAAAAAAAAAAACATCTCCTGTTGTCTCTCGCATAACAAAATCAACACAATTACAAGTTTTGTCTTGTAAACGCTGCTTGATCTGCGCAGATTTCTCTCCTGATTCAGACCAGAACACTGTTTCACTGGAGGAAGCGTTATTATGGACTTGTATTTGAGTTAAAAATGTCTTAATGCTGGATTTGTTTCAGGTTTTGTCTTCTCCAGATGTTAACTGATGGACTGGAGTGGTGTGGATTATTGTGATGTTTTTATCAGCTGTTTGGACTCTCATTCTGACGGCACCCATTCACTGCAGAGCATCCATTGCTGAGACATTCCTCCAAATCTGATGAAGAAACAAACTCATCCAAATCTTAGATGGTCTGAGGATGAGCCACATAAATAAATGTATAAATAAAACATAAATAAAATTGCCCTATGAGATTCACCACAAAGAACAACACAAATAACAAGATGTTTTGCATAAGAAAAGACTCCAGTGATTTCACATTTGTCTCCTCTAAAGCTTTAGAAAATCTCCAATCATTTATTTCATAGCGCTAAACTCTTAAGAGAAACCATCTGAGACAACGCTCGAATATGAAACAACTGACAAAACATATTTCAGTTCTTCATCCTCAAACCCATATCAACATAATCAAAAGTCTCCTGAGTGATTCCAGCCACAATAATGAGCAACACAAAGAGATTTCTCTCTCATTTGGCCTCTTTCATGTGCGGCAGCTGTGCATGATGGGATTCGAAATGCATCACAAGCGTAAAGTGGATATTAACCTTGACGTAATGAGTTTATCTCCAGCTGAAAACCGCCAAATAAAGGTGAAATGAAATGCACAAACACAAGCGTGTGACTGTAAACAGCAGTGGAAGCAGAATGTCAATGAGAAGGTCAGAAGCGCTGGCCTCTTTTACTCGCAGCACAAAGCAGTCTGGCCTTTGGAAAGCATTAATGAAGGATAATCTCTGAAAGAAGGGTTGGATACGATGCTGGCCAGACTGACAGCCGCAGGTCGCTCATGAAGGAGGAATGGGAAAACAAGGCAGAAATGAAAATGTCAGTGTCAGAGAACAGTGACGAGCTGCCAGACGCCCTGCGCTCCTCCAGATTCATCAAGCGCCCACCTGACAAAGAGGAAACACAAACAACAAGCACCAGCCAAAGCCTAATTAGACAGAAGGGGGGATCGTGACGGGGCCAAATCAAACAATCAGCATTTCTGAACAAAGACGTCCTTCATTCAAGGACGCAGAACTCAACTTCTGCTCTAGTTTTGGTTCAGATCTACAGAATAACTCCCAAACGAGTCGCTTTACATGCAAAAAAGTTTAAAAAAAGAAAAAATAAAGAAAAAACTCATAACTGGCAGCTAAATTAGTCATTTTTCACAATCATAATCCAAAATGACCAACGCACTGTCACGCTGAAACAACAAAATGAAAGCATCGCTATACTAAACAACCTAAATCTCTGCTTTAATTGAACGTATTGACCGAACGAAGTGATTTTCTCTGGAAAATTGTTTTGTGTGTAACAGTCCTCATCATGAACTGTGAAACGCATGTTTAAATGAACGATGTGTATTAACAGAGTTTAAATACAGCATTTTGTCATTATGTAACTAGATTCTATTCTACACTGCTACATTTAAATTAAAAAATGGAACCTACAGCAGATTCAAAAATGTAACTGACACCAAAGCGCCACCCAAACATTCTCTTTTGTGTTACATTCAAAAACTAACAACAAACAGGTTTGGAACGACATGAGCGTAAGTAAACAACAGAAGGTTAACTAGTCCTTAAACAGGTAAACCCACAGTGTTTCGTCAAACAAAGAGACTCTGATGTTCTTTGTTTTTTCCCTCACATGGGCTGCTGAATTTCTCTTGTGGATGGATCGATAGAGCCAGTTTTCCCTGCCTCTGTAAATACGTTTGGCCGCTGACCCTCACGGCCCGCGGGCGTCTGTCTCACCCACGAACCCCGGGCCGGCCCGCTCTATTCATCTCAGTAATTGTCTGTATGAATTATTTACCTGACTCGGAGGGTGAATATGAATCCATTACTCTCTGCTTCAATTATCAGAGCGGACGTTATGGGAAATGACAGGAGAAATGATTACAGGATTCATGAGATGTAATATGCATGACCTCACAGAGATGTGTACAGTCATCTATCACTCCATATCTTTGTATTCATGGAGAATTTCTCTTCATCCAGCACCCGAGGCATTAAACGCAGAGGAAAGCCGAGCGGAGACAAAGGGAGACACTTACCAGAAATATCCTCTCCAGCTGATCCTGAATGTCCTTCATGCCCGGGAACGCCGCCACTCCCTGGATCATTTCCACGAAGATGCATCCGACTCCCCTGAAACACAAACAAACACCACTGACTCTGACCTTCAGAAAGTCAAACTGCGATTTATGCCAGATTTGCGCATGAATATCAGAATCTTTTAATGCAAAGCTTTCTTTCAAAGCTTTTAAACAAACATTTCTGGAAATGCAGGAATGAGCTTGATTGTTGTTACTGTAAGAACATGAGATTATATCAGGGATTCCCAAACTTTGAGCTCAAATATTTACTTGAGACAAGGTTATTACAGATAACTAAATCTAAAACTTGAAATAATATACTATAATTATTTTATTTCAGCTAGTTTCCAGGGCTAAACTTCTAATTTTCATTTACTTGCATATACCTGCAAACTCTCAATAGGTGAAAAAGGTGATATGATTACTAACGTAAACCACAACTTAATTATGTTGCAATGTAATGACCTATTTGCACTAAAAAATATATAATTTTAAGGGTTTTTTCATCAAATTAAAGATATAAGGTACTGAGAAACAGTCTGTAGGTTAATGATGGGGATTTCTGTATGTTAATGAGAACGATTTCAGTGCAAATGACATAGTTCCACCCGTAGATGGCAGTAAAGGACTGACTTGAAGAGAGAATTCATTAAAAAACGACCCAAAAAAAAAAGGCTGATTCATTCTGGAATGAAGCAAGGTAGTAAAAAAAAGGAAATTAATTATATATTAATTTATAGGAACCCTGTATTAAACACCCAATTGTTGTTTCGCGAATTCAAAACATACATCTTAAAAATGCTTCAGTACTTTAAATTGAATTCATTAGCAAACAAAACTGATCATGCTAATGCTTCACAATCATTGGGTCTCGTTTCATTACGTTTTCATTTGTAAACTCTTGACAATGATAGCCATTTAAATCAGACAGAAATAAGGATGCAGTCAAATTTAGCATCAAATTCTGCTAAAGTATTCGGATTAATTCTGAACTGATGTTGTCGTTAGCTTATATGCTAACTAGCTTACCAACAAGTTGGAAAAAGTTCGATGGGATAACGTTAGGAAAACTGTATCACGACGAACTTACTTGACTTAATAACAGACAAAACGTCATTTGGCATGTTGACGTTACTGTAGTAATTATTTACAAAAGGTTTAGTAAGTTTAAAAGTGTTACATCGTCGACAGTAAACTTACCTCAGCGCTGTTTTAGTACCGCGAAAAATGAGAAATGATGACGATGCGCTTATCTCGACTCTGATTGGTCAAAAGACTCGAGGCGCTTCACTGCAAAAAATGTTTTTCTTACTTAGATTTTTTGTCTTGTTTCCAGCCAAAATATCTAAAAATTCTTATATCAAGAAGGATTTTCTAGACAAGTAAAAATTGTCTTGTTTTTAGAAAAAGTAAGTCAAAATTAAGTGAGTTTTTGCTTAGAACAAGCAAAATAATCTGCCAATGTGGTGAGAAAAATAATGTTATTTCAAACAGAAAACAAGATTATTTTTGCTTGTTCCAAGCAAAAACTCTCTTCATTTTGACTTACTTTTTCTAAAAACAAGACAATAATTTTTACTTGTCTAGAAAAGCCTTCTTGATATAAGAATTTTTTGATATTTTGGCTGGAAACAAGACAAGAAAAACATTTTTTGCAGTGTTCACCAAATACTACTATATTTATTAGGGTGGAAAAAAATAAAATAAAAATATTTGGGAAAAAACAAACTATAGTATTATCTCAATGATACTAAAACAACACTGCTCTGGCATTTGATTAATAAATTAATATTTAATTAATTTATCAACACGTTTACAGTTCTCAGATATCAGTTAATGGTGACATGCAGATAAACTAATCAAATATTCAAAAATATTTTAGTAAGTGGTTTATTCAGATATTTTTATTTTTTCAATTAATTATTTCTTTTAATTTCACATTTTAAAATGTATTTATTAGTTTTTCATCAGCTCCTGAATCCCCTGCAGTGCCCTTGTGAACATCAGTCTGGTTTAGAGGATGGTGTGGATCAGTTCTTCATGAATGACCTGATCTGAACCCATGTGAGATGAACCGAGACTGACAGATACATGGGGAAGATGAGACACCACGGAGAGAGAGAGAAAGAAAGAAATATGTGCTCACACCATCCTGCTGAATGAAATCCAACACTCATTTCTTAAATAATTTTGATCTGCTGATTCCAGAAAAATCAGTGATTCATCACTCCTTCTCACTTAATATGATGAATTTAGTCTCATTTTTGTTTTTGAGAATCATTTGTGTGGTGAAAAGGTCTTGTATTCAACATTAATCAGCAGAAGAACTCCACATGATTCCTGTCTTCATCTGAGCCACATACAGCTTTTGATCAATTCTCAGCCTATTTTCACATGCATGACTTTGTTTTATTTCTAATCCTGATTTCATTGTTAGAATTATGAGCAGTTACAGGGGAAAATGTGAACATGTTTTCAGCTATTATTGCATCCAAACAGCCACAGAAAAACACAGATTTTGTAGAAAAAAAGCGTATTTATATACTTGTACTAAATTCTTTGACATTAAATTGATTATTTGAACATATTTTTCCACTCCTATGTAGACTGTAAGTTAAACGATGTATTTTGAATACTACTTTTTGTCATTAAACCAAAACATTCGACATTTGACTGCAACTAATATTTCACAACCATTAAATTTAATGCATATATAATTTGAAAAATCTTTGTTCTTGTTTTGTGAAAACACTGTGATAGAAAATTATTATTGACATATTTAAAGCATCGTCAAATTAGCTTATATTAGCAGGGCTGTGTTATAATCAGCATTGTTTCTACTCAGAAGTCTGATTTTCAGAGAGATTGTTTTAAAAAATTTGATTGAATTTTGAGTAAAATAAAATAAAGAGGCAAACTTAGTGTGCATCTCACACTACTACAGTATATCATTAAATTATGAAGTATCATATGATAAAGTAGCATTATATCAGCCATCAGTCATCCTGCTCACTGAGAGACAAAAATTGTATAATGGGAAAATTATTGATTATATTTATTCTGATTTATTTTATTCTATTACTGATGTAAAATAAAATAATACTCTTAGCTTCAAATAACATATACACATGTGTGAACGTGTAGATATCACTGTCATTTGTATCAGTCTATTAAAATTCGTATTAATATTCTGAATAATACATTATTTTTATATTAAGTCTACAGTAAGTTTTAGCTATTTTGTTGAGTGCTTTTGTCATTTTCAGTAGTTTTTGTTTATTACATAGTGTATAGAATTTTTATGCATCTTTATTTCAGTTTTTGTTTGAGAGTTACTTTAGTACATCGAGTATTGAAAAATGTTGCATTGAAAAATTTAAAATATATACAGTACATTTTATGCTTTATTTTATTTCATTTAACATTTATTTTATTTTTTACTCTGGTAGATATAATGTAATGCTGGTGTGTTTCCTGACACTTTCTAGTCCAGTGCACACGGCTGTCCTTCTGACAGCAAACGAGCAAGAGCTTCACAAACACAACCAGCCTTCCAGCACCAGTCCATCCGTCTCCATAACAGAGCATTTCAAATGTGGATGTGATGTGAATGTGCGTCTGGATCTGACTGGCAGGCGGCTGATAAGATGTCAGCTTACAGTCGGCCGAGAGACGAGCGTGTGCTAATCCTCATCCTGACTGACTCGTCACTGCATTACTGCGGTACACACGCGTGTCCAGCTGCAGCCGGGATCGGACCACCTGCTCCTGCGTCCCTCGCTCTCTGTGATGGCCTGCGGTGCTGCAGCTGCACCCCTCAGCTCCTCCCTCAGACCCACTCACTCCAGATCTTTATTTACAGCACGACGTTACAGACAAAAACATTGTGCTATTTTGCTGCCGTAACATGTCTTCATTCAGAATGCATGCAAAATACATGTTTTTTGACACTTTATCTGTTTGCGTCTGTAGATTACAACAATATATACAATACATATCTTGGTAACACTTTATTTTAAGGTGTCCTTGTTACACTTGTTACAAGTACTAACTATTATAATAACAATTAACTATGCATAATTACATCCTAAGACAAACAGTAAAAGTAAGTGCATGTAGTTAATTAACATTACTTAGTAGTTAAACGTATAATTACACTGTAACAAGGACACCTTAAAATAAAGTGTAACAATATCTTTAAAGGCAGTTTTTTTTTTGTTTGTTTTTTTTAAACTTTACAATCTGAATGTTTTCACTGCAGGGTTTGCTCATATATCATTCGTCTGATTTTATACAACATTTTATTCCTAAAAACATTGTATTTATGGAAAACCAGAAATCCAAAATCTCATCTGGGAGAACCTTTAACTAACAAAATCAAACCATTTTGAGCCCGGCTTTATTCAGTGTTCAGATTTATGTTCTGGAAATGTATGCAAATTGGCGCATGTTTAATTAGATAATGCCTCTTTTGCATATTTAAACCTAACATTTCAGAAAACATACAAAAATGTATGCCTAGTACTGATTAACTGGGGAATTATGGACATATCTATTAGTCAAAAATGTACTTTATATTACATTTGCATGATTCTCACCCTATTTGAATATGATTTATGATTTTAGTTCCTTATGCAAATGTTGACATATGACCGAGATTTTATCCATGAGCATAACCATTTTAAGTTTCATTACATTACTCTAACATTATCACACTCTGAAATTGCAAATCCACATAATTTCACCCTTATCCAGTGTTTTTCCCCCCCTGAAAAATATAATTTATTTTTCAGAATATAATTTAAACTCAATAACCAAGCGGATATCGGTTTCACTTTCAATTTGACGTGTCCAAACTGAGATTACGTGACATTTTTGTGACATTTGAGTGGCATTCTGCTCATCCGCTCCCTGAGACACGAGAGCATGAGTGTGAAGGTCTTCTGGACCGACACACACACACACACACACACACACACACACGAGTGTCTGGCTGCGATTCTAATGACTGTTGATTTGTGCAGCATCTGTGAAACTGCCACTCAAGAGAGGAAAACACTGCAACGCTCCGCTGCGCTCAGCATCGATTCACACACAGAGAGAATGAGAGAGATGCTCATGATAGAAAAACTGCAGCTAAACAGACTAAAGAAGAAGAAAGAGCTTCTGTGATGAAAAATATCAGAAAAAGATCCCGCTCAACAAAAAGAGCCCCTAATGTGAAATGACCCTGACTTTTATTCTATTATTCTTTTAAAAAGAATAATTGCCAGTGATGGTAGAAAAATAAACTTTAAAATTTGTGATAAAGTTTATCTATTTATATATATATATATTTAATATCTCTGAAAATAACCTTGTGACATTTTTCCTGTTTTTTTTTTTTTTTTCAAGGATGTTTAAAAATAAAATATGAAAATATGTATTTCTCATCTTGCTGTCATAGTGCATGAACAGCATTACATTGTCTCGGATTTCTTTGAATACAATCTTGTGTCATTTTGTCTCTGAGGGTTTGTTTTAATAAATTTACAGTTTTTTTCAGCTGCTTTCACAAATTTTCAAAACTTTGCCTCTTTTTTTCAAAACTTTACACACAAATCCAAGAACTGCACACACAAAATGCAAAATGCCTCGCATCTCTTGCAAAATGAAGCACTGCATTCAAAATATCACAAACACATCTCAAAAGCAAACACTTTTGCCATAATATTAATTCCTGTTAGATTTGTGTTTGCTACATAGAGAAGTGTGTGTTGTGTTTGGAAAATTGAAATTGAATTTTGAGTTAAAGGCTGAGAATTAGTGTCTGGTTTTGCAGATTTGGTGTGTGCTTCTGCTGTTTGAGTGACAGCTTTCAGAAACTGTGTGACAAGTAAAGATTTTGTGTGTAAGCAGTTGAAAAAAACTGTAAAAATGACTGTAAAAAAAACTGTAAAAATGACTATGCATAGTGCATGAACCTCACTAAATTTTTCTCTATTTCTCTGAAAACAATCATTTTATTTGCAGGATATTTAGATTTTTTTTATTTTAACTGCAAAACAAGAAAAACTGCTTTTTGCAGGTCATTGGTGAGTTGCATGGGTGCGATCGTTTAAGTGCACTACGCAGTAGTTGCAGTATGGGAGCAGAGGATGTGGTTTTGAGTGTGATGGATGCAGACGTGTTGGAGACTCACCACATGTCCAGACAGGTGGAGTAGTCTGTGGATCCCAGCAGCACGTCTGGAGGACGATACCAGAGCGTCACCACCTCATTAGAGTACGTATGGCTGGGGACCGACTTCGCACGGGCCAGACCTGCACAAAACACACACACAATCATCATCAGATGGGGGAAAGAGTTTAAAAACTTATCACTTTGAATTAAAGCATCTGACAAATGCATTAATGTAATATCACAGTGACAGTCATGGGTTAAATTGAGCCTTCAGTTCAAAAAGAACAGAAAATGATTGTCTGTCAATCCCATCGGTCCATGTACAGGCCAGTTTTGCTTGATCCAGTCCATGTTTTTTCTCTATTTAGTGAATGTACTCACTCATAGCAGCTAATAAAATACAACTACCACTACAACTGATTTTAATTGTTTTCTATGCTCCAGATACCTATATAATAAATGTCAGGGTGCCAGACGGCTCATGACATTAAGCATCATGCCATTATTTATCTATGCATCTTTAAAAAAAAAAAGAAAGAAAAAATTCAGCTTTGCATCACAGAAATAAATTATGTATTTATATATGCATATATATAAAGTATGTTAAAATAGAAAACATTTTCAATATAAAATATTTCACAATATTAGTTTATTCTGTATTTTGATCAAATAAATGCAGCCTTGATGAGGAGACTTCTTAAAAAAATAAAATAAAATAAAATCTTAAAATATAACTATCATGATATTTGAACATACACAAATATTTGCAAATATAATATCATAAAATATACAACTATCATGATGACATATTAATGTACATATAAATATCAAAATACAGAAAAATATTATTAACATGAAAATGTATATATTATCATGATATTTTGACAAAATACATAAATATCAGGAAAAATACAACTATCGTTACATTATATGACTAAATAAATTAAAATTATATTTGTAATTATTATATATGTTACGATATTATATTTGTATATCTGTATAGATGTTAAAATATATGGAAAATATGCAACTATTACAATATTTTAATATATACAAATATATCATAAAAACAACTATCGTGATATTTTAACATGTGCATGATATCATTTTTGTATATTTTTATATGTACAGTTTGTTAATATATCATGTAGTTGTTTATTTTTGATATATGTATATTTTTCCATGTTAAAATTATATTTTTGTGTTAATTTACAGTGCTTATGAAAAATATACAACTATGATGCTTTAACATACAAATATACAAATATTATGTATATTTATCTAAACAAATATAATGATGTTATATTTGTATATATTTATATATGTTAAAATGTCATGATAGTTGTATATTTATATATAATATCATAAAAAATATAGAACTATCATGACATTTGTGGATATTTGTCTAGATCAGGGAATCTCTAATGTTTTTGCCACCTCTAAAATCCCAGTTTAACCCTGGAACAGCTTTCTGTCGGTGGACATTTACTATTTTGTAAGTAAGGTTAACTGATTCAAATTCTGACACGAGCAACAGTGAGGTCAAGGGTTCGATTCCCAGGGAAAGCAAGAACCCATGTGGCCTAACAGTAAATGTTGATCTCAGCTCTTAGAGGAGACTCGTGATGAAACGCAGCGTCCTCCAGGTGCCGAGGCGTTTAATTAACCCCTTTGACTTAAACAGGCTTGACTTCCTGCGTTGGGTTGTTTAAAGCGCTCTGACGGGACAGGAATAGCGGCGCAGCTTCACTCTGGTGTAATTTGCAGTCAATAATCCTGAGCTAAACAAAGAGAGGCTATCATTTTCCCGGCGCGGGGCGGTTCACGCGTGACAGAGCCTCTAATCATCATCACTCTGAACTCCAGAGGAACAGGAAACTGGGCGGCGAGGGGTCAGAGAGGTCACCGATGATGAAGGCAATCGAGGAGGAGGATGTCCTGTCCTTGTCCCGGGCCGGTCGTCATGGTAACGCAGCGGTCGGCTGACATTAACGGCTCGTAACGAAGGCCTGCGCCGCTTCAAAGCGCTCCGGATCTCCGCGGGTCTCCAGAGGGGGTCAGAGGTCAAGCTGAGTGAATTATACATCACTCACTGCCCCACAGTCACATGACAGACCGAGCCGAGGAGACGAGCAGAGAAATGACAATAGAATTATATCCAAATAAAATCAATACTGCAATATGGCTTAATGCGATTGTCTGTGATTTAATGAAATTAATATATATGCTTCTGCGGTGATTACAACGTGTGGTTCATGATAGTGTTCCATGAAAAATATACAACTATCACGATACTTATAGATATAAAAATATACATATCTGCATATTTGTATGTTAAAACATCACAGTTGTATATTTTCCATGAACACTGTAAATTAAAACAAAAATATAATTTTAACAGAAAAAATGCAAATATCATAAAAAAACCAAATACATGATATATTTACATACTGTACATATACAAATATACAACTATCATGATAATCTAACTTATATACAAAAATAGTATCATAAAATATACAAATTAAAATATCATATCTTTTATCATATATTTGTAATTTTTAAAACATTTTAAAATATCATAATTGTTGTATATTTATTATATTATTTGTATATGTTTTATACATGTAAAATATTATATTTGAATATGTGTATAATGATAGTTGTATACTTTCATGATATTATTGCTTGTATATTTTTCTATATGTTAAAATATCATGACAGTTGTATATTTTATGTTAATATACAGTGTTTTATTTAAAAAAAAAAATACAACTATCCAGACACTTTACCATATAGAAAAACATACAGAAATTAATATAATAAAACAACTATCATGATATTTTATATTTATACAGTATGTATGTTAAATTATTAACATACAGATAGTCGAGGAAAAAATACAAATTCAACTTTCATATATATTACATTTTATATGTATGTTAATATATCATGCAGTTGCATATACAGCTATATGGTATATTAAAATACACATATATAAAAATTTCATAATATCAAATCAACTATTATAATAGTTTAACATATAGGAAAATATACAAATATAATGTAGTAGAAATACAGTATAAAAATACACATCTATCCTGATAATTTAACATATAAAATATAATAATATCAAATGAACATTCATATTTGTAGTTTGTATTTGAAAATGATTAGCTTAACATGCAAACCTCAGCATTGATTGATGGAACCAACTGTGATTCTCTGTGTGCTTGATGTGACGTAGAACACGGAGATGCTGCCTATGTAGGGCACTCAAAATCACACACTTGAGGAGTCTGATCTGTTCTAGGTTATACACAAATAAGCTTCTATTTTAGTTTAGATGCTGCCTTGAAAGTTAGCAGCCTAGACAGCATGTTTGAAACAGCATCTGTATTAAATCTGTGCAAACATAACTATCAAACAGGGATTTAATAACAATCACACAGCACACACTAAACCGGGTCACAGCGTTTGATTAAACGCCCGTCTCATCTGCTCATCCATCAGTGCAGACTATGATCAACATATGAAAAATGTCATATTGAATATCTCCAGCGTCTGCAGCGATCGGGAGGATTTTCATTACAGAGCGGCTCATTTTCACACATTTTTGGGCTTCAATTACAGACTGTTTGGCAGGTAATTTATGTTGGGTGTGATGAATCCAGACGCCGCCTATTAGAGCCGCCTTTTCATATGCAGAACTGATTAAGTCCCTTATCAAGATGTTAATGAGCCGTCAGAACGGATTCACGTCAATACCTGCTTCATCAAAGTAACCCGCAGATGTGATTGTTTGTGTTTTAGTGTAAACACAACATATATCTGACCCTTCACCACACAATACTGTTTAATCCACACAGAAAATAAACTGCATGTAATGTGATGATAATTCTCCTAATGCCACGATACGCCTTCAACTCAACATAATCAATTCATCCTTAAAAATAAAGCTTTTTTGATACATAAATATTTTGATACATCCAATTTTGAATATACTTTATTATCGAAATATTTTGATTTTATTCTCATAATTTCGACTTTATTCTCAAAATATTTCACCTTTAATTTCACAATATTTACTTCTTGTAATTTAGATTTTTATTTTATTTTTAATGTGGCACTAAAACGCCACTGTAATATATACAGTCATGGCCAAAAATATTGGCACCCTTGGTAAATATGATCAAAGAAGGCTGTGAAAATTAATCTGCATTGTTAATCCTTTTGATCTTTTATTTAAAAAATTCACAAAAATCTAACCTTTCATAAGATAATAAGAATTTTAAATGGGGGGAAATATCATTATGAAATAAATGTTTTTCTCTAATACACATTGGCCACAATTAACGGCACCCTTTTATTCAATACTTTTTGAAACCTCCATTTGCCAGTTTAACAGCTCTAAATGTTCTCCTGTAATGCCTGACGAGGTTAGAGACACCTGACAAGAGATCAGAGACCATTCCTTCATCCAGAATCACTCCAGACCCTTTAGATTCACAGCTTCTTCTCTTCAGGTCACTCATGTTCTACAGGGTTCAGGTCAGAGGACTGGAATGGCCAGCAGAAGCTTGGTTTTGTGCTCAGTGACCCATTTTTGTGTTGTTTTTGAGGTTTGTGTTTGGATTATTGTACGGTTGGAAGATCCAAACATGGCCCATTATAAGATTTCTAACAGAGTCAGTCACTTATTGATTTTTTTATCTGTTGGTATTTGATAGACTCCATGATGCCATGCGTCTAAACAAGATGTCCAGGACCTCCAGCAGAAATATAGGCCCACAACATCAAAAATACAGCAGTATATTTCATTGTACACATGGGGTACTTTTAATCCCTGTGTTCACCAAACCCATCTTGAGTGTTTGCTGCTAAAAAGCTCATGTTTTAGTTTCATCTGACCATAGAAGTCAGTCCCATTTGAAGTTCCAGTCGTGTCTGATAACTGAATATGCTGGAGTTTGTTTTTGGATGAGCGAGGAGAATTGTTCTTGAAACCCTCCCGAACAACACGTGCTGATGTAGCTGCTGTTTGACCATTTTTTTAAGGTTTTCTGACCCCGAGACTGAACTATTTTCTGCAATTCTCCAGCTGTGGTCCTCAGAGAGTCTTTAGCCGCTCAAACTCTCCTCCTCACCGTGCATCAGGACGATATAGACACACGTCCTCTTCCAGGCAGTTTCCTAACATTTTATGTTGATTGGAAATTCTTAATTATTGCCCTGATGATGAAAATGGGAATTTTCACTGCTTTAGCTCTTTTCTTAAAGCCACTTCACTAATTTGTGAAGCTCAATTATCTTTTGCTGCACATCAGAAATATATTCTTTGGTTTTTCTCGTTGTGATGGATGATTAAGGGAATTCAGGCTTTGTTTTCCCTCCTATTTATATTTCTGTGAAACAGGAATCCATGGCTGGATAATCTCATGTTCATAATCACTCTGGAGTGCTCAGAATTGTGAATATAAATGGGAATATACTTCAGAGATATTTTACTCATAATTAGAATTTCTAGGGGTGCCAATAATTGTGTCCAACGTGTGTTTGAGAAAAACATTTATTTCATAATGAGATTTCCCCCCATTTTAAATTCTTGTTATCCAATGAAAGGTTAGATTTTTGTGAATTTTTAAAATAAAAGATCAAAAGGATTAACAATGCAGATTAATTTTCACAGCCTTCTTTGATCATATTTACCAAGGGTGCTGATATTTTTGGCCATGATTGTATATATATAAATATATATATATATATATATATATATATATATATATATATATATAGTTTTTTTTTTTCTATAGTACCAGGCTCAAGATCTCATGCTGCTCCTGTTCTGAAGATCTGATCCTCTCCAGCAGATCTGGGTGTTTATTAAAGATCTCTACTTCATTTAAAAATTAGAATCTGAACATACTGTAGTGGCTGAAGCATAATTACTACAAATCTATTTCAGAATATTATCTATAACGTATTATTCACTGAAACAGAAGCTGTTTTACGTGACGTCACACACTTCTGCTGGACAAACTGAGTTTCTGTGTGTACAGTTTGTTTACATCCAGAACGAGCGAGTGTTGTGTTTCCCTCAGATGAAGAGCGCTGCATTCGTGCTGCTGCACACTTGAGGAGGGCAGGAGGAGCCGCCGCTGACAGACTGGCTCTTAATGACCCCGCTGAGAGCCACTGAGAGCCGTGGGGCCTGGCCAGAGAAAGACACCATATGCTGCAGCCCGCCGAGCCAAAACGGCCCTTCAGCAGCTGTTAGAGACCACAGAGACACCCAAAATACACCGACCTGACAGTGGTTGGTGTGTGTGTGTGTGTGTGTGTGTGTGTATGTGTGTGTGTGTGTGTGTGTGTGTGTGTGTGTGTGTGTGTGTGTGTGTGTGTGTGTGTCTGTGTGTGTGTGTGTGTCAGGAGACTGGAATCGATGTGGCTCTAATTGAGTGGAAGAATCAGCGTCGCAGCAGGTATGTGAGAAGCAATCTGTTGGTCAATCTGTCTGTCTGTCTCGCTCATTTTCTCTGTTTTCTTTGCTGGTTGACGTTTGTCTTTGTTGTGATTGCTCTTCACCTCCTGACCGCCTCTCATCACGTCTCTCTCTGATTCTTCCTCATCCGTTTCTCTCAGAGCTTTTATTTCCTACTGAAAAGCCCAATAAGCTTTATTTACTGAAGTTTTTTTTCTGGTCGTTTTCTCCATTATTACTGCAAAAACATTCATAAGCTCCAACATCTGACTTGAAGCCAAAATGTGAAAATTAGACAAAAACATATACTAAAACACATCCTTAAATTAAGTGAATGAGCAGCTCATCCCATGATGCACTGTGAATAAAGGAATGATACAAAACTACTGAAGGTAATATAAAAGTTAAAATAAATAAATAAAAACTATAATAATGGTAACTAGTAATAATGTAAAACTACTGATTTTTCTTGCAATAAACTTTAAACTTGTATTTAAAAATATTTAATAAATTAATACTAAATAATATACACACATATACACATTTTTTATTAATTGTAAATTGAATGTAAATTTCTTTAAATTAATTAATAAAAATAAACTTAAGCATATTGCATTTGAGAATATATATACAGTATCTCACAAAAGTGAGTACACCCCTCACATTTCGGCAATCATTTTAGTATATCTTCTCAAGGAACAATTCTATAGAAATGAAACTTGTATATATTTTAGAGCAGTCAATGTGCAGCTTGTATAGCAGTAAAGATTTACTGTCCTCTGAAAATAACTCAACATACAGCCATTATTGTCAAAAAAGCTGGCAACAAAAGTGAGTACACCCTAAGTGATAACAGCTATACGTCGTTTAACTGTGCAAAGCCACATGTCCTATTCATCATGTTCATGTTTTTGTCTGCTTGACAGGACTATACAAATTTGTGTATCTTGTATTAGAGCAGTTAAAATTTGGTGCTTTGAGTACAATTCTCTCATACTGACCACTGGATGTTCAACATGCACCTCATGGCAAAGAACTCTCTGAGGATTTGAGAATCAGAATTGTTGCTCTCCACAAAGATGACCGAGGCTATAAGAAGATCAGTAACACCCTGAAACTGAAAAGTCTAAGGTAAACTTGTTTGGCTCAGATGGTGTCCAGCATGTGTGGTGATGCCCTGGTGAGGAGTACCAAGAACATTGTGTCTTGCCTACAGTCAAGCATGGTGGTGGTAGCTTCATGGTCTGGTGCTGCATGAGTGCTGCTGGTACTGCGGAGCTGAGGTTCATTGAGGGAAACATGGAGTCCAACATGTACTGTGACATTCGGAAGCAGAGCATGATGCCCTCCCTTCAGAAACTGGGCCGAACGGCAGTTTTCCAACATAATAATGACCCCAAACACACCGCCAAGAGGACAACTGCCTTGCTGATGAAGCTGAAGGTGAAGGAGTGGCCAAGTACGTCTCCAGACCTGAACCCTATGGAGCACATGTGGGGCATTCACCATGTGTCTAACATCCAACAGCTCCGTGATATCATTATAGAGGAGTGGACGAGGATCCCAGCAACAACCTGCACAGCTCTGGTGAACTCCAAGCCCAGGAGTATCAAGGCGGTGGTAGATAACAATGGTGCCCCTACAAAATACTGACACTTTGGACACAGTTTTGACATGTTCACTTAGGGTGTACTCACTTTTGTTGCCAGTTATTTGGACAATAATGGCTATACGTTGAGTTATTTTTAGAGGACAGTACATTTTTACCTCTATACAAGCTGCACATTGACTACTCTAAAATATATCCAAGCTTCACTTGTGTAGTATTGTCCATTGAGAAGGTATACAAAAATGTAGGGCTGGACCAGAATATTCGATTATTCGTTCGCTGGGTTGGCATTCGATTTTCAATTTTGAGATTCTCATTCTTTTGACAGTTCTCATTCGCGCTTGGATATGAATCGCCCGTGAGTGAACGTCGTGAATGTCATGATTCAGTTCATCTGGAAGAGAAGGCAAAAATGCCGAAGACCTCAGCTGTGTGGGAGCACTTTAAATTGCACAAAGGCAGTGTACCAAATATGTGATTTGAAACTGGCCTGCCACAACAGTGCATCAAGTTTAAAAAATCCCCTGAATTCTGTAAGTAGTACGCCTATAGTATATTGTTGGTGTAAAAAAAACAAGTTGCTTTTATCCGCCATGTTAATCAGTAATTTTACACATGATAAAAACGTGCACTTAATTTGCTTGGAAAATACTTGCGAATATGGCAGTCATAAAAATGTAATTTTATTTAAACTGTTCATTAATTAAAATGCGTGTTGCCGTTATTGAAAGCATGCTACCATGTTCTTTTTTTATTACAGTTCATTGAACTTCGTTCATTTATTTTTCGTTCTTCTTTTATTTAAATAGCCTACCCTTTACGGTGTCAGTAATTACTGTGCTGCTAATTTCTGATTTGGGAGTGATTTGTTTTGTATTTGTATTGCTCTTAACAGACCTGTGTGTTTTGTATCAATAGTGCAGTGTCCGTTCTCAGAGCATTTAAGCCCTGCCTGCGTGAGGCACGCCGCTTCCGGCACGCGCTGTTCTGTAGTTTATTAAAAGTTGATTAATTCTGAACGTGTCACGTGTCACGTGTCCATATTGCACCAAAACACTCCCTTGGGTCCAAAGCAACACACCTGCCATGCGTGAAGTCGATTGGATGAACGGTTCTCGACATAATAAAATGCAAACAGACAGACACACAGAGATTCCTGCCTTTATTAGAGAGAAGAATATGTTCAGCCCCCTCCCTCCGAAGCTCAAAAATTGGTATTCAGACCAGCCCTAATAAAATTGTTGCTGAAATGTGAGAGGTGTACTCACTTTTGTGAGATACTGTGTGTGTGTGTGTGTGTGTATATATATATATATATATATATATATATATATATAATAAAATATTCTATATTTTATTTCTATTTTTATCATTTAATTATTTATATTTTTCTAATTATATATATATATTTTTTAAGTTTATTTATTATAATTATTTTTATTCATTAGTTTAAGTTTATATATCAAATAAAATAAAATACTATGCAATATTTAAAGTTTATTGCAAAATATAAAAATATTTAAATACAAAAAAGTTTTACTTTTGCTTACAATATTGTTACAATTATAAGAAATAAATCTAAACTAATTATTAAAATTGATCAAACAAATTTGACATAAAATACTGTATTTATAAAAAAATAAATGTTATTTTATATAAAAAAAAGTAATATTAATAGATAATTATTTTTTTTAAATAATATATTTTAAGTTTATTGCTAACCATTCAAAGCCGTTTGAGAGAGCAGACACAATGCTTTATGGGAGCAGGTGTCACTGTTGAGTTCTTTTGTTGTGCTTTCATTAAACAGAACTATAACCGGTTTAACTACCAGTTAACTACCGTCTCTGTACCGTCGCTCCGGCTCATTCTCCCCTCACTAATGGCTCTTCTGCTGCTGCTCAAACACGTGTGTGTCGTGAGTTTAGCTGCTGATCCAGGCCTGTTCACTCTCTAGTGCCTCTGGAAAGCAGTAAATGCAGCGATGTGTGTCTGTGTCTACCCATAATGCCCTCGTGACAGGAGACTGGACATATGGTGACACACACACACACACACACACACACACACACAAACACTAGAGATATCGGAGCACACATATAAATGAAGCCCAAAACCAAACGCCATAACAATACAGTCGTTTTAATAACTATTACTGCATGCCTTGGTTATTTTCACTAGATTATTACTGCATTTTCCTACTTGAACTGAGTTTAAGTTTCTTGACCTCAATGACCGTTTTCTCTGGCTGAACAACAAAAATATAATTTTTTAAGCTATTTCAGAACATAAATATCCAGATATGCATTAAATATTCTAAAGGCTGAAAACTGAAACAAAAAGAAAAAAAACTGTGTTTTTAAGCTATATCCCTAATTACAACCAATTCACTTGAGCCACAGTCTGATGATATATATGTATTTATAGTTATATACAGATATGATATATATTTTATTTATTTATTTACATTTGATTACTTTTAAATGTTTATTTATTAAATATTAATATTTATCTATTTAATTTATCAACTCAAATATAAATAGTTTACTCTGAAAGAAATATTCATATACATTATCAATACACAAAAAATAAATAAATAAATATACACAGTCATATTTATTAAACATAATTATATATATATTGGGCGATGACGTATATAAATAATATAAATGAATGCAAATAAATAAAATAAATGTAATTCATCATAAATGTACATTGAAATGTACTTAATTTTATAAACACATTTATATTAATAATGTATATTAAGTTGCTAAAGAAATACATTTAAAATATTTACATTTACAAAAATAAATATTTTAATATAATCATGTTTAAATATTTAATAATTTATTAATATTATAAATAATTATTTATAAATTTTGATCAGTATTGTTTAAAATCAAAATATCTGTCAGATTTAATTATATGTGATTGAAACGCAGTGTAAAGAGTAAAGAGAGCAAGAGTTTCTCACCAAAGTCGGCCAGTTTGAGTTCTCCGGTGTCGCTGATGAGCAGGTTCTGTGGTTTCAGGTCTCGGTGAAGGATGTAGCGCTGATGGATGTAAGACAAACCCCTCAGTAACTGGAACAGGAACAGCTGCGGAAACACAAGATTCGTCTGTGAGAATCACACACGACACACACCTGCCAATCGATATATCGTTTAAAACACAAATCAACCGGATTTATCACATCACACGCGTCAGTCGAACTGAACAGCATCCAGTAAATGTGTTATTTATTCCAATCTTCCTCATATAAAGCAATCGCTGTATATATTGTGCTTTTATGCAGCTCAGTATCATCTCAGATCGATCCCAGCTTCACGCTCTCCGTCTGGAGTATTGATGAAGAGCAGCGTCTGATCTCCACAAACACAGCGTCTGATAGACAGACAATCGATGCACAAACACACACACACAAACAAACACACACACACACACACACACACACTCACAGAAACAGACACACACACACACACACACCAAGGTTATTTTCGTAAACGAAAACTGAAACTAAGAATAAAACTATTGGTCAAAAAACATTTTTGTAAACTGAAATAAAATTACAATTTCTAAATAAATGAAAAACTAAAACTAAACGAAACTAACAACAGTAACTGAAAAACTAACGAAACTAAAATAATAATTAGCAGAAATAAATAATCGTGTTCGTGATTTAATAAGCTCTCGTTCTGTGCCAGAAAATCGGTTGTTTAGGGAAATAGATGGCGCTTCATGCACGTGAGCTGCGTCCTACGGCTATTCACAGAGAATGAGTTTTTGCATTTAAAAACAAGAAGCGGCCGGGCTATGAAATGAGAAATAACTATAAAATATGAAATGGGAAATAACAATAATGCACACCTTACAGCACACGAACGTTTAAAAGCGTGAGAGTGAGTTAACAGACACAGAATTAAAAGTTTTGGATGAGCTGACTTTAGTGAAGAGTCATTTTGTCACGCTTTGCGTTTACTATGGTAACGTCTGCCTCGAGTCCATGACACGAGCCTTGACTATGTAAAACGCTTCCAAAATGAGAGAAAGCGACAGCCGCGCTGTGTTTTCACCGCTGGCCGTGTTGTGTAAAAGGGGCTTCAGAACTGGGATTGATTGCATTGCTCATCTGGAGCGCGTGCACGGCTGCACGCTGGAGCGGCTCCTCAAAGTAAAGTGCAAACATTTAAATCACCATATCGCATTTATTTTTGAGTAGTATGAGGTTTCAAAGCATTTTAGATTGTTTCTTCTTATTGTGCACGTTCATTGAGGGAGACGGGACATACAGTGTGCACCGGTGGCTCGTATGTGCAAAAAATACAACAAATGAATGCATTGAAAACACAGATGGACAAAAATAAAGTTTACAGAGTTTCAATGATGATTGCAAAGAACAAGCCTGCGTCCCAATGTGCACACTGTCCATGCTAAACTCTATGTGATATTAGTCATTTTTAATACTATTTAGGGCAGATAGGGTGGATAGTATGCACATTGGGACGCAGGGCATGTTTCCTCAAATCCAGCACTGGAAGGCCATTGATCTGCAGAATTTAGCTCCAACCCTGATAAATACTCAACTGCCTGATGCCGTCTAGTAACTCTGAAAACCTTGATTAGCTTGTTGTTTGTAAACTATTGGCATATTAAACAAGATTACATCTTTAATATGAATGAATATGAACATGAATATGAATTAATAAATTGTATAGGCCTACATATAAGCTGCATATTTTTGGTTTTTGTTGAATTGTAAAGAATTATTTTATTGTCATTAAGAGGTTTACACAATAGTTAACTGTAAACTGCAAACATTCAACTTTGCTCCAATTAAATGTCTTGTTTGGTCTACTCTGGAAGTGTTCAACTCTGTTTAACTATAATTACTAAAACTGAAACTGAAACTAAAATATATAAAAACTAAATAGAAATGTGTTCACAAAATAAAAACTAAACTAAAACTAACAAGACCATTAATGAAACTAACTACAACTAAACTGAAATCATAGGAAATTTGAAAACGATATTAAAATAAAAACTAATTTAAAAATGAAAAACTATAATATCCTTGACACACACTCAGAGAAACACACACACACACACTCACTCACTCACTCACTCACTCACAGAAACACACACACACACTCACACATGTTCGTTTTTGTGAAAAGTGGGGACATTCCATAGGCGTAATGGTTTTTATACTGTACTTACTGTAGTGTTGTCAAAAGACCCGGTACTTCGGTACCAAGTCGGTACTAAAAAAAATGAAAACATCACGGTACCAGGTTTTTGTAAGTACCGGTGGTACCGAGTACCCGGTCAACCTGGTTCTTGACGCATACGGCCCGATGATTTCCGTGATGCAGAAAACGCGGCCGGAATCTCGGAATCCAGTTATAAAAACGGAATTTACAGTTTAGCACGGAATGTCACGGAATTTGTCAAAGTTTGGATGAATTAATCAAAAGTAGGTCATTACACTTAAATCAAATCGCGACACGGACTAGTATCTGTAAATATTAAGCCGCAAAAGTCGATTCAGATATGAATCCCGCATGTTCTGCGAGTCTCTGTGTGAATGAATGAATGGCAGAGACGCGCGTTTTTTTCTTTTTTTTACTACATACACTGAAGCGCGCGTGACGCTCGCGGTGATTCATCATCTGCCGTCTCAATGAGGACATAAATACATAAACAACACCTACAGAACTGCTCTGAGAGTCACTTCACGAGCATTTTACCGTTTCATTGAGTAAAACCAGCGTCATATCATATAGCTACACAGAAATGTAAAGTTATTCACGGCAACCCGTCAAAATAAAAGTTCATCTTAAAGAAATTGTGCCAGAAATATAATTTTATATATATATATATTATTTATTTATTTATTTTTAATTAATTTTTTTTTTTTTAAAGAAGTCACAATATTTCTTCCATATTTTAATTAATTATTTTAATTTTAATAGTAAATCCTTTATTTACCAAAACAATACAATGTGTTTAAATTTAATTAAAAGACAAATTAAATTTGGGTGAAACTTGTTTACTGTTTTTCATACTTTTATTACTTGGAAAAACTTGAAACACAATTTAAATAAAGTATAAAGAATGGCATTGATTTTGTACATTTTATTTTTGTTTGACTTTATTAAAAATAGTGTTTTTTAAATTAGCATGTGGTACGAAATTGGTACCGAGAACCGTGGATTTTGACTGGTATCGGTGCGAATACTGAAATTTTGGTACCGTGACAACACTAACTTACTGTATGTGCTATTGCCCTACACCAACCCTACACCTAAACCTACCCCTTACAGGAGACTGTGCATGTCAACTTTCCCCCAAAAAAACTCATTCTGAGTGATTTATAAGCGTTTTGAAAATTGGGGACATGGGTCAATGTCCTGAGATGTCACCTTCACCTTGTAATACCTGTCATACCTTTGTTATTATACACATCTATGTCCTGACTTTTCACAAAAACGCGCACACACACACACACACACACACACACACACACACAGATACGCACACACACACACACACACACACACACACGTTTACTTAGCTATCTAAATGGGGACATTCAATAGGAGTAATGGTTTTTCTACTGTACAAACCGTATATTCTATTGCCCTACACCTAAACCTACCCCTTACAGGAAACATTGTGCATTTTTACAATTTCAAAAAAACTTTGTTTAGTTTATTTTTAAACTGGTTTTACAAATGAGGACGTCCCTAAAGGGAGGTTTTTGGAGATTTTGTCAGGTTTACCTCACTTTTGGGTACAAATTTGTCCCCAAAATATGGTTAAGTAGGTACACACACACACACACACACACTCATACTCACACATTAACATACTTACACACACACACACACACACACACACAGTATCTCTCTGTTAGTTCTACTGGATCTTAGTGCTGCGTTCGACACTATCGACCACAACATTCTTTTGAATAGACTAGAAAACTTTGTTGGCATTAGTGGAAGTGCCTTAGCATGGTTCAAATCGTACTTATCTGACCGCCATCAGTTCGTAGCAGTGAATGAAGAGGTATCATATCGATCACAAGTGCAGTATGGAGTACCTCAAGGCTCAGTACTAGGGCCGTTACTTTTTACGCTTTACATGTTATCCTTGGGAGATATTATCAGGAGACACGGTGTTAGCTTTCACTGTTATGCTGATGATACTCAGCTCTATATTTCTTCGCGGCCCGGCGAAACACACCAAATTGAGAAACTAACGGAATGCATAGTCGATATAAAAAACTGAATGACGAGTAATTTTTTACTGCTAAATTCTGAAAAAACAGAGGTGTCAATTATCGGACCTAAAAACCCCACATGTAATAACCTAGAACATTATCTAACACTTGACGGCTGCTCTGTCAATTCTTCTTCATCAGTCAGGAACCTAGGTGTGCTGTTCGATAGCAATCTGTCATTTGAAAGCCATGTTTCTAGCATCTGTAAAACTGCGTTTTTCCATCTCAAAAGCATATCTAAATTGAGACGATGCTCTCAACGTCAAATGCAGAAATGTTAGTTCATGCGTTTATGACCTCAAGGTTAGACTATTGTAATGCTTTATTAGGTGGTTGTTCTGCACGCTTGATCAACAAACTACAGTTAGTCCAAAATGCAGCAGCTAGAGTCCTTACTAGAACCAGGAAATATGACCATATTAGCCCGGTTCTGTCAACACTGCACTGGCTCCCTATCAAGCATCGGATAGATTTTAAAATCTTGTTAATTACTTATAAAGCCCTGAATGGTTTAGCTCCTCAGTACTTGAGCGAGCTCTTATCGCATTATAGTCCTCCACGTCTGCTACGTTCTCAAAACTCCGGCCGTTTGATAATACCTAGAATATCAAAATCGACTGCGGACGGCAGATCCTATTCCTATTTAGCACCCAAACTCTGGAACAGTCTACCTAACACTGTTCGGGAGGCAGACACACTCTGTCAGTTTAAATCTAGATTAAAGACCCATCTCTTTAGCCTGGCTTACACATAACACATTAATATGCTTCTATTATTCAAATCCGTTAAAGGATTGTTAGGCTGCATTAATTAGATCAACCGGAACCGGGAACACTCCCCATAACACACGATGTACTCGTTACATCGTAAGTAGAATGGCATCTACGCTATTATTTGTCTGTTTCTTTCTTATTCCGAGGTCACTGTAGCCACCAGATCCAGTCCGTATCCAGATCAGAAGGTGGATCAGCACCAAGAGATGATGTCTACAGCCCTGAATGCCAGCGGAGACCAGGACACCTAGATGACCCCCAGAGACAGATCCCCAGTGAGGGCCTCGTCACCTAGACGGCCATCGGGACAAGACCATAGGAACCAAATGAGTCCTTTACACAATCTGACAT
This sequence comes from Onychostoma macrolepis, assembly GCF_012432095.1. Classification (NCBI taxonomy): domain Eukaryota; kingdom Metazoa; phylum Chordata; class Actinopteri; order Cypriniformes; family Cyprinidae; genus Onychostoma; species Onychostoma macrolepis. The sequence goes on along the minus strand of NC_081170.1, from coordinate 1,776,548 downwards.
GGCTGTGGTTGGAATTGAACTGCTGGTTCCCGACTGAGTCTGGTTCTCCCAAGGATTTCTTCTCCATTCTGTCACCGATGGAGTTTGGGTTCCTCTGGCTTGCTTAGTAGGGGACACTTAATTTCCAGCAATATCGTCGACTTGATTGCACAGATACTATTTCAATTGAACTGAGCTGGACGATGTCATCACTGAATTCAACAACAAAATGCCTTTAACTGAAAATTTAGTGTTTAATCTTGTCATTTTACATTATTGACACTATTTTCCTGTTTGATACTGTTAAGTGCTTTGACACAATCTGTATTGTTAAAAGAGCTATATAAATAAGGGTGACTTGACTTGACTTGACACACACTTGACACACACTTACACACACACACACACTTACACACACTCACAGATACACACGACGTGTTGCCAAGTATGGTGACCCATACACAGAATTTGTGCTCTGCATTTCACACATCCAAGTATGGCTGAGCGATATGGCAAAAAAATTAAATCTTGATTTAAGTAGACTATTATTAACTATAAATGTTGTGTAAAAACAATGAACAGCAGCTTTCAGTCTGTCACCATGATGCAAACATGAAATATCAGACGTACAGTAGTAGTTCATTACAGGTTTTTTATTCGATTGCGCTGCTTTTCCATTGTTTTTGTCTAAAATGGACATGTTTGACTGTTGCGCTCACGTCTATAGTTTAATAATAGTTTAATAACCTATAGCCCTATTGTTGTGAGTGGACTCTGACCAGATCCAGAAAACCCAACACTTGACTACAGGACAGAGATGACATCCATACTGTACTTACAGTTTTTTTCAGCTGCTTACACACGTTCAAAACTTTGCCTCTTTTTTTCAAAACTTTACACACAAATCCAAGAACTGCATACAAAATGCAAAATAACTCACATCTCTTGCAAAATGAAGCACTGCATTCAAAATATCACAAACACATCTCAAAAGCAAACATTTGCAAACACCTTTGCCATAATATTAATTCCTGTAAGATTTGTGTGTGTTACATCGAGAATTGTGTGTTGTGTTTTGCAAAAAGTGTTTTATGAAATTGAAAACTGAGTCAAAGGCTGAGAATTAGTGTCTGGTTTTGCAGATTTGGTGTGTGCTTCTGCTGTTTGAGTGTCAGCTTTCAGAAATTGTGTGACAATAGTTAAAGCTGCTCATCTGGAAGGAAACAGAGAGAGAGAGAGAGAGAGAGAGAGGAACACCTGGAGTAATCCTCAGGACTGAGATAAAGAGAAAGATGAAGAGAGATAACAGGACAAAAGCAGGGTCAGCTGAACGCCGAGGGCCGGATCTGCAGATGAAAGAAGATCGATATACGTCTGGATTACGGACAGAATTACAGACCAGCACAGAGCTGGAGAAACAGCAGCGCCTGCAGAAACACAGATACACTTTGCTGGAGCTTCAGGGTTTACTCTTCAGTTCTGCTGCGTCTGAGGATTAACATGTTTGTGGACAAGAAACCTAATAAAACCCAAAGATGCTTGAAGCTCATGCCTTCGCTACAGCCTTGAAATAAAGATGCAGTCTCAGGGCAGGATGGGATTTCATTGGAAAGCCGAGATGCTGTGATGAGAATTAATACTACAAACCGTCCGAGGATCCAGCATTATAACAGACAATTCATTCTGGGAAAACATTAATGACTGTATCGCTGTGAGAACGAGCGTAATTTATCATGTGTACAGCCATATCTCCATATCTGACTGATGATCCATCTTAAGACTTCATCAATAATTCCACATTAACATATGAGCTCATATTGGTGTTTGATTATGAGCCTAGCTAACCAGACGCACAGTTTTCACCTGCTGGATGATAAAATAGCTGAAAAAGAAATATAATAATAATAATAATAATAATTTATTTTTAAAAATATTATAATACTATTGTACAGTAAAATAAAATATTTATTACTAATACTAATAAAATACTATTGTACAGTAAAACAAAACATATTTAATAATAATCATTTCGTTTTAAAAATACTATAATATTATACAGTAAAATAAAATATTTATTATTAATACTATAATAAAATGCTATTGTACAGTAAAAATATTAATAATAATTCAATATAAATTAATAATAATAATAAATTATTATTTAAAAATCCTACAATAAAAATATTATCGTACAGTAAAATAAATTATTATTATTGTTGTTGTTGTTGTTGTCGTAATAAAAACATTTTTATTTTATTAAATAATAAAAATTACACAAATTACTATAATGAAATTACTATCTGATAATAATCTAACAGTTGTAGTTATTGAAGCTGCTGCTGCTCTTAACATATTTTTATTACATTATAAAAATAAACATTACTATAATGAAAATACTATTGTATGTAAAACAAAAACAAGCAATAATAATAATAATGATGATAATAATAATAATAATAATAATATAAATAATTACTATAATAAAATACTACTGTAAAATAAGTCTAATATTTTTATTATTATTGTTGTTGTTAAAATGTTTTCATTTTATTAAATTATAAAAATGTAACAAATAACTATCATAAAAACACTATTCTGTGTATAAAAAGGTATTTAATAATAATTATTATTATTATTATTTTACAGAACAATAGCAAAATTACAATACTCATGAAAGTCTTAATTTCTTCTTTGTTTTCAAACATTATTTTGACAGCTTTTTGTGCACTTCAGCAACCGCCCAAAGCTCAGAAACTCCTGACAGCACGCTTTCTCCCTCATTAAACTGCTAGACTCAAATACAAACTGTTTGTCTGATACAGAACAAAAGACCAAATGAATCATTTCTGCTGACTGGGTGACCTGTATTCTATACTTATTTTGCAATAACGGCCGATTATCTGTCACTTTATAGGCCTACAGTGGATTAAATCCAGCATCAAAGAGAAATTGAGTGTTTGATTTCTCAGTTTGTGCTGGATGAAGCAGGCTGGCTGCTAAATGAGCCGAGAGTCTCTCACATCTGCTGGAGAATCAGAGCGACTCCTGGTTTAGAGGATCGGAGGGATTGAGAGCGCTCTGGTTTTTAATGTGCGTATCAATGGACCATCAGCTCCACACCTGCTCTCCTGACATACAGCAGTCTCACGAGTCCAGCTTCTCACAGCGATGGGATACGAAGCAAAAGGGCCAGTGATTCTCATCAGTTCAAATCTGCATCAAAAGCCCTGTTCGCTCCACACCTCCATCTCTGCGATTACAGCAAGACTTTCACCTGCTTTATGCTGTCATACTGCAGTCAGTAACAAACATGAAACACATGATCCCTCATAATGCATTCAGGTCTGGAACAGATACAAACATTTCTAAAATATGTATAGTTTTTATTAAGGGAACGAAACTTTGCAAATGCTTTAAAACCCTCAAAATACACATCATTTATTTTTTTCAGATTTTTTATAATTATTTTTCAAGAGATGTAACCTTTAAGGGGAGGCACTGCAGCCACAAACACTGTTTTTTCATGCACCTGTCAAGTTTGAGATTTTGGGCTTTTTGGTTTTTCATAAGGATGCACGATATTATCGGACTGATATCGGAATCAGCCGATAATGGCTTTAAAAGTAAAACAGCCCACACAAATAACATTTAGACTGTGTTTCTGATTAAATAAATCAGTTATTAATGTCATAAAATAATGAGTAGGTTTTGATTTAAAGGTCAGAAACTATAGCTTACATGAAAAAAAAAATCAAATTAAATAATTTTATATATACTGATTTATTAATTAATGTGTAATATGTTTTATTTTTTAAACAAATCATGAGCTCTAAAAGATTTTCAGAATTTTTACAACTTTTGTTTTAGACCATCTACTAATGTTAAATCTTGGGGGGGGGGGGAGGGGGGGGGGGTGCAGCCATTGATATAGTTTATTTATAGTTATTTTCAAAGCTTTAATGTACTCTTAAAAAAAAACATAATTATTTTTATTTAATTCTAATAAATAAGTAAATAACAAGCAAAATTAAATTAAATTTCTGCACAGGAGAGACTTGGTGTTGTTTCCAAACAAAAGGAAATATTTACGAGGGCTATAGAAACTATAGTATTTGGACAGCAGCATCTGAAACACAATAACAGCAGGTTAGTGAGCCTCTGACAGCAAAAACCCTCAATTAGATCAAATTACTTCTGATGCACTGCAACATGATAGTCCCGTCGTCCTGACTGTGACGTCCAGCAGAATGTTTGAAGTATATGGCATTATTAGTAATTGCTCAGACTGATGGACCATTAGTGCAACTGCACAACAGTTTATGTCTCCAAATGTAAAGCTTGTTTGTTTCTTCAGATGGTTTAAGGGTTGATCATCGTAGCATTAAACTTGAAACCGTCTTGAAAAGACGCTACAGCGCTTTGCAAAACTGAGATTGAATTAAGAATGTCTTTCCAATTCGAGAAGATCTCGTGTTATTTCTGGAGCGAGAGCAGCATTTGAGCAGGAGGTCTGGTTTGGACGGCGGCCCAGAATGGGGTCCAGTCTTTCTGCTGCTTGACCAGTAATTACATTAGCTGCTAGCGCCCTGAGCGCTGCCTTTCACATGCTAATCCCAGCAAACCTGCAGCCCGGAGTCTAATGGCTTTTATTAGCGCAGATCTGAGCGAATGAATCAGCTCCAGCTAATGGGCGGAATTAAAACGCCAGCCCTTGTGTGGCGTGTTTGTTCGTGACTGCGGCAGCTAATCTCCACTTAGCGGCCATTTTGGCTCTGATGAGTTGATGCTTGAGGAGGCGGCGAGTCTGACGTGTAACGGCGAGCGCTCCAGAAATCATTAAGACACTAAGAACAAGCTCTTGTGTTAAAAACAGACTGATGAAGTACAACGCAAGTGAACAGAAGATGCATAATTAAGATGCATTAAATACTGCTCAACTTAATCAATACATTAAAGATGCATATCCTGCCACTACACTGCAAAAATCATATGCGCATTCATATTTGGTCAAAATAATCACAAAATCCTCAAAACAAGATGAATTCATTTTGCAGAGTACAAGTACAGAACCAAAGAAATGCAATCTGCATTTAGCAGAAATATAAAATATAAAATATAAAACAAAAAGCAATATAAAATTAATTATATGTGTATATAATAATAATTATATATATATATATATATATATATATATGTGTGTGTGTGCGTGTGTGTGTGTGTGTGTATGCATAATTATTATATACGCTTATAAATATATATATATATATATATATATATATATATATATATATATATACACACACACTGTAAAATATTATGATTATAATTATTATTACTATTATTATTATATGTTATTCAAACTATTATATATACATATTGTTGTATGTTGTATTTTTATTATTTGTATTAATTTGTTGTATTTTTAAAATGTCACATGGCCTATTATATTTATTTTATTATACATAATATTTAATATTTATTTTATTATACAAAACATTTACTATACATTATATTTATATTATATTAAAATATATTTATTTAAATATTATTAGGGTATATAAGATTTAGAGGCAGAGAAAAAAAAAGTATTTTCTATCGTGTTGATTAATCTGATGGGTTCATTGTTTTAAGATTTATGTTTATTGCACACCAAAAGTTTAACCATGTCAGTCCAATCTCAATCAACACAGATGCCATGCATTTAAAACACTGCTCAACATCAAACACTACATTAAACTAAGTGAAAAATGCTACTTTTGTAACATTTTTTGCATGAACTAAAACTACCAAAAGTAACACAAGTATCAGTATGAGCTAATCTAAAACAAGTTATCTAAGTAGAGATTGGCTCATGCTTGCATGAAAATAAGACATTATCGGCCATAAAACAATTCTCTGAGGCTCACTGTCCTCATAAACCTGAACCTACAGGGGAATCCTGGTCAGAAGTGTTCTTTAACGTCTGTGTAACCCGTGTAAAGTGAGTTCTCAATACCATGGCAATGTGACAAAATCACCTGCTTCAGGAAACAGATCCCACCGTACCTCTGTCTTGTCATTTATCATGATTTCTCCATTGGATTGAATCTCAATGAGGGAGCGAATGGGATAAATACTTTATTTATGTAAATCCACAGTGACAAAAAGCTGATGAATTACATAAGCAACTTCTGCTCGCTGGCCTCATTCACTCCATCACGCCAGGAATTCACTGCAACTTTCTACCAAGACACTGACTTCATAAATGATTTCAAGGAGCATTTTAACCAAATAAAAACTGTGCTGTCCATTTATGTCAAATGTATCAAGTAAGTCAAGTAAAAACACGACTAATTTCCATCTGTCATTTCTCCAGCTTAACTAGTCTACTAATAAAACCGAGAGGAAGCATCAGAATATGATGTTTTTGTCATGAAAACAACCAAATCGAGTAGTAATGGCAAGGACATGTTGTTTCTTACTGAGAAACACAAACCACGGCAGCATAAACAGTAGATCATTACTGGTTATTTTCATTAACTAAAACTTAAAAAAAAAAAAATATATATATATATATATATATATACAAACTGAAAATAAAATAAAACATAAATTAAAAAAAAAAAAAAACTTTTATTTCAGGTGGTTGCCAATGCAGCATTGCTCATAAAGGTAAATTACTAAGTTAAAAAAAAAAAAAATATATATATATATATATATATATATATATATATATATATATATATTTTTTTTTTTTTTAAACAATAATTTACCTTTATATTTAACGCTTCATTGTTTAGTTATTAAATTATTTATTTAATAATAAATTGTTTTATTTAATTTATTTCTAATTAAATCAAACAATTAAATTTATTATTAAATAATAACAATAGTTTTAAATATATTGTATTTACTACTTATTATTTTTATTTAATTATTATATTATTTATTAATAATAACAAAACAAAACAATAAATAGTTTTAATTTATATTTAATTTATATTTAATTTATATTTAATTTATATTTAATTTATATTTAATTTATATTTAATTTATATATATATATACAAACTGAAAATAAAATAAAAAAAAAAAATATATATATATATATATATATATATATATATATATATATATATATATATATATATATATATATATATATAATAACTATAATTGTAATTTCAGCATCATCAAACAGAATTGCCAAAATAAATGAAATTTCCAGAAAATAAGTCGCACTGGGTCAGATAAGATTGCATTGTTGAGAGAGGAGCACTAATAGATTTTCATTCAGTGTATAAATCATGTTTTACAATTCAATTCAGAAATAATGTAAAATACAGATAAATAAAAAATGTACAAACATTATAAACACTATAACGATGTATTTTAGCTCCCTAAATTCACAACAAATCCTTTAAATACAGTGTAGTGGCATTCAGAACATAGCAGGAATATATTAGTATTCATTATAGACAATATTTATTATAAACACCAAGCCTAAATGCATTTATTTCAAGCCAAACTGAAAGCACTGGTGTGTATGAAATGCAAATTATACAAATAAACTCGATGTTCCTCTCTCATTCGGCTCGAATCCAGATGTGTGGCTTTGAACATGTTTTGCATGCTTGATGTTAACTGATTGTACAAGATGCTTTTGATAACGAGTCGCAGCACATTTCAGATGATAAAAAACACAATTTATATTCCAGAAAGAGCTGATGAAGCCATTTAGAGGAGAGTAAATCAGAAAAATCTAAAATGCTGAGAAAAAAAAAAAAAAAAATTTTTGAAATATCCCATATGAAAATCAGAAATCCAGCAACTAGTTCTTACATTTTGCCAAGTTGTGTAAACTAAACTAAACTAAACTAAAGTAATAAAAAAAAAAATAAAATAAAATAAAAAAAAAAAAAAAAAATAAAATAAAAAAAAAAAATCTTGCATATATAAAAAAAAATTAAATAATACTTAATTTTCAGCCTATTCACATATATATTAATTGTTAATAAAATTAATCATTCTTCAATCAGAGGAACCAATCGATTCAAAATGTGTACAAATGAGGTAAAGTACATATTTTTCACTAAATGAACACAAGGAAACCCCATGTGAACATAATTTAATTTATATTATCGCAAATATAAAAACCTGTTGCATAAAGCTTGCCAATCAGATTGAGGCTTGCTGTTTTGTGCTGAGCATGCATCAGACGCTCCAGGAAGAGTTTTGGATTCTCTGGTGAAGCATGCACGAGCATGAAATCCCTCACAAGAGCAGATCAAACAGAGAGCGGCGTCTCACTCACCCTGATGTTGTCCGGATGAAGGCCGCCGGGATGTTTGTCCATGTACTGACACAGATCTGTGTGCTGGACGGAGAGAGAGAGAGAGAGATGTGAGACACTGACTCTGAACTAAACACACAGAACTGACTCAAAGTATACTAACACACTGCACACAAACAATGGCAAACATTCTTAACTAGATGTTCAAATCAACCAAATCTCAGAAACTTCTCGGCTAACATTTTTGATTTTGTAACATATATAGTAATAAAACCCAAAATATGAATTGTCACAGACATATTTACTGAGTAATTCACAATTTTTTTGGGGAGGGTCAAGATTCAGAGCCAAATTACAGGAGGATAAAATGACTTCAGAAAGACGGCAGCATCATTATTTTATTTTAACAGATTGGTAGCTCTATTAGTAAAATCTGTCGACTTTAACAATCCTTGCAATGGTGATGATAAAAAAAAAAAAGAGTTTTAAAATCAATTTTATAAATTTTTTGATAAAATAATTTATTTAATAATAAATTGTTGTATTGCTTTCAAATTAAATAAAACAATGTATTATTATTATTAAAGATTATAATAATAATAATAATAATAATAATACGTGTTTTAAATATATATTTAATATTTGTCATTATTTATTATTTAATTATTAAACTGATTTAATAATACATTATTGTACTGACTGGAAATCATATAGAACAATTCATTATTAAATAGTAATAAAAATAATAATATTTTTAAATATATGCATTATGTTTATTGTTTATTTATCATTATTGCATTTATTTAATAATACATTGTTTATTTATTACATTTTTAACAAATACATTTATTACATTTTCTTATTATTAATAATATAGTTTTAAAATATATTTATTATTTAATTAAGAAATTATTTGAATTTAATTAGAAATAAAACTATTTTAATTATTTTTTCAGTAAATGACTTACACATATTTATCAACATTACTTTTACTTTGAGGACCATTTTGGATGTTTTTATTTCTCACTGCAGTGCATTATGGGAATTTCTACAGACACATAATGTGGATCTGTGGAGGAGTGTGTGGCGGTGCATGTAAACACAGACCGCGGGAGAGAGAATTACCCACAATGCTCTGCTCTCCACTGATGTTTGCAAACACCTGCAGATAAACGCATTTTCTTTCATGAATAATGCATCGGCGCTCAAACACGTCGCTGTCAATCATTATTAACACTCGCCACGCAAAATCAATTGATTTCCTCGCCACCAAACCCTGTGTTTGTTAGCGGCGCGTCTGAACGCAAGTGAAATGAGTCTCAGAGTAATATAAAGCTCAGCGGACTCCAGATATCAATAGCTCAGCCGCCGTCCAATCTTCGCCTTTTGATTGTTTTCTTTGACACCCGACGTGTTAGCTTAGCTCTCATGAATAAATCCATCTTACGCTCATCCAATTTAGCCGGAGGACGTACGATCCACAGGAAAATACTGTTTACCAGAGGAAAAAGAAATCTGGTATATCAGACAACGACTGGGACGAGAAAAGCACACAATGCAAAATAAGGCTAATCAGAGAACAGAGTCTGTGACACTGACCTCGTCACAATAAAAATAACTAAATATATAAATAAAAATGTACATAAATAAATAAAAATAAAACACTGCGTGCTCAAAACCAGCAAACCTCAACAAAACAAAAAAAATAAAATAAAATAAAACAAAACACCAGAAAACCAGAAAACCGCAGCAAAATACTAAAATAAAATAAAATAATTAAATTAAAAAATATGCTCAGGACCCTAAAACCAGCAAACCATAAATACATAAATAAGTAAACACACACACACACACACACATATATGTGTGTGTGTTTGTGTGTGTGTGTGTGTGTTTACCTATTTATGTTTTACTTATTTATGTTTTACTTATATATATATATATATATATATATATATATAAAACACCAAATGTGCCCAAGACTACAAAATCACAACCAACAACAACTTTTAATAATAAAATAAAAGTAATAAAATAAAAATTAATTATATAAATTAAAATAAATGTGCCCAAGACCCTAAAACCAGCTAACCACAGCAAAGTAATAAAATGAAAAATAAAACATTAAATATAAAATAATATAAAATATAATAAATGTGCCCTAAAGTCAGCAAACCACAGCAAAATAATTATTAATATTAATAGGTAATATTATTTATTAATAAAATAAAATAAAATAAAATATGCCCAAGACCATTGATCTGTGTCAATGTTCCCCAGTGCACTGACCTTTCTATGAAGCAAACATCAAATGCATCTCATAACATTTAGAGAAAGCAATGTGTGAGGAAAAAAGCCTATTCTTTCTATGAAGGATCAAATCAATCATCAAGACTGACAGGAGTTTCAACCTACAACCTGTTTTCCTGACGTTCCTTTTTTCCTTCATGAGAACTCGTGACATCCCGCCTAAATAACGGTCCTCTCAAGTGCACGAGCAATAAGTCAAGTGCACGTATCGTTTAAGTGGACAATTATTTTTATGCGTGCTGGGAACATAAATGTATTGAGTTAGTAATAAGAGGCATGTTCTCCTGACCTTTAACTCAGTGTCTGGTTTTTCTTACTGTACAGATCAGTATTAATGAGCTAAAGGAATAATTCATGTGCGAATGCCTCTCTGGAGGAGCTCCAGCTTCCACTGAAGAAGTAAAATCATGTTTTAAAGATGAACTTTGTGATTTCAAACCCATCCGAATCAAACGTGTCTGTGTTTTAGTCATGTTAGCTAACTGAGGCGGTCCTGTGGATTTAGACTGAAGCTCAATCAAGGTCAAATAAAAGCTGGTGATTCAAGTACTTACTGCTGGTGTAAACAAAACAAATTAAAATAAAATTATGTGATTATTATTATAATTATATAATAAATCAATTATAAAAAATAAACAATTATTAATAAGAAACCAACAGTAAAAAAGTACAAAAAAACATGTACAACAAGCTAAAGTATAATAAAAAGGCAATAAAGTATTAAATAAAATGAATAAATATGTTTATACTAAAAGGAATCTTTTTTATAAAAATAAAATAAATGTTATTTATTTTAATTTAAAACAAAACAAAACAAAGTAAAATAAATGTTATTGTGTGATTACTTTTATAATTATTATAATTATAATAAATCAATTATAAAAATAAACAATTATTAATAAGAAACCAACAGCAGAAAAGTAAAAAATAAAATAAAATAAAATAAAATAAAATAAAATAAAATGTACAACAAGCTAAAGTATAATAAAATGCAATAAAGTATTAAATAAAATGAATAAATATGTTCATGTTAAAATGAATCTTTTTATCAAATTTAATACATCTTGTATTTACAAAAAAATAAAATAAAATAAAATAAAATAAAAAAATAAATAATAATAAAAAAATAAAAATTAAAATAAAATAAAATAAAATAAAATAATAAAATAAAATAAAATAAAATAAAATAAAATAATAAAATAAAATAAAATAAAATAAAATAAAATAAAATAAAATAAAATAAAATAAAATAAAATAAAATAATAAAATAAAATAAAATAAAATAAAATAAAATAAAATAAAATAAAATAAAATAAAATAAAATAAAATAAAATAAAATAAAATAAAATAAAATAAAATAAAATAAAATAAAATAAATAAAAGTGTGCCCAAGAAAACCAGCAAACCACATCAGCCTAATGAATCTGCTGAACCAGTTAACATCCTTACGCAGTTTTTTGCCGGCAGGGAAGAGAAGCTAAAGCTCCTGACCAGACGTTCCCTGCAGACGGATACGATCGTCCCGTTAGGCTCATTAACACTTACACTGGCATTTCTGAAGCTGCTCCAGACGTTAAACAGGACCTTTAAGAGAGCACCGAGGCAAACGGACCGTAATGATTGATCACATTAATGCTTTACCTCAGTCTCACGACCACAACAATCCTATCAATCTCTCTCTCCATTTCTGCCAGTTACCAGCCCTTGCTCTTTTCCATGCAGCAACAGACAATAATCAATTTAATTTAAACTCAAAAGTCTTTAAATGTATTTTTCAGTCTGTTCAATGCACTAATCTATCATATGACTTGAGCAGGAATATACCTGGAATATACATCATATTATGGTCTTTTAAGGTGTCTTTTGTGAATATCTGGAGCCTAAAATCTCCTTTTGTGACTGTGAAAAAAATATATTTTTATAATATATGAACTTAATATGAACTTGAGCAGAGCTATTATTTTTATTAGCAATTTAGCAATAATAATAATAATAATAATAATAACACAATTATAAATAATAAGAAACTAAAAGTGAAATCAAAACTCAAAATAAAAGTCGAAAATGTACAATACACTAAAATAAAATGCAATAAAGTATTTTTTTTTATTTTTTTTATTTAATAAATAGTTTAGAAAAATCACATAAAATAATGTGCCCAAGATAATAAAATAAAATAAAATAAAATATTGGACAGTATAAATCACTGTTCACTTGCATTATTATTGTTATATTGTTAGGGTTATTATTATATTTATAATTATAATAAATTAATGATAGATAATAAAAAGTAAACAAAGAATTCTAAATAATAATGAATAAGAACCTAAAAGTAAAATATGTGTATTTGTGCTTGACAGAAGACCACACAGGACCAGAACGGCATGAGGGCGAGTAAACGATGACAGAACTCGTATTGCTCTCTGAATTATCCTGTGCTTTAATAGGCAGCTCATTGCGTCTCTGTGTGGAAACAGTGAGGCGTTCCTGGGGCCAGAGCTGCAGGACGGAAACAGAAACAGGACTGAAGCTTCAAAGCATGAGGAGAACCTCAGGCTGGAGTGATGCTGAGCAAAGCTCATATAAAAGAGTCTCAAACATCAGATACACGGCTCGAGAGGCTCAGGAACAGACGGGAAAACACTGATCTTTCAGAGTGGAGTTACAGAAAATAACATGGATTAAACACTATTTCTAAAGGAGACGTTGTGATACTCACCACATACTCAAAGACCAGCGTCAGGGTTTCCTTGGTGTGAATGATGTCGTGGAGCAGCACGATGTTTGAGTGTTTCAGGCCTTTCAGCAGAGACGCTGCACACAAACACAACACACCAATCAATGCCAACACTCTCATTTAGACTGAAATCTGAAAATCAGACACCAATACATGGATTTAAATATAAAAAAGCTATACATTTTGCTGATAAGAGGCTTTTCACGCCCAGATGAACCCTGTAAACAGAAACCCTGCTATATATATATATATATATATATATATATATATATATAAAATGAACTTGCACCCAATCCTGAGCAAAACTATTGTTTTTATTAGGCTTTATTTATTTATTTATTGTTTGTTAGAATTATTATAATAAATAAAATTATAAAAAATAAACAAGCAACTATAAATAGTAAATGAAAAAATTAATTAACAAAATGTAATACAACAAAAATGTTATAAACTTAAAGTAAAATAAAATGCAGTAAAGTATTAAATAAAATATTTGAATCAAACAATAAATATTAAAAATAATTAAAAATAATTAAAAATAAAATAAAATAAAATAAAATAAAATAAAATAAAATAAAATAAAATAAAATAAAATAAAATAAAATAAAATAAAAAAGCTTGGACATTCTCCTTTTATGTTTCAAAAGAAAATAAGATAGAAATAATAATAATAATAATAATAATAATAATAAAAATAATAATAATTAGAAGTAGTAGTAGTAGTAGTAGTATTAAATAATATTCATATTTTTATTATCCAAAGTGCTTTATAATAATTTAAAATAATTTAAAATCAATTTTCCACACAGGAAAAGCCGAATATTCACCAGAAGAGACGGACAGCAGCTCGTAAGTGTTGCGATACTTAGTCATAGATCTGTTGTTTAAATTATTTACCTGCTGTTGGGAAGGAATACTTTCGTTTCCCTTCTATTTCTATTCTGCATTTTCGTTGAGGTTTCGTTGTTTGATTGCACTTTCTGTTAATTATAATAATTTGCACCTCGGCTAAGAAGGAACCTGGATCATTTTCAGTGCTCCTTGCTAGCGAAGTGTTAGTTTCGTCTTGAGTTATTTGCACAAGGCTATTGGCTGGGCCAATCAGAAGCCGGCCACAGCTGTTTTCACGGTAGTGTGTTAGGCTGTATTTATCAGAGGTCCGAGCGCTGACGCGGAAGCATCAGCGGAAGCGTTCAGCCTCCTCGTGTGAAGACAGACGAGGGTAAAGACCATCGACTTTTCCTGCGCGAATTTAACCGAGCAACGACACGGCGACACACTTAAGTATCTTTTCTTTTTCCCCTTCCCTTACACACTCTCCGTTTCCATCCTCTTTCCTGCCACCTCTATCATGTGTTTCCAAACTATTCGGTTCTCTCTCAACCACGCTCTAACGTCCCACGCAGACGGCAACGTAACCCTGCTAACCTGCGCCTTATCTCTACCTCCTCCACTACACCTCTTTCCTTCTCTGTGGGTCTCTGGAATTGTCAGTCAGCTGTCAACAAAGCTGACTTCATTTCTGCTTTTTCTTTAAAATCCACGCTCAGCATCTTGGGCTTGACTGAGACCTGGATTCGTCCAGAAGACTCAGCAACCCCAGCTGCTCTCTACTAATCTCTCTTTCTCACACCCCGGCAAGTTGGCCGGGGTGGAGGCACTGGTCTGCTCATTTCTAACAATTGGAAATACTCAACCCGCTCTTCCCTATGCAATTACAACTCATTTGAATCTCATGCCATTACTGTATCAGCTCCGATAAAACTCCAGATCGTGGTCATTTACCGTCCCCTAGCCAAATTCTAGCCACCTTCCTAGAGGAGCTGGACGGGTTGTTGTTCTCTTCGTGGGGATGGCACTCCACTCCTAGTCTTTGGTGATTTCAACATTCACCTAGACAAGCCTTATGCTACAGACTTCCATGCACTCCTAGCTTCGTTTGATCTCAAACGCCTTACCACTACTAGCACGCACAAATCAGGCAACCAACTTGACTTAATTTACACACGCAATTGTACTGCAGATAACATTCTGGTACAACCGCTACATACTGGACCATTTCTTCATTACATTTACATTACACTTTGCTTCTCCTGTGCCACCAACCCCTACCAGTTACTTTTAGACGAAACCTGCGCTCCCTTTCTCCTTCCCATCTTTCCTCTGTGGTATCCTCCTCTCTTCCTTCACCCACCCATTTCTCATCTCTGGATGTAAACGCAGCTACTGAGACTTTATGCTCTACCTTAACCTCTTGTCTAGACGACATTTGTCCTCTCTCCTCTAGGCCCGCACGGGCTGCTCCTTCCAACCCCTGGTTATCCGAGGTTCTTCGTGAACATCGGACTACACTCAGAGCGGCAGAGAGAAAATGGCGCAAATCAAACGATCTGTCGGACCTCAGTAGGTACCAGTCTATGCTCACATCCTTCTCTGCTAAAGTCCACACTGCCAAATCCTCACATTTCCGCAACAAGATCGACAGCGCTCCAGACATGCGTAATCTCTTCAGAACATTTAATTCTCTCCTCTGTCCCCCTCCACCTCCTCCCTCCACCTCTATTACAGCTGATGACTTTGCCACTTTCTTTACAGACAAAACTAGATCAATCAGTGGTCAGTTTTCACCTCCACGCACACAGGACCCTCACCCTACCACATCCACTGCTAAAACTCCCATCTTTTCTTTCTGTCCACTCACTGAAGCTGAAGTATCCAAGCTTCTCCTCTCCAACCATCCTACAACATGTCCTCTTGACCCAATCCCTCACACCTTCTCCAAGCAATCTCACCCACACTCTTACCTGCACTCACACACATCATCAACACATCCCTACTCACAGGTAACTTCCCATTGCGTTCAAGCAGGCTCGGGTAACCCCACTGCTCAAAAAACCTACATTAAACACTTCTCTTATAGAAAACTACAGACCTGTCTCTCTCCTTCCGTTCATAGCGAAAACACTTGAACGAGTTGTCTTCAACCAAGTCTCACTGTTTCTTTCACAGAACGACAAACTGGATGCTAAACAGTCAGGTTTCAGGAGGGGCCATTCAACTGAGACTGCGCTTCTCTCGGTCACTGAAGCCCTGCGAATTGCAAAAGCCCATTCCAAATCATCAGTCCTCATTCTGCTGGACCTATCTGCCGCTTTTGACACTGTCAATCATCAGATACTCCTGTCCACCCTCTCATCACTGGGCATCTCTGGCATTCCACTTCGCTGGTTTGAATCCTATCTCACTGGTAGGTCTTTCAGGGTGGCCTGGGGAGGTGAGGTATCCAAAGCACATACACTGGTCACTGGGGTTCCTCAGGGATCAGTTCTTGGACCCCTCCTCTTCTCCACATACACTACATCACTGGGTCCCATCATACAGGCACATGGATTCTCCTACCACTGCTATGCTGATGACACACAGCTCTATCTCTCTTTTCAACCAGATGATCCAACGGTAACTGCAAGGATCTCAGGTTGCCTGGCGGACATCTCGGCATGGATGAAAGAACATCACCTGCAGCTCAACCTGGCAAAGACTGAGCTTCTTGTCCTCCCTGCCACTCCGACTCTACAGCATGACTTCACGATCCAGTTAGGTTCATCAACAATAACCCCATCAACTTCGGTCAGAAATCTTGGTGTAATCTTTGATGATCAGCTGACCTTCAAAGACCACATTACAAAAACTGCTCGATCTTGCAGGTTTGCACTATATAACATCAGAAAGATCAGGCCCTTTCTGACAGAGCATGCTGCACAACTTCTTGTCCAGGCCCTTGTCATTTCTAGGCTGGACTATTGCAATGCTCTTCTGGCTGGACTTCCGTCTAATACAGTCAAACCTCTACAAATGATTCAGAATGCAGCGGCACGACTGGTCTTCAATGAGCCCAAAAGAGCCCATGTTACACCTCTCTTTATCTCCCTGCACTGGCTACCAATCACGGCTCGCATCAAGTTCAAGACACTGATGCTTGCATATAGAACAACCACTGGCTCAGCACCCGTTTACTTGCACTCTCTATTAACAAACTACATCCCCTCCAGAAATCTGAGATCTGCTAGTGAGCGACGCCTCGTGATACCATCACAGAGAGGCGCAAAATCACTCTCTAGATCATTCTCATTCACCATTCCTGGCTGGTGGAACGATCTTCCCACCTCTATCCGGAATGCTGGATCCCTGTCAATCTTCAAGCAACAACTGAAAACTCATCTCTTTCGACAGCACTTGACTTCATCCTAAACTTAAAAAAAAAAAAAAAAAAAATTATCTTTACTTATTCCTTCCTTTGGTAGTTTGTATTTATTTGAACAATGTCTGAGACTTGGTGTTGCAAGCACTTCGTATGTCTGATTGCCTCTTCAAGATTAATCGCTCGATGTATTCCCCAATTGTAAGTCGCTTTGGATAAAAGCGTCTGCTAAATGACTAAATGTAAATGTAAATGTAAAGGAAACAGAAACGGTGGCTGTCAAGCACCTTAAAGCCTCATAACACAAAATGTATAAAGTGTCAAGCTTCAAATAAAAGAGCAATAAATTAAAGAACAAATAGCTTTTAAGACTTTGAATCTTCAAAGGTTTATGAAAAATAAACATGCTGCTGAGGACAGAATGACTATTACTCCATATATTAGCATGTAGATAGAGCTGTATTCCTGCTAGATCTGCAGATCATTTACAGACTGAAGATGATGGAAACGGAGAAAGCATCGCCGCAGGGACAGGAAACGGCTCTCGGAGCTTCCTGTCTATTATTCCAGCTTACACAAGAACACTGCAATTAAAGCTAATCATCAATCCTCAGCAGTCAGCAGCAAAGCCTTCGTTTACATTGATGTTCTATGAGTGTGTTTGCCATATTTCTCAGATCAGACGTGTTTTTCTTCACATTACAAAACGCAATGGCTGCAGAACACAGAAATCTCGTCTCAGAGAAGAAAACACTCAGAACGGTTTAATTTACTACAAAGACGGAGCGAAACACTTCAAGTGTGTTTCAAGATGAACAGCAAACAGATTTGCATCTGTGGAAAATGAGACTCATTTTTCAAGGGCAAAACAAAAGCTCACATATTGAGAAAAACAAGGGAAATCTGGATTACGTGAGTCATATACATCATGTGAAAATACTGTATAAATAATAAACTACATTTAATAAAATCCTTTTACACTATTCTGTTAGTCTTTTGTGAAATCACTTTAACAAACAAAAGCCAGTTCCTGAATGACATCAATCTAGAGGAAGTGACATCGTTTTAGTGGGAAATTAGCAACACTGACCAAAAATGTAAAAATAATAATTATTTTATTTTTAGAATTATTATTATAATTATAAACAATAATAACAAATAATATTATGCATAATAAAAATAAATAGGAAAATGCAAGTAAAATAAAAAGTAAATATTAAAAATATACAATAAACTGAAGTAAAATTAAATGCAATAAAGTATTAAGTAAAATAATTATATTATATAATATTTGTTAATTATTTTGATTGATGACTTCTTATTTATTTAATTGTGTTATGATGAAATAAAATAATTAAAACAAGAAAATTAAATAAAATAATAATGACATTTATTTGTTAATTTTAGGCATGGGACGATAACCGGTTTCAAGGTTTACCGCGGTTTGGAAAATTCACGGTTTCAAAACCACTAAAATTTAGTGGTATGCGCAGTATTTTTACGTGTCGTCAAAGACGGAAAGTGCAGGACTCTCTCAGTAGTGAGCAGTGAAGAGCGTAACGAGTCACACGACGCCTCCTCCTCCGGACAGCGGTCAGTGAGAGTCACCTGTGTGTAGGATGATGGCAGACTAAAGTACTACGTTTCTGCGATTTAGTACAATACATTTAGCTGGTATCACATCTATAATTTTAAGCCTCCTGCCATTTTTTACATCTGTTCAAAATCACGTCATTTAAAAAAGAAACAAACTGCTGGCTCTCAGGTGTCTTTTATACGAGAGACCGTTTGTGTGACACACTCACGCTCTCTCCTGATGTGTATGTGCACACATCTTTGTACCTCACCGCTCATAACTTGGACTGAAAGATGAATGTGTAGAAAGTGAGCATGTCTCCAAAAACCTTGTTGAGCTGCAGGTTTAATGGCTGCATTTTTTATTTTTTACAGAAATTGTTTTGATTTATGTTTTTGATTATTGAAATGTAGGTTTAGGTTAAGTATTATTATTATTATTGTTGAGCTGCAGGTTTAGACTCACTTAAGTGACTGCACGTATTTTAATTAACAAGAATTCAATTATTTATATTAATTATTTAGCCTGACATATTTACCATTCCAAAATGTTTCTTAAAAATAAAATGTATTGTGTTCAGTGGAAAAAACGTTGTTTTTTACCCAGACATTTAAAAATAACATATTTTAGAGCTGTAATCGCAATACCGTGATACCGTGATATTTTTTATCTAAGGTTATCATACCGTCAGAATCTCATACCGGCCCATGCCTAGTTAATTTGTATGTATTAATTAAAATACAACAACACAATAAATAAAATAAAATACCATAAAGTGCTTAAAATAATAAATTAAATTAAATTAAATTAAATTAAATTAAATTAAATTAAATTAAATTAAATTAAATTAAATTAAATTAATAAAAAGGTGACAGTATAAATCACTGTACACTTGCAGCATTTGAAAAAACAAAGCTTGGATATTCTCATTTTATGTTTCAGAAAAAAAGAAGATAGAAAGTCAAACAGAGACAGAACTACATGATGACATAATAACAATAATAATAATAATAACAACCAACACCTGTAAGTATCATTAATAGATTTGATCAAAAGACACAAATCACATAGAATAATTAAAAATAAAGATATGAAAAATATAAAAATTAATTTCATGCTGACTGTCAATCCCTCACTGAGCAATGACTAACTTCAGCTCTTTTCTCATTTTCTTGTCTAGCTTAGAATTTAATTTTTTTTTTTTTTTTTTAGACTGATTATTCACACAGAGCAGATTTTAATAAGAGCAGGATGTTGCTCACGATCTGTTCTCACACTGAAAATCATCCTCCACAAGAAACACATGTAATGATGCCTTCGATTTAGTCAAACTCAGGCCTTAAGATCCCGCCTGTGCAGTGTGTGAACAGAGCGATTCCTCGTTTCTCTCTCATTCTGCTCACGTTCTGCCAGCCTCAACATCTCCAGTAATTGCTGAATTAGTTCAGTGTTCAAAGCGTTTTTCTGATCCGCACAGCCCTGGATGATCGGCCCGGATCACGCAGCTCAAAAACACGCAGCGCAATTAAAATGCAGAGAGATTCTCACACGCTTCACTCAGAACAGAAAGAGAGAAAAACGCCTTTCAGGTGCCAGACTTTAACTTCAGTTTCTCTTTGTTACACGAAGGCCACATAAAACACACATATTAACTCTAGCAAGCAGGGCTAGGCGATATTTACGACTTAATTTGAACACTGTAAAAAATTACCGTTAATTTAACGGTAAAAGACTGTAAAAATGCTACAGTAAAAACTCGTTAAATGGTTAACGGTAAGTTCCCCTACTATATACAGTGAAAAACTGTATTGGACATTACATGTAATTTTACGGTGGTATACTGTTTAATTTACGTATAATATTACATATTAAAAAAAACATATAATTTACAGTATTTAAAAGCTGCTTGTGATGGGCTTTGGTTCATCATGCGACTTTCTAATCACCGCCTGCTTTTGGTGGATATCAGTGTATTACAAAACAGATTTCAGTACTTCAGTAGGTTTTTATATTAACATTATATCAGTTAATGAAATTACGGTATTTAACTGTAAATGTAAATTAAAACCGTAAAACCTAAAATGTTGCTACCGTATTTTTACAGTAAAAATGTGGCAACCACAGCTGCCGTTTTTTTTATTTTATTTTTTTTATTAATTTTAAATCAATTTCTAAATCATTTTAAAAGTTCTTAAGTTCCCTGTTTTATTATTTTTTATGATTATTTTACTTCCTTTTATGTAAAGCACTTTGTATTACCATTGTGTATGAAATGTGCTATATAAATAAACTTGCCTTGCCGTAAATTTTACAGATTTTTTTTTTACAATTAATTTAATGTTTATTTTTTAGAAAATTGAGGAATCACGATTTTGAATAGAAATATTACCAAATGTTATAATTAGACGCTTTGACAATATGCCAATGATAGCATAACCGTGTTCAGTGAAGGACCGACATTTATAGTTAATAATAGTCTACTTGTGTTATACCTTCAGTCACTTAGAATTTAATCACCTTGACTTTTTAAAGCATTTTCCTCGTATTATTTCTGAACATATAATATATATAAGACAAGTTTGTACAAGATGTAGTTGTAGTTCATGCATCTTTTCTGCTAACAAGTGATTTACATCATGTTGACAACTTCATGTGTGCTGCACTTGGAATAGAATTTACTGTAACTAGAGGATTAATAAAGAACAAGTTACTTGAATCATGTTGTAGTTACATTTTCAAGTTGACTAGTTAAAATTAGTAAAAAAATCGAGAATCGGTCAAACGTTCTGAAAAAAAATTGAGGTTTTCATTTTTTGCCATATCGCCCAGCCCTACTGGCAAGTGATGGAGAGATGGCTCACCTTCTCTAATCGCTGTGAACGGCGTTCCCTCTTCCTCCTGCAGACGAATCACTTTCAATGCAACCAGCTTCCCGTTCACCCTAAAAACACACAACATCAACAGGTTTGATATTCATCTGTATTACAGGACTGATCCGTGAAAAATAGAGCGCATTGTATAAATGTTCCTGTAAATCAAACTCTGAGATAATGGGTTCAATTCCCAGGAAATGCATGAACTAATAAAAATGCATACTTTGAAATCCAATGCAAGTCGCTTTAACACAAACAAACAAATAAATAAATAAATAATATTGCTGAGTGAAACCGTATATTAAGGGATCCAAAATATACAAAATATTATTTACATATTTAATTGTAATTTATATTATATTATAATAATATACTGTTTCACACTGAATTTGTTTATGCATTTATGTGAATTCAAACTATTTTGCACATTTTTTTAACAGATTTGGCAGAAAATAAAAATTTCTTAAATAAATAAAATTTATCTATCTGATTTATTTCATTATTTATATTTATTCATTACATTAATTATATTTAATTTAACAATGCAATAATTTGCTGTAAAGGAATGATTTAAAATAGTTTTATTTTAAAATATTAAATAGTTTATGATTTTTTTTTTTTTTTTTACGATAAAGTTAAATTAAATGATAAAACAGAATTTAGAACAATTAAAACAAATAACAGAACTTGGGGAAAAATTAAATAAAAACAATACAACGAAATATACATATATAAGTGTTGCAATAAATTATTATTCATTATTTTACATTTTAATAATTATTATATTTTAAAAAAAATTTAAATGAAAGGTTTTATGAATTCAGTTGATTGACATGATTTTTGATTATTACAATTTCATTAAACCATTAAAACCGAAACCAGAAATTGAAACAGAAAACCCAGAATTTTAAGAAAAACATATGGCCCTGTATGCAATATGATTTTATCCAATTGACTATTATCCAGAGAATATTGTTTGATAGGAGGGATTGATGATGTCATCAGAAAAGGAAAGTCGTTTCAGAGTTAGATCAAAACTACAGAGAAGCTGTTTTGTGTTTTTGTATAGAAAGCACTGATGGTTTGTGTTCAATGAGACCAGGAGCGAGTCTGAAGACAATAAACCGGGTCAGGAGTGATTTACTGTCACTTTAAGTCGATGAAATGCAATTTGGAGGCAGCGGAGTGAATCTGAACGCGCGGGTCATAATGAACTTACACACAAATGCCATCATTACTATGAAAAACACTGACAATAACGCACTATTCATTTCACGCTGGCTGGAATTTTATTTTCCAGATTTTCTCAGGCTCTGGTTTTATTACAGCAATATGAAGAATAATTTCATTCAGATTTCACATCATAATAATTATCTGCCGCTGTCTTTGCTTACAGTTGCGTTACTAAACGAGTCAAAGAGCCCAGAGAAACACAGCAGGAACAAATAAAAATAACACTGCATGCAGTTACAGAACAAACCCATACAATCTCAAAATGAATGAGGTATCAGATTATTTTGCGTAATTAAACAGACTGCAATGTGTGTTTTTTAAATTATATTTCAATACACATGAAGTAGAGGTCCATTGATTTTACTGATATGATAATGTGTTTAAAGAACAGCATATAAAAGATTATTGTGCCGATAATACTAAAATAATCTACATATATGTTAAATAACGTTCTTAGTATTTCTTTCTTAGTCTTTAATTTTGATTTAAATGCCAGATACTGTTTATTGTATAACCAAAATATCAATTATAGCCAATGGAGAAAAAAAAGGTTTTAGGAATAATGAGGGACTTTTCATAAACAAGACTGAAATAGACTCTTATTTTGAAATGTCTACACTAAACTACTTCCAGCTGCTCACTCAAAAAGATGAGAGAAATATGGGAACCAAAGAATTAATAGTAACAAAAAAATAATAATAATCATAAACAAGACTGAAATACATCGGGACTCTTATTTTGAAGTGTCTATTCTTACTACTTCATTTTCTCATTCAAAAATGTGAGAGAAATGTAGGACCCAAAATACCAGCAATATCCAGATCCAGATTTTATGCATAATGAGGGACTTTTAATCACTTTTAATCAAGTCCGAAAATTCACTGTGACTCTTATTTTGAAATGTTTGCACTATACTACTTTCAGCTGGTCATTCAAAAATATGGGAGATATATGGGAACCAAAGAATTAATAATAACAAAGAATGTATAATACTGGATTTTTAATCATAAACAAGCCTTATCTTAATTTGCAATGTCTATTCTTTACTACTTTAGCTGCTCATTCAAAAAGGTGAGAGACAAGAAATATGCAACATTTTCAACATATTCATTATTCATATTCATTATCATTCATATATTTCAGAGGCAATGACATCATCAGTCCCTCTTATAAAACAATGACATCATCAGTCCCTCTTATAAAACAACAATATTTCATAAAGAGACACACTGGATAAATTCACGTCTCATAAACAGCCGTATGAAATCTGTTTGACTTTCTCCCAAACTCTGTGTTTTCTGTTTCAATAATATTTCTGGATTCTGGTTTAATTAAATTGTAATAATCAAAAAGCATGTCTAATCAATTGAATTCATAAAACTTTTAATATTTAAAAATATTAATTACATTTAAAATAATTTATTACAATTTTAACAATAAGAGGGCCATATGAAATTGCTTTTTTTCTAAATTCTATTTTATTTTCCCCAAATTTGGTGTTTTTTTGTTTAGGGATATAACCGTATGAACATTTCTTATCACGATTATCAATATTATCACAGTATTATTAAAATGAGCTGGAGATGTTCAAAAAGTACAGACACATAAATCCGTTCACCAAGTTTTATATTTAAAAATCTACAAACAACAAATAAAATAAAGACTTTTTGTTTGCATAATCACTAAAACAATAACATTACCAATGATGTTCGGATTTTAAATGACAACTTGACTGAGAACAGTTTAATAGCATGTTCAAATATCTAATGTACATGTTCAAATAAAGCTTTGAAAAAGTTTCATATAAAGGTAAACCTCACATTTCAGTCTTTAAATATAGAAAAGGGTTAAGTCAAAATGATAACTGATTAATAAATGGTTATATGCATTTTAACATTCTACATAACTTATCTGAATTGTTTAATTGTGTAGAATCCACATAAGCTTGTTTTTCTCAACCGGTCAAAATTTACAGCAGGGCATGCAAATTCGGTCCGTTTTTGTCCAGACAGAAACTGCACACAGGCTGAATGTAAATATAAGTCTCTGTAAATCCAGTTTCTGACAGCAGGTGGCGCTAATTAACAGCTGTTTCCCGTAAACTCCGTGGACAAAGCAGTATTGCGATTAAAAACAGTTCCTTTAGGTATTACATGGCGCGAAGATGAAAACAAAATGCCATCGAATCATTTCTGAAGACAGTCAGAACTTTCAAAGGTACATTTATTTAATTAATTAATTCATATATTTATTTGTATAATTCCCTCAGCACTCTTTTATAACCTCCCAGCTTTTCCGCCGTGTTTTCACTCAAAACGAAACTAAGTTACTTAAAACTGTGCTTTGTGTTGGACAGTATTTATTTATCGTGAGATGTTCAAATCGCAGTAATCGAATACAGTTTTAATGATAATTAAAAAATGAAACGGTAATACTAACCGTGGGGAATTTTTATCATGATTTATCGTCAAACCGGTAATCGTTACAACCCTATTCTTGTTTCATTTTTCTGGATTCTGTGTTTTATGATTTAATAAAAAAATGAATTTGCTCAAACCACATGTCTGTCTGGAGAGGATCTGAACTCACTTGCTCTTCCCTTTGTAGACGGTGGCGTAGGATCCCTCGCCGAGCTTCTCTAGCTTCTCGTACGAATCTGCTTTCCCAAACTTTGGGCTCGTGGGCTGAAACAGAGAGAGAGAGAGACGCTTTTATTACAGGATCCTGTGTGCTGCCGGGGATTCTGGGTCAGATCCAGGATTCTTCCAGCAGGAAGTCTCTGTATTAATGAGTCTGTGCTGTTTAACTGGAGCTGATGAATTGCTTCCTTTTAAACAGGAAATGAGCTCTGCAGGCTTTTACTGTGAGTGCTTTGAGTGAAGGTGAACTTTACTACAAAAAAACTCCAGAGCGACTCATTCACTAACTCTGCATGAATCTGTGCAAGAAATTAATGCTTTTATTCATGAAGGATGTATTAAATTGATCAAAAGTAACAGTAAAGACATTTATAATGTTACCAAAGATTTCTATTTCAAATAAGTGCTTTTTTTTTTACTTTCTATTCATCTGTGAATCCTGAAAAATAAATGTATCACAGTTTCCACAAAAATATCGGGCAGCACAAGTGTTCTCAACATTGATAATAATCAGAAATGTTTCTTGAGCAGCAAATCAGCATATTAGAATGATTTCTGAAGATCATGTGACACTGAAGACTGGAGTAATGATGCTGAAAATACAGCTGCACATCACAGAAATAAATTACAGTTTAACACATATTCACATAGAAAACAGCTGTTTTAAACTATGATAATATTTCAAAATTTTTACTGTATTTTTTTTACAGTATTTTTACTTTTACATTATAACATACATACATCATACAACCCGAATTCCAGAAATGTGGGGACGTTTTTTAAATTTGAATAAAATGAAAACTAAACGACTTTCAAATCACATGAGCCAATATTTATTCACAATAGAACACAGAGAACATAACAAATGTTTAAACTGAGAATTTTTACAATTTTATGCACAAAATGAGCTCATTTCAAAGTTGATGCCTGCTACAGGTCTCATAATAGTTGGGACAGGGGCATGTTTACCATGGTGTAGCATCTCCTCTTCTTTTCAAAACAGTTTGAAGACGTCTGGGCATCGAGGTTATGAGTTTCTGGAGTTTTGGTGTTGGAATTTGGTCCCATTCTTGCCAGATATAGGTTTCCAGCTGCTGAAGAGTTTGTGGTCGTCTTTGAAGTATTTTTTGTTTAATGATGCGCCAAATGTTGTCTATAGGTGAAAGATCTGGACTGCAGGCCAATTCAGCACCTGGACTCTTCTACTACGAAGCCATGCTGTTGTAATAGCTGCAGTATGTGGTTTTGCATTGTCCTGCTGAAATACACGTCATCTGGAGGGAAGCATATGTTGCTCTAAAACCTTTATATACCTTTCAGCATTCATAGTGCCTTCCAAAACATGCAAGCTGCCCATACCGTATGCACTTATGCACCCCATACCATCAGAGATGCTGGCTTTTGAACTGAACGCTGATAACACGCTCCCTCCTCTTTAGTCCGGAGGACACGGCGTCTGTGATTTACAACAAGAATGTTAAATTTAGACTCGTCTGACCACAGAACACTTTTCCACTTTGAAATGAGCCTTGGCCCACAAAACACGAAGGCGCTTCTGGACCATGTTCACATATGGCTTCCTTTTTGCATGATAGAGCTTTAGTTGGCATCTGCAGATGGCACCGCGGATTGTGTTTACCGACAGTGGTTTCTGGAAGTATTCCTGGGCCCATTTAGTAATGTCAATGACAGAATCATGCCGATGAGTGACGCAGTGTCGTCTGAGGGTCTGAAGACCACGGGCATCCAACAAAGGTCTTCAGCCTTGTCCCTTACGCACAGAGATTTCTCCAGTTTCTCTGAATCTTTTGATGATGTTATGCACTGTAGATGATGAGATTTGCAAAGCCTTTGAAATTTAACATTAAGGAACATTGTTTTTAAAGTATTCCACAATCTGCCCATCTTTACTTCTTAGAGACTCTGCCTCTCTAAGACATCCCTTTTATAGATAATCATGTTACAGACCTGATGTCAGTTAACTTAATTAGTTGCTAGATGTTCTCCCATCTGAATCTTTTCAAAATTTCTTGCTTTTTCAGCCCTTTGTTGCCCCCGTGCCAACTTTTTTGAGACCTGTAGCAGGCATCAAATTTGAAATGAGCTCATTTAGTGGATAAAAGTGTAAAATTTCTCCATTTAAACATTTGTTATGTTATCTATGTTCTATTGTGAATAAAATATTGGCTCATGTGATTTGAAAGCATTTTAGTTTTCATTTTATTCTTATTTAAAAATAAATGTCCCAACATTTCCAGAATTCGGATTGTATATTAATTTTAGGAGGAAACTGGTTAATTTTTGTGCTATTTTCATGTGACGTTTTCTTACACCTGTATTACACTGCTGGCTCATCGATGACTCATAATTATTCATGAGAATGCATGTCCTCATCCAATGAGAAGACGTTTTTCTTAATTATTCATGACAACATGTGTTGATTTCCTATGACAGACGCTTCAGATTATGAGATCACATACAGTAAGTCAGAGTATGTGTTTATTAAAAAGTAAAAATAAAATAAAATAAAATAAAATAAAATGCTTACTAAAGTTAATAACAAATAAAATAAATTTTATAATAAAAAACTAAAACTCTTACAAATAAATAATTTAAATTTAAAATGTATTTTAAAATAAAATAAAAATACTAAAGTTAATAAATCATATAATCATTAATATTTCACATTAATATTTTATTTGTTTTTAGAAATTTAAGATTTTTTATTTTATAAAATTATTTATTTTAATAGTTTTATGACTATTCATTTTAGTACATTTTTGTATTTTGATTCTTTTTATTTCAAAATCTTTTATATTATGTTTTTATTTGTTTATAATACATGTTTTATTTAGATTTTTATTTTTAGTCGTATGTACAGTAATATGTACTGAATGCAACTCAAACGTCTTCATGACGGGCTGAAGAGCAAATGCACAGCAGCAGTGATGCTCATGAAAACGCAGCGTTTCTTTAGTAATCAGGTTTGCAGCCTGACACCGATCCTCCGCAGTGATCGGTGTGAAAGATTAGTGCACTCTTCCCGGATAAGCGTTCACTCCGATGCGGCTGTAACCACAAACCCTGCGCGCTTTATCAACACCAGACACCAGCAGTCTCTAAATATCACCTCTGCACGCCTTTATTATCCTGATGGAGGCTTTAGGAGTGCAGGGGCCCTGTGGAGAACAGGTTTGAGTGGGTTTTCTAAGTAAGAAGGTCTGTGGGAGGATAAGGAGAAGGGTGTGATGGGAAAGAGGTCAGGCTCTCTCTCTCTCCACTCCTTCTTCTGGCCTTAGACTCATCCATTTTTCATTGGGGTGAATCAGCAAGTAAATGTGCTCACGAGCTGCTTTCTTCAAACCGGCCACCTTCAGTTTCTCTCTCAGGTCAAACGTGTCTTGCTTTCGAAGTTACATACTTTTTAAATTCAATGGAAATAAATATAGTATTTATACAAAATGCTGTATATAATTTTCAACAAGTGGTGTCTACACAAATAGCTAATTAATAAAAGAATAATGTAAAAAAAAAAAAAAAAACTAAAAAGAAAAAGAAACTAAATAAACATCCTAAACATTTTATTAAATCATTAAAAAGTAAACTTAAAATAAATATTTTTTAAAAATGCAAAATAAAACAATTACTGACAATCATTAAAAAGTAAAGTTAAAACAAGTCATTTTAAAATAAAAATCAAAATGAACTAAAAATTAATAAAATCATACAGTAAAATTAAAAACTAAATAAAATAAAATAAATTAAAAATTAAATTTAAAGTAAAATTAAAATAAATATTTTTAAAACAAAAAAATCTAAAAACACTAAAAATGAAAACAAAGTCAAATTGAAATAAATCAATTTAAAATAAAATAAAAACTTACTAAAATTAATAAAAGTAAAATTAAAACAAATACTTTAAAAAATCTTTAAAACACTCACTAAAACTGAAAAAAAACAATGTAGAATTAAAATAAACCAATTTAAAATAAAAATTCAAAATAAAAAAATGAATAAAATCACAGAAAAAAAAAAAAAAAAGAATTAAAAAGATTAAAAATGTAAATAAACACTTACTAAAACTTATAAAACCTTAATGTAAAATCAGAATAAATAAATAAATAATTTTCTGAATAAATAAAAACAAAATAAAAATGAAACACTTATTTAAAAAGATATTGTAATTGTATACCTGCATGTAATACGACTATTAACCAACATCAGAGAAGCGTGAACGTGAAAGTGTTGATAAATTATTGATATATTAACAACTTAATATTTTAGCTCAAAGGGGATCAGCAGACACAAATGTTTGGGAATCCCTGATGTAGTATGTGTTAAATAGTTCACTAAGACATGTCTAATGACCATTATAATAAAAACAAAATAAAATAAATAAGCAGAATAGCAGAATAAGCAGAGCTAATCAAACAATATCTACAAGCCAAACACATGTTAGGTTTATTAATGAGCCGTATGGAGGACGATCAGAGAGTCACATTAGGCATGCAGTGATGAAGTCTAATGATCATTATTAACGAGGAGAGACTCACGGAGCTGGGGCTGGAGTGACGGCGGAGTTTGGGCGACTCTTTGCCGGAGGACGAGCTCTTGGCGTTGATGCAGGCGTTGTTCTCTGAATGCACGCGCTTCACCTGACCGGCCGGTTTCTCGAAGGTGTCGAAGCCGCTCTGCGTCCGCTGCACCTTCCGGTCCTCAGGGATAGTGTCCAGGGGCTTGATGACCGAGTCCGATCCCTGGCAGCTGCGAGTGGACATCTTGGTGACACATATCTGAGGAGAAGAACGTCATCAGCACTGTCGCTTTTCACCAGGAATGTGCTTAAAATGAGATGCATTTACTTCAGAAGCAAAACTGTGTCGGAAAAGGATGACTTTCTTTTAGAGTTCAGTTTATTTTTCCTCACAATTTTTATGCATGACTTAGCTTGAAGTAAATCTCATTTTAAGCATCTTTGCATTTTTAAAATGCAAAAATAAGATTAAAAAAAACTTAAAATAAGAACAAGAAAATATTTTTTGCAGTGAAAAGGCGGCACAAGTTGAGCTTTAATCGCTACAGTTATGGTCACGTTCATACAAATCCACAAGACAATCTTATGCAGTTCATACACCCTGAATCAACAAATCTACATAAAATACTTGACAAAAATTATTTAAATAATATTATTAAAAAAACAGTTTTTTCAGAAAAATTTTAATCATTACAAATTCAAATTAAAAATAAATTATTTTAAATTACAAAACAAATCTAAATAAAATACTTACTTGAATAAAATCATTAAAAATTTAAATATTTTTAAATTAAATTAAATCACTTGCTAAAATCAAATAAAATCATTAAAAATGTATAACTAAAATAAATAATTGTAAACTTAAAAACCAAAAGAAAATTTTAAACCAATCATTAAAAAGCAAAAATAATAAATAAGTTAAAAAAATGAGTAAAAATATATCTAAATGAAACATTTACTATTAAATTAATACAGAAACAACTAAAAAATATTAAACAAAACTAAAATGAATAAAATCATTCAAAAAGTAAAATTAAAATAATTTAAAAATAAAAACATTTACTGAAAATGTATAAAATCATTAAAATAAATAATTAAAAAACACAATTAATCAAATTACACTTAAAATTAATCAATACGCTAAAAGTCAAATGTAAAAAATAAATAAATACTACAAAAAAATGTACATAAAGTGTGGCAGTGTGGCAAGAAAAATCATCAAGCATGGTTTTGCTTGAAGTAAATCTCCTTTTAAGCAAAAACAAGATAAAAAATCCTTGTCTGCAGTGAAAAGACGTGTGAAAGTTGAGCTCTGATCGCTAAAGTCACGTCCACGTTCACACAAATCCACAAGACAGTCTGCTGGATTTCTTCACAGAGGTTTGGTGCGGTTCACAGCCCTGCGAGGTTCAGACTTTCATCTCAGTTCAGACATCGATTCAGCTGCTGCATTACAGCCTACGGTACATTTCCATCACACACACACACACACACACAAGCATTAATCTGAAGTGCGTGAACCTACCGGCCACTCCATCGCTGCCGGACTGTGAGCAGCACAAAAGGCCCGGAGCAGCATGTCATGTCAGCGGTCTGCCATTAAACATTCACGAGGAGCGTCCCGTGAACGCCTCTAACCATCGCCCGCGGTTCACTTACACGGGCCGAGTTTCACCAAACACACTTCAGTGTGAGAGCCAGAGAGACTCAAACAGCTCAGACTAACATATATCAAGTCTTTGTGGCAAGAATTGAGCTAAACAAATGATTCAGCCACACACACACATATACACACAGATACACACTAGTGTTCACAAGATTGGAATAATTCAGATTTTTAAATGTTTCTGAACAAAGCATGTATTTGTTCAAAAATACAGTAAAAATTGTGAAATATTATTATAATGTAAAACAGCTGTTTTCTATGTGAATATCTGTTAAACTGTAATTTATTTCTGTGATGCGCAGCTGTATTTTCAGCATCATTACTGCAGTCTTCAGTGTCACATGATCTTCAGAAATCATTCTAATATGCTGATTTACTGCTCAAGAGACATTTCTGATTATTATCAATGTTGAAAACAGTCGTGCTGCACAATATTTTTGTGGAAACTGTGATGCATTTTATTTTTCAGGATTCGCAGATGAATAGAGAGTTAAAAAGAACAGCATTTATTTGAAATAGAAATCTACTGTATCATTATAAATGTCTTTACTGTCACTTTTGATCAATTTAATGCATTCTTAATGAATATAAATATTAATTTCTTTGGAGAAAATCTTAAATAAATACATTTAATTAAGTTTAGCTTTTTTTTCTAGCTGACCATCAGGTATTCAATATGTTTGTTTGTTTAGTTTTTTTAATGTATGCCATTTTTAAGCTACAATAAAACAATGAAACTGTGATGTAGAGTCTGAGAAGTCTTCAGATCGAAGCTCCCGTTAAACAGAAACTCTGAAGTGAAACCAGTCAAGCTAAATGATGTTTTTCTCTGTTTTTCTTCCCGTCCTGACAGGCCAGTATTTGAAACATGAACATGTAAGTGACCTTTTTGAAAGTGAACAGAAACAGAGGCTTCGGAGCAGAACGGAGCCGCCGTCACCGTCTCTGATCTCATCGCTTCTGCATTAAACCGTCTGAACACCAAAAACCTGTGCATGGCTCTTTGTGTCTCTGTTCTGTTCTCAGACTGCAGACAGACTCCGCCTCCTGAGCTGTCAATCATGAGTGAGATGTAAATGTCGTGAGCGTGTTTATTGTTCTAAATGCTCGAGACACAATGAGCACTAATTGAGTCTCAATCATCCCGGTTCTTTGTTCGTTCACAAACGCACATCAGGATCTCAGGATCGACTCCATCATGATGCTTGTCATGTAAAACCACAGATGTTTTCTCATTTCAGTTGTAATTCCCAGCACATATAAACACAGAAGGGTTGATGAACATGAAATAACTGAATTTACAGAAATAGATGTTCTTAATATAATCATAAATGTATCAATTAAAAATGAATAAATATATAAATCAATAAATCAACTATAAAAAGTAAATACAAAATTTAAACATAAATAAAACTTACAAATGACAAAAATAAATAAATAATAAAAATACAAAACAAAACTTAGTAAATAAATATAATTATAAAAATATAATAAATCATATAATTAATACAAATTAATAAAAGATGAAATACATAAAATTAAAAATAAATAAACAGAAAAAATAAAGGAATTAATAAAATAACACAAAACAAAAACATCATTAAACAAATAAACAAAAATTAAATTATGAATAAATAAAATGTTAAAATATAATAAATTAAAATTTAATCAATTAAAATTAGGAAAATAAAATACAATAAAAATTAAAAATAAATTAAAAACAATAAAATAAATGAACATAAAATGTAGAAAAATAAATAAACTAACTAACTAACAAAACAGGAGGCTCAAGAGACACTCAAGAAGGAAACCATGTCTTATCTAGAGAACAGACGCAGACACAAAGCAATGATTTAACAACGCCCCAACATCACTGCAGCAGGTAAGCACCACTCACACTTACATTAGAACGTGTACAATCTAATTACTAACAGGCCCTAGGATTCTGGGATACTATTACTACCGTGTAATTAAAAGTGAATTTTGAAAACTTTTGAAAACTTAGCCAGCAAACTAATGCAACTAATCCAGATATTACAACATTAAAGTACCATCGGTTTCCTCAAGCTCTCAAAGAGAAAGCATCATCAGCTCTGACTCCAGAGCCTTTAATTCACAAACCTTCATTAGAGCTGCTCACAATCACACACAATGCATCTCATTACATCTGGATATTTTAGCCAGTTCTTAACAGATTCATGAACTAACCAGTCTGTGATTTCTCCCTATCAAACAACACTAACGACATGCTTTTATTCCAGACGAGAGGAGAGCGATGGACAGACGGCCTGATTTACTGCTGATCTTCAAGCCTGACTGTACAGTATGTGGGATTCAGAGCTCTTAATGGAAACCGTCAACACCGAGTGCTGCCAAAAACACTGACATTAAACAGCTGACATCAGTATCTGACACGACTCTCTCTCGTCTCAAATGCATCAGGAGCCGCTCTGAAAGCAAACTCAGGTGCGAAGCGCGTCTAGAACGGGTGGGATGTGCTCCAGACGGCATTCATGATGCATAAAGAACCGCCGACACGAGGACACAAACACGTCTGAGGATCTCAGTCACGTGCGGCTCAGAATAAAAGCCTCTGAATACTGCACAGAAAGATACACAAACAGAAAATAAGAAAGTAAAGATAAAATAAATATGGATAAATAAATAGATAGATAAAGACAAATTTAAATCAAATAAATAAATACATATTTTTAATAAATTACAAAATAATAAAATTAATAAAAATTATAATTATTTAAAATAATGATATTATATACATTATATGTATATGTACAGTATATATATATATATATATACACACACACAAATACATAATGAATAAATAATAAAAATTAGAAAAATACCATTTTAAAAATACATAATTTATGAATAAATAATCAAAATTTGAAAATAATTAATTAATTAAAAATACATAAGAATTAACAAAATAAGAATTAATAAATATGTAAGTACATAAAATATAGGCTAAAGAATAAGAATATTATAAATAAAACATAGAAATACAAAAACAAAACAAAATAATTATTAATTATAAAAAAAAAAAATTGAAAAACACAAATAAAAATGAATGAATAAATATCAATAAATAAAATAAAGAGAAAAATAAATAACTCAGACATGGAAAAACAAACAAGGAACTTTTGATTATTTGGGGCCACTGTAGATCATCTGCGCAACACATGCTTCCTATTTAGAAAAGAAAAAAAAAAATATATATATATATATATATACACATAACCCTGCTCCAATAAGTAAATCTTTTCACAGTCCTGAAACAAACGGAGTTGTGTGATTTAAATGAACACAGAGCTGTAATGTGATGCAGCAGAGAGCGTGTGCTGTTTGTCATCGCAGAGTTTGCCGACGGCGTCAGGAGCGTTACTGCAAAATAAATGACAGAGACTCCAACAATCTACAGCCGAGAAACAATCCTTCATATTTAAGAATCCACTGGGAAAACACTCCCTGATTACAGAAAACCGAGCAAAGAGGAAATCCAAGCCAAACAAGCCATGCAGATAGGAAGCCTGATAATAATAATGCTGTAGTTTAGGGCTGGGCGACGTCGCTAAAGCATTACATCTCTGTGTTTCTGATCATATAACGTGCAGCGAGAGAGAACAAGTCTGAAGGGTTTCTAGTGTTGCTTCATTATCTCCAGTGCATTTCCAGCTCTGATCTCTTCATAATGAATCAATCTCTCAACAAAATTAGAGAATTACAGACGACAGTTTCTAGGAAAACCAAGATTTCTGAGGAGATCACTTGACATGCAACATACTTTTTGCAATGTTTATCAGTAGTAAATGCTGACTGTTTCACATATTAAATAAAAAAAAAACAGTAGGCAATATGCAAACATGGTATGCATGCACTTTATTGTTTGCAATACACTGCTGTTCAAATATTTGGGGTCTGTAAGATTTGTTTTTAAAGAAATTAATGCTTTTATTCATCAAGGACTCATTATATTAATCAAAAGTGCCAGTAAAGACATTTATAATGTAACAAAAGACTTCTATTTCAAATAAATGCAGTTCTATTGAACTTTCTATTCATCTGTGAATCCTGAAAAATAAAATGTATCAGTTTCCACAAAAATATTGTGCAGCACAACTGTTTTCAACATTGATAATAATCAGAAATGTTTGTTGAGCAGCAAATCAGCATCTTAGAATGATTTCTGAAGATCATGTGA
This sequence comes from Onychostoma macrolepis, assembly GCF_012432095.1. Classification (NCBI taxonomy): domain Eukaryota; kingdom Metazoa; phylum Chordata; class Actinopteri; order Cypriniformes; family Cyprinidae; genus Onychostoma; species Onychostoma macrolepis. Next base: position 1,740,312 of record NC_081170.1, on the reverse strand, counting down.
CACTGAAGACTGCAGTAATGATGCTGAAAATACAGCTGCGCATCACAGAAATAAATTACAGTTTAACACATATTCACATAGAAAACTGTGATTTTAGATTGCAATAATATTTCACAATTTTTACTGTATTTTTGATCAAATAAATGCAGCCTTGGTGAGCAGAAGAGATCAATAATCAACATTAGAAACTGAACGGACTGCAGTCTTGCTGTCAAATCAAACACATCTACTCTGACTAAAGTCTGTTCGTTTACTGATCCAAACCTCTTCTGAATGAAACTATAATCTCGACTACAGTGAATGAAGCACCTGCGTTCTCCTCAAACACGCATGAGACACATAGACACGCTTCCAGAACACAGTGAGCTCCATTTCACAACATAGCTACAGAAAAACTTCAATTAGCCTATATGCATAAATGCAAGAAAAGTAAAATAAAATAATAAAAAATGCACAATTTTACAATATTTATGAGCAACATGCTAGCAGCAAATTCGATATCGTTGATGTTGTCAGTGATGCAGCTCACTAGTTTGTAGAATACAGCTACAGAATTATGAAACATGAATGAAAACTCCAGCTTTTCCTTGCAATTACTGATTAAAAATCCTGAACTTATAGCAATGCCACTGAGTTTGGCGTCCTTGAGTGTGAACTCCTGTGATTAAAGTGAGTGCTAAACATCAGTTTTACAGAGATTGGACAGAAAAGGACATGGAAAAAAACAAGACAAAGGGTTGTACTGTATTAATGGCTAAATTGGCTGAGTTCCTGGCGGCGGCTCGTTTAATGGCTGTTTGGATCAGGACTCAACAACAGCAGACTTCGCTCGAACTCGTCTCACAGGAGAACGTGTCTCAGAGAACAAGCCTGTTTTCACTGGAGATCAACTGATAGCATTAGTTACAGGATGATTATCAGAACTAATACCTGCTTTCTGAAACACGACAATCACCGGCTTTCCCTCCAAACTTAACCTTTTATGTGCTGAAATATTCTTCATCTTCATTTCTGTGGTTAAGAAATTCAAATAATACTAGAGAACGACAGATAGAACAATAGATAGATAGATAGATAGATAGATAGATAGATAGATAGATAGATAGAAGATAGATAGATAGATAGATAGATAGATAGATATATAGATAGATAGATAGATAGATAGATAGATAGATAGATAGATAGATGAATGATAGATAGATAGATAGATAGATAGATAGATAGATAGATAGATAGATAGATAGATAGATAGATAGATAGATAGTTAGATAGATAGAACGATAGATAGATAGATAGATAGATAGATAGATAGATAGATAGATAGATAGATAGATAGATAGAACGATAGATAGATAGATAGATAGATAGATAGATAGATAGATAGATAGATAGATAGATAGATAGATAGATAGATAGATAGATAGATAGATAGATAGATAGATAGATAGATAGATAGACAGAATGACAGAATGACAGATAGAACAATAGATAGATAGACAGATAGATAGATAGACAGACAGACAGACAGACAGACAGACAGAATGATAGAACGATGATAGATAGATAGATAGATAGATAGATAGATAGATAGATAGATAGATAGATAGATAGATAGATAGATAGATAGATAGATAGATAGATAGATAGATAGATAGATAGATAGATAGATAGAACGATAGAAATGATGGACGGAAGGATATATAGTGATATAAGGGCAGATAGACAGATGCAGTGTATCTGCTGAATGAAGTGACTGCATCTGTTCTGCAGGAGACTCTCGTCTGATAGTTGAAGGGACGAGAACATCGAGCTGGACCCGAGCACTCCACCGCACCACCGCTCCCATGATCCTCCTCTGCTCGCGCCGCTGTCTGACGGACATTCACCAAACTGAGCTGCATTACAGCGCTGAGAGGTGTAACCCAAGCCTTTGAGTGGATTATAATGGTCAAGTTCACACTGAGTGCTCAAGAAGCGTTTGAGTGAGTTAAAACAGCCTCGAGGCTTGGCTAATCGTTTCTGAATTATAGATTGATAATTGTAGCAGACGTTTGCTCAGGAAAGCAAAGCAACGGCCAACAGCAGTTGGCTAATGACCAGATTTACATAAAACACCTAACAAATGGAGACACTGGTGTGATTAAAACTTTGTATCCATGACAATTAAGGGATGTTTACTCCCTTGCGAAATTAATTATGCACATATCTAATGCGAGCGGCCGTCGCTAATGAACGTCTCGAGCACGAGCGGGTCGAGTTAAAAAGACCTCGCAGTGTGACCTCAGCTTCATCTCTGACCACCAAACCTTTGTTATGTGCTCAATGCTTCATAAAACATAAGCAATCTCACAAAGATAATCACATCTGAGCACAAATGAATTCACATGCTGCTTTATTCTGGTTAGTGCAGGGCATACGGAGTGAAGCTGGTTAAACTGGTTTACTAATATGGACCAAAGTTGTGCACTTTTTTCTTTTCTTGTCCTGAATTTGAACTGAGGAAACAGGATGTAGAACGGAAATGCGGATTTTAATTTAAGGAAGTGAAACACAATGCAGTTTATATAAGTCATTTTTAACTAGAAAAGCACAGTTTGTCAAGAATATAAATGCTGGCCGGACAAAACCTTGACCAGACAGATAGATAGACAGAATGACAGAGAGATGGATAGAACAACAGATAGATATACATAAAGATAGACAGAAAGAACAATATGGTAGATATAATGATAAATGGATATAAAATTATAAATAGATAGACAAAACAGAAGATTAAATTGATAGATGAATAGATAGAGATAAAAAGATAAAATGATGGATAAAAGGATAAATACATAGAATATATAAATGATAGATAAGCAGACAGAATGATAGAACAATAGATAGAACGATAGATAGAATGATAGATAGAACGATAGATAGATAGATAGATAGATAGATAGAACAATGGAATGATAGATAGAACGATAGAACAATAGATATATAGAACAATAGAACGATAGAACAATAGAACAATAGAACAATAGATAGATAGATAGATAGATAGATAGATAGATAGATAGATAGATAGATAGATAGATAGATAGATAGATAGATAGATAGATAGATAGAACAATGGAATGATAGATAGAACGATAGAACGATAGAACGATAGAACAATAGAACGATAGATAGAACGATAGATAGAACGATAGATAGATAGATAGAACGATAGATAGATAGATAGATAGATAGATAGATAGATAGATAGATAGATAGATAGATAGATAGATAGAGTAAACGAAGCAGCTATGAATTAACACACGTTTGTTGGAGTGATCAGTTCATCCGGCCGTCATCAGCGTGTGATAATCTCAGTGTGTGAGTGACACACATCAGCGCCTGTCACTGTATCTCCTCTATCTCCGCAGGCCTCTGGGAAGCTGTGAGCCGCTGACACAGACGGGAGAGTGGCCTGCTTCCTCCTCCATCATCTCCCTCCCTCCCTACACACTCCCTCCCTCCCCGGGGCGCATCGCAACAGCAGCGCATCCCTAGCAAACAGGACAGATGCGTGAAGCATGCATCTCCCCGTCTCAATAAACCGGCGATTCTCAGGTGGGCCGACCCGCTCCGTACATGACCGCACGTCACAAGCATGATGTGTGTATTATTGCACGGGCGCATTTCCTTCATTTATAAAGACGTTAAACGTGATGATGGCAGCATCTGGGGAGTGTTTGTGCCGATCAGCATGCACCGAAAGGGAGAAAGGTGCTGCTCTCTTACCTTATTGCAGTCACTGTTTGCAGGAAACAGCTCACCTGAGTGCCTCTCGCATGCAGACGCAACGCATGCAGGCCAATCGCCGCATTCAAAACGTCTCTCTCCGACTCGGACGGCTGGAAGCCTGGAGAGCGTACTAAACCAAAAGAGACTGTAGATGGAGGGGGGAGCTTTCAAAGTGACGTGTGGAGCATCATTGTGTGACGCAGGTTGAGTGTATGGCGCGTTTGGCGCAGCTCAAGGGTTGCATTAGAAATGCGATGCACCGTGGCTCGTGCCCTCATCCAGTCGCCTGCTCTTGAGAAACGAGACGGGCTTTGAGCTGCAACCCCTGTGAGTGAGATGGTCCGATCCAGAGCCGTGCAACCCTCTCTCTCCCTCTGTTTCTCTCTCAGCTATTGATTCACTCCAGCTCTACGCAGCTTCAGTGAAATATGAAACGCAGGCCTGCCAAGCTGCCATTAATCGTGAGTAACATTAACAACAGTATCAGAAAGGAGAAAGGAGATGTCCTGCATCACCGCAGCTTCTGCCAAACACCCGGAGAGAGGGAGAGAGGGACGAGACACACCATTCAAACCCACATCTATGTGAAAGCATGAGAGCAACACGTCACATACATGTTAGGGCTGTCAAAAAAAAAAGTCGAATTTAAAATATTTGTCGAATTTAAAATAAAAATCCACATTTGAATGCAAAAACGTTGCATTTGAATTTTAGGTGTGCATCAGGTTGCCTTATGAGTGGTGCACGAGTTGCGATGACGATGTAAGTGTCGTTGCATTTTAATGTTTTTCATAGCTTATCCAGTTAAACCCACTGGATGTGGCGCTGCTGCGTTGCTCATTCAAAATATTGCAGAAAAATAGAACATCAATGTCGAGAAGATGTTGTTTACGTCAAAACTGAAACCAAGCTGTTCACACAGAACGCATATTTATTGTATTTTCTAGAGGGACATCTATCAGCGTTGCACTCGCGTCTCGCACAAGAGAGCCGCATGTTTAGAAAGCCATGTAAAATTAATGCAACTTAAACTTTTAAAAAACATGTCTAGACTTTATGGCGGTTTTTCCCATCCCACTGCATCTCATTTTTAAATTTTAAATTCTCAGTTTTTAAATGAAAAAGTTGTCTTTGTGATTGGTTTTCGGTCATTTGTATTAAACTGTACATACATGTACGATGCTATTTTGTTTCTAAATGTTTAAGCAAATTAATTAATTATATATGGTTTATAAACATTAATTTAAACATTATGCATTTTTTTCAAAGACATTCGTGTTATTTTATTGCTTTGAAGAAATGCGCATTAGTAATATTTTGCTCGATGTGCCCTATTGTGGCCTCAGGAGACTGAAATTATCCCCTTTAAATTCTTTTATAATTCGAATATTGATAATATTTCAGTAAAAAATTCAAATTTAGTTTTTCAGCCATTTTGACAGCCCTAAATTAATACATGTGCATCTCCTTTTAAGAACATCTCAGAGTCGCATTTCACTGAACGAAGCATTAAGAACATATATATATATATATACATAATCTCCAGTATTGAACACGTCACTATTTTTCTCAGTAAATATATTTCTAAAGACGCTGTTGACATTTTCACCAGATGTCGGTAATAACCCAAGTAATCCATACATACGAAGAAAGCAAAACAAATAAATTCAGAAATTAAGTTATGTGTAATAAAGTGGAATGACACAAGGGGGTAAAAAAATTGTTTGTTTGTTTTGTTTTGTTTTTTACAGCCCAGGTAACAAAAAGTAGTTTTTCCACAAAAAGTTACGCAATTAGTTACTTTTTATGGAGTAACACAATATTGCAATGCATCACTTTTAAAAGCAACTGCTCCCAACACTACTCTCAATCATACTAAAAAAACACTGCTATTGTTATCCGAATAGCTGCTTTATAGTTGAATTGAAATTGTTTCATAATTGGCTAATTTTAAATTAAACAACATTAACTCTCTTATTTTCCTGTTTATTTTTGTGAAGCTGCTTCAGTCTATTGTATAAAGCACTATAGAAATACACTGAGATTAAAACTTTGAGATTTATAACTAAAATTAACATAAAATCATTTTAATATCAAAATTCATTCAACCCCCTTCACCATATTATCACCATTTTATTTTTTACAATATTGTGAAATGCTGAATTAGTTTCCCCTCTAACACTGTTTTTAGACTATCAGAAACGGTTTATTTACCTGGATAAGCTCCACGGAGCTCAACCTCACACCTTCACAGATCGATACGGCTCATACGAGGTCACCGCCTGACCTATAATTCAATAAAACAGGGGCTTCCACACAAACTCTATTTGCCTTATCAGCAGCGCAGGAGAGATTGAGCGCGGCACCCAAGGGCAGGAACGCCGCTATCGGCTCTCGCAGGAGATCGCTAACCTTGAGAGACACAAGTGTTGCCATAGGAATGAGACGCGGGGAGAAAAGGGTCTTTATTCTTTATTAACAGCATGAAGCTCTCGAACCCTCAATCTGCAGAGATCCGACATAGAAGACAACCACACACAATGATCGGCTAATAACAGACACGGTTTGGGTTAGCTGCCTGCTGACTAACTTGGACTAGCTGGTTAGCCATCAAAACTGCTAGTGAGGCTGGTCAACTAGTAAACTGAGGCAGTGACAAAGGCAGTGTTGTTAAAGGGGTCATTACATGGATTTTTTAAATTATTTTAATATGTTCCTTGAGGTTTACTTGTAATGTTAATAAAGTTTTTTTGCACAAAAAATAAATAAATAAATAAATTAGTGCTGTCAAATTATTAATAAAAGTTAAAATAAAAATAAAATAAAAGTTTTTGTTTACATAATATATGTGTGTGTATTCTGTATATTTAATATTTATATATAAATACACACACATACATCATATATTTTGAATATATTTACATGTATATATTTATTTTCATATAATTTATATCATATATGTGACCCTGGAGCACAAAAGCAGTCATAAGTAGCACAGGTATATTTGTAGCCATAGCCAACAATACATTGTATGGGTCAAATTTTTATGCCAAAAATCATTAGGATATTAAGTAAAGATCATGTTCCATGAAGATATTTTGTCAATTTACTACCATAAATATATCAAAACTTAATTTTTGATTAGTAATATGCATTGCTGAGAACTTCATTTGGACAACTTTAAAGGTAATTTTCTCAATATTTAGATTTTTTTGCACCCTCAGATTCCAGATTTTCAAATAGTTGTATCTCAGCCAAATATTGTCCGATCCTAACAAACCATACATCAATGGAAAGATTATTTATTCAGCTTTCAGATAATGCAAAATCCCAAAATTGACCCTTATGACTGGTTTTGTGGCCCAAGGTCACATATAAATATATTTAATATATAAACGTTACATATTTTTCTTAAATATATACATGCCTGTGTGTGTATTTATATATACATAATAAATATACACAATACACACACATATATTATGTAAACAAAAACTTTTATTTTGGATGTGATTAATCCTGATTAATCGTTTCACAGCACTAAAATAAATATGTGGAAAAATGATTATTTTCAACCCTCATTCTGAGCCTCTCTCTAAAACGACCTGTTTAAGGGGCGTGTCCTTTAAGGCTTGTCAGTAATCAGCCACTGTTATGATTGGCTAACGTCACTGCATAGGAAACATTATTAAATCATTTACTTATGGTTTGTGATGCAGCTGCAGTCAGATCTAGAACCGCTTCATCTTGCAACAAATGTTTCTTTGTGACTCTCCATGACACTGTGCCTTGTTTACAAAACAAAATCCTCCGACACGACCCGGGAAGACATTAAAAATAAACAATCCACTTGTTTCTTACGCTGGGATCCTTCTGATATCTCTACAAACGAGCTGTTTAAACCAAACGCGTCAAAGCGAACGGTTGAACACCAGTGGGCGGAGCCTATGTCGATGTCTTGCTCTGGAGGCGGTGTTTATGCAAATGTTTGTGCCCCTGTGATGTCAACTTGCACCTTGGATCCAAAACGAGCCAAGGCAAATTTGATTTCTCATGTCATGACCCCTTTAAGAAGCCTGTTACTTTCTTATATAAGCAATTTCCAAATATGAGTAAAAACGGACTTTGACGAGTAAATAAAATCGGTAACACTTTACAATAAGGTTCATTAGTTAACTACATTAGTTAACATTAACTAATAATAAACTGCACTTATACAGCGTTTATTAATCTTTGTTAATGTTAATTTCAACATTTACTAATACATTATTAAAATCTTGTTAACATTAGTTAATGCACTGTGAACTAACATGAACTAACAATGAACATCTGTATTTTTACTAACTAATGTTAGCGAAGATTAGTAAATACAGTAAAAAATGTATTGCTCATGGTTAGTTCATGTTAGTTAATACATTAACTAATGTTTAACTAATGAACCTTATTGTAAAGTGTTACCATAAAATCCTGTTGGCCAGCAACTTATTATGAACTGAAACTGAAACACAATAAAAACGTCACAAAATTGCATATCTTCTAAAAACTTTTAGCATTCATTTAAAAATGGGACAGCAATTTATTAATGACATTAATTCCACTGTTAATGTAATGCATTTTTTTTACTTAAATTTACAAATTAAATTAACGATTAAATTAACATAATAGTTCAAAAATAAACTAAATTATTTAAATGTTAAAATTTGTTCAATATTTTCAGTTGATTACCTCCCTTTTAACTTAAATGTAAGTTAACTACTAAATAAAATTAACATAATGCTTCTGAAATACAATTAATTTAATATTAAAATTAATTCAGTAATGTTGTTAAATTTAAATATTTACTCAAACTTAAATCAAATTAATATAATACTTCTAAAAATGAATTTAATTTTAAAATTAATTCATTAATGTTATGTATATTTTACCTTAAATTTGAATAAACAACTAATTTAAAATAACACACTTCTAAAGTAAACAAAATAATTGTAAAACAAATTAATTTGATAATGTTGTTCAATAACAAAACAATGTAACTAAAAAAGCTCAAATTCATTTGATAATGTTGCCAAAAATCACAAAAAATTAACTTAAATTTAAATTAACCAGTAAATCAAATGAACAATACTTCTAAAATAAAATGACTGTAATGCATTAATCACATTACATTCATTGCCGACACCTTTAACCGATAACTTTTGCCTTCATATAAAAAAGCAGCTAAATAATTCTATTTGCATAGAGACAATTCTGTAAACCAAATAATGCAAAATGATGATGAATGGATAGAAGATAAGGCATATGAAATCTGAAACTGCTGCTGCTGGTCTGAGCCAAAATGGCCGCCTGGATTTGAAGATAACCCAATTCTCTGAGATCTTTGTAATGGATCGCTGCTGAGCAACTGATGGAGTTCTGATCCGAATGTAATCGAACAAAGATCTGGCCTACATCTGCAACACACATATATTCTGAAAACTAGTGTACTAGAGAATAAACAGCAGGCATTAATCCACAGTAAGCATTTCAGTTACACATAACTGCAGAAATAGGACGGGTATGAAAAGATGCTATTCTGAGCACAGCTGTTCTCTGTCTTAGAACGAATAAAGAGTCATTGAAGCATTTTCAGAAAGGAACTTCATCAGTAACCAGCCTTGTGTTCCTGTAAGGAGACCATCAGTGTCTTATTGTCGTCTCATCGAGAAGAACTGAGTCTGAACAGAGACGCTTTTTGGACAAGAGCTGGAGGAAGCATCTGTTACTGGACGTCTGTCTCGTTAGACAGGACGATCACTAATGAGATCCCTTTAATATCAACATTGATTAATCAAGAGATGACAGTCTCCTGCTTCTCTGACGTTTCTCTTGAGAAACAAGCAACAGTCTTACATGTCAGGAAATCTTCACATGTATAACTGCTCAGATCTGTTAAGATGCTTTATTAAAATTCTGCAAAGAACATGTCCATGCTATATGTTTATACGAAAAAAAAAAAAAAAAAAAATTTCTGGTTTTCTCTATTTTTCAAATGAAGCCTACTGTATTTTAAAGATAATTAGGTTTTTTGGGGGGGGGGGGGGGGTTGCCTTGGGACTGCAATTTATTTAATCATAATTAATTCCATTCTCAGTAACGTAATGCAAAATAATGTTGTTAAATTATTTACATTTTAACTTAAATATAAATGAAGGAATAACATTACTTTAACAAAATACTCCTAAAATAAATAAAATGATTTCAATAATTTAAATCAAATCATTTTAGTTATTTTAGTATTTTGCTAATACTTTATAAGTATTGTTAATATTTAGCATTAGTATCATTTAGTATGTTTAGTATATTCAGTAATATTTAGTATATTCAATAATATATAATATTATTAATATAATTAATATATAATATAACAATTAATTCTGCTCTCAGTAATGCAACTGAATAATGTTAAATAATTGGAATTGTAACTTAAATTTAAAATGAACAAATAACTAATAAAAATTAGCATAACACTTCTAAAATAACTACAAATATTTAAATGAAATTATATAAATATAATAAAATTAAAATACTGAATAAACATAAATACTGTTAAATTAACAAAATAACGAAAATAATGAATTAAATTATATAAATTGATTAAAAGTATGTATATATATATATATATATATATATATATATATATATATATACAGTATCTCACAGAAGTGAGTACACCCCTCACATTTTTGTAAATATTTTATTATATCTTTTCATGTGACAACACTGAAGAAATGACACTTTGCTACAGTGTAAAGTAGTGAGTGTACAGCTTGTATAACAGTGTAAATTTGCTGTCCCCTCAAAATAACTCAACACACAGTCATTAATGTCTAAACCGCTGGCCACAAAAGTGAGTACACCCCTAAGTGAAAATGTCCAAATTGGGCCCAATTAGCCATTTTCTCTCCCCGGTGCCATGTGACTCGTTAGTGTTACAAGGTCTCAGGTGTGAATGGGGAGCAGTTGTGTTAAATTTGGTGTTATCGCTCTCACTCTCTCATACTGGTCACTGGAAGTTCAACATGGCACCTTGTGGCAAAGAACTCTCTGAGGATATGAAAAAAATAATTGTTGCTCTACATAAAGATGGCGTAGGCTACAAGAAGATTGCCAAGACCCTGAAACTGAGCTGCGGTTTAACAGGACAGGTTCCACTCAGAACAGGCCTCGCCATGGTCGACCAAAGAAGTTGAGTGCACGTGCTCAGCGTCATATCCAGAGGTTGTGTTTGGGAAATAGACGTATGAGTGCTGCCAGCATTGCTGCAGAGGTTAGCCTGTCAGTGCTCAGACCATACGCCGCACACTGCATCAAATTGGTCTGCATGGCTGTCGTCCCAGAAGGAAGCCTCTTCTAAAGATGGTGCACAAGAAAGCCCGCAAACAGTTTGCTGAAGACAAGCAGACTAAGGACATGAATTACTGGAACCATGTCCTGTGGTCTGATGAGACCAATATAAACTTATTTGGTTCAGATGGTGTCAAGCGTGTGTGGCGGCAACCAGGTGAGGAGTACAAAGACAAGTGTGTCTTGTCTACAGTCAAGCATGGTGGTGAGAGTGTCATGGTCTGGGGCTGCATGAGTGCTGCTGGGGAGCTACAGCTCATTGAGGGAACCATGAATGCCAACATGTACTGTGACATACTGAAGCAGAGCATGATCCCCTCCCTTCGGAGACTGGGCCGCAGGGCAGTATTCCAACATGATAACGACGATATTGACACTTTGGGCCCAATTTGGACATTTTCACTTAGGGGTGTACTCACTTTTGTGGCCAGCGGTTTAGACATTAATGGCTGTGTGTTGAGTTATTTTGAGGGGACAGCAAATTTACACTGTTATACAAGCTGTACACTCACTACTTTACATTGTAGCAAAGTGTCATTTCTTCAGTGTTTTCACATGAAAAGATATAATAAAATATTTACAAAAATGTGAGGGGTGTACTCACTTCTGTGAGATATTGTATAATATTTATAGACTTTTATAAATATTAAATAATATATTTATAAAAGTCTTATAATAATATACTTATAAAATGATCTTATTATCATTACATCTATACTGAAATGGATATAATAATGCATTTCAAGCTCTACGTATCAAAATGCATTATCAGAATTACATTCATTTACTTATGCATTAAGCAGATGCTTTTATCAAAATTGACTTATAATCTGTATATATATATATATATATATATATATATATATATTCAAAATCATAAAATCATCTTCTATTCACTGCCATTACATGAATCACCATTGAGAATAATGAGAATTACTAAAAATACATTACAGCAATAATAATTTGAGGACAAAATGTGCAGAATTGTCATGAAAAATAATGATAAAAAATCTAGATGGTCCTAAAAAGGCTTAATTTTCATCTTGCTAAATATACTTTCTTATTTCCTCCTTTTGGTTTTGGGTGAAATGTGTGACCTGGCCATGTTTCTGTGAGACTTACTCCTGCTCGTTTGGGGAAAGTCCTGAACGGAGCCTTGGACATCATGAATAATTTAGCACAACACATCCAACACCCTCCGTGGACACATACGGGCCCCGGGGCCTCTGCAAACCTGCAGAAATCTGCCCCGTATGAGCTGAACCGCCGACATAAAAACCTCCCAACATTCAATCTGACAGATCAACTCCTTCCCATCAGCACCTCAAATCCTTTCTGTTTGCAATAAGATCATGTTCATATATCAAATCACTCAGTTCAAGGAAAAAGAAATTGCTGTAGAAACAGTTTTCCCTCAGAAATTGCTTGTAGTTGCGGCAAGTAACACTGAATTAAACATGAGACTTTGAAGTAGAAATACTGAAATAGGATTTTCTTGTTAAACACACTCCAATAAAAAAAATGTTTTGATGTCAGACAGATGTTTAAATTTTTTATACAGAGATATTTAAACTTCAGAAGTTAAGTTTGATTCATTTCTGTGAATCAGTTCAAAGTGTCGATGAATCGATTCAAAACTCTGATTCAGAAATGTTCACGGTAGTCTCTGTGAGGCATTAAAATGTTTTAGTAAGATATATGCAGGTAAATATCACTGTTTATTGTTAAATGTGTCCATGTACAGCAAAAAAAATTGGTGTAGGATTTACTTTTTCAACAATTTTCACTCAAATTTCCCAAGAAATGGCAAGTAGCACTGAATTAAACGTGACATTTTCAAGTAGAAAGTATTTTCTAGTACATACTTCAATAATCTTGTAAATAAACCAATGTTTAAAGCATAATTAAAAAAGGTTTAATATTCTTGATGTAAACATGCCTTTGATATTTTACACATTTTGCATCTACACTGATAAAATGATTTTGTGGTAAATAATATAGAAAAACAAATGTAATTTCTACATTAAATAATTTAGTTTAGGCAAAAAAAGAGTAAGTTCAATATTAGTACTCAATTTTAAACTTGTAGAATTTAATGTTTGAACTTATAAGTATATTTTACTTGGAATTGTTTGTTATTTTTACAAAGATTGTTTAAGTAAATATCAAAGTCATGATCCCGTTGTTCCCATCATGCACTTGGGCATGAATAATTAATAAAGTCAACTTTTTTTGCATTGTGTATCACGTGCCAAGTATTGAGGTCTCTGTGTTTATTTGGGTAATAACTCTATAGACATGTTATCTTAAAAAGAATAAGGAGCTGTCTACTTGATTATGTACATGTTTGTAAGTGAACCACATGCTTTAATGGCTTTTTTTCAGTGCTGTGTTGTTCGAGTAAAGTTTATAAACCGTGGCTGAGTGAAATGTACTTCAGTATTGCAGGGTAAACTTAACATAATTAAGTAGAAATTACTCATCAAACTCTAACTGGACAGGTTAAATTTACTTATGTCCTTTGCTAATTTTACTTTATTTAAGTAGATTTGACTTAATTGCATACTTACATTTTACTTAAAAAATATGCGTGCAAAATAAAAATGAAGTAAATTTACTTTGGTTAAAAAGATTGTTCTTCTAAATTAAAAACAACAAAAATTCAGAGCACATGCATATACATCAAGATATATATTGAAAAAGCCATCAAAAGCCGTATTTTGTGAAGTGGGAGCGGATGCAATCGTCTAAAGCGAATAACCCGACACCTCTGACAGCATGATTTCAGAAGGTGTTGAGTTCATCTGCTGTCCTACTTTCATCTGAACATAACCACAGTTACTGTGAACAAACACGGCAAACCCTCGGCTCTGTCCCGATACTACGAGTGCCCTACACAGACAGCATCATACACAGTCCACAAGAATCATTCAATATTACACAAGTTCAATATAATTAAAATGCAGTGATATTTGTGTGTTTATAAGACTAATCACAGTGTTAGTTTAGCAAATATGCTAACATTTTGAATGACAGACAAGAGTATTTTTTTCTTGCCGCATTGGCAATTTCTTTTTTTTTTTTTTAAACACAAACCTAACGTCATTCTTAAATTAAGATACATTTACTTGAGATGCAAAATGACATAAGAAACAGTGTTATTTTAGTATCACTGAGGTTTGATCATTTTTACTAATATTTTGAATTACTAATATTTCATTTTTATATTTACCATTTTCATTAAAAAATTTTATTAACTTTTATTTCAGTTATTAAATTCAAAAATAAATTAAAATGAGAAATGTTGCCTTGGCAACCAGCTGAATTTTTTGATAAATATAAATAATAATGTAAATATATATAAATAATTAATATATTTATATATTACTTATATTTATAATTTATACTTTATGTTTATATATAGTTTATTTATTTGGAATTGTTTGTTATTTTTACAAAGATTGTTTAAGTAAATATCAAAGTCATGATCCCGTTGTTCCCATCATGCACTTGGGCATGAATAATTAATAAAGTCAACTTTTTTGCATTGTGTATCACGTACCAAGTATTGAGGTCTCTGTGTTTATTTGGGTAATAACTCTATAGACATGTTATCTTAAAAAGAATAAGGAGCTGTCTACTTGATTATGTACATGTTTGTAAGTGAACCACATGCTTTAATGGCTTTTTTTCAGTGCTGTGTTGTTCGAGTAAAGTTTATAAACCGTGGCTGAGTGAAATGTACTTCAGTATTGCAGGGTAAACTTAACATAATTAAGTAGAAATTACTCATCAAACTCTAACTGGACAGGTTAAATTTACTTATGTCCTTTGCTAATTTTACTTTATTTAAGTAGATTTGACTTAATTGCATACTTACATTTTACTTAAAAAATATGCGTGCAAAATAAAAATGAAGTAAATTTACTTTGGTTAAAAAGATTGTTCTTCTAAATTAAAAACAACAAAAATTCAGAGCACATGCATATACATCAAGATATATATTGAAAAAGCCATCAAAAGCCGTGTTTTGTGAAGTGGGAGCGGATGCAATCGTCTAAAGCGAATAACCCGACACCTCTGACAGCATGATTTCAGAAGGTGTTGAGTTCATCTGCTGTCCTACTTTCATCTGAACATAACCACAGTTACTGTGAACAAACACGGCAAACCCTCGGCTCTGTCCCGATACTACGAGTGCCCTACACAGACAGCATCATACACAGTCCACAAGAATCATTCAATATTACACAAGTTCAATATAATTAAAATGCAGTGATATTTGTGTGTTTATAAGACTAATCACAGTGTTAGTTTAGCAAATATGCTAACATTTTGAATGACAGACAAGAGTATTTTTTTCTTGCCGCATTGGCAATTTTTTTTTTTTTTTTTTTAAACACAAACCTAACGTCATTCTTAAATTAAGATACATTTACTTGAGATGCAAAATGACATAAGAAACAGTGTTATTTTAGTATCACTGAGGTTTGATCATTTTACTAATATTTTGAATTACTAATATTTCATTTTATATTTACCATTTTCATTAAAAATTTTATTAACTTTTATTTCAGTTATTAAATTCAAAAATAAATTAAAATGAGAAATGTTGCCTTGGCAACCAGCTGAATTTTTTTTGATAAATATAAATAATAATGTAAATATATATAAATAATTAATATATTTATATATTACTTATATTTATAATTTATACTTTATGTTTATATATAGTTTATTTTATTTCAAGTAACAAAAAAGTTTTTTTAATGATTTTGATTTTAGCTTTAGTTAACTATAACCCTGAAAGAAGTCTTGTTTTCTGAGAAATTGATCAAAAGAGTTTATGCTTACAGTTTTTTCTGAATGCTTAAGCGCTAATCGTGATTCTTGTAGCACAATTTCTAAAACTATTAATATGTATAGCAAAACCACTCACTGAGTTTGCAAAACTAAAAGCACAAACACTGCTTTGCACTCAGTTTGCAATTTTGTAACACACACTTTGCAAAACTGTAGGCACAATTCACTGCACAACACTCTTTTTGCAGAACTTTAAACACAACTCACTGCTTACACTCAATTACCAAATTTCCAACACACTCCTAGCAAAATTATACACATGTATGGCTATCATTAACACTATTTTGCCAACTGTCTGGCACACTTTCACATGTGAAAACTGTTTTAGATAATTAGTTCACTTTGCAATCAGGCTAAGCACTATAAATAAGCCACAGGTAAGCTGTCTGTGTGGAGTACAATGGAAGGAGCAGGAAGAGTGAGAAGAGTGAGAATCAGAGGAGGCCGAGGACGCCGAGGGAGAGGACGTGGAGGTGAAGAAGTTGGAGGAAGAGGACGTGGAGGTGAAGAAGTTGGAGGAAGAGGACCTGGAGGTGAAGAAGCGAGAGGGTTAGAGGAAGTTAGAGGAAGAGGACAAGGAGGAGCAAGAAGAGGACGAGGAGGCCGAGGAAGAGGACGTGGAGCTGAAGAAGCGAGAGGGTTAGAGGAAGTTAGAGGAAGAGGACAAGGAGCAGCAAGAAGAGGACGAGGAGGGGAAAGAGGAAGGGTAAGAAGAGTAAGAAATAGAATAACTGATGACATCAGAGCTACAATAGTGGACCATGTCATCAACCATGGGATGACCCTGAGGGAAGCTGGCCAATGGGTTCAGCCTAATTTGAGCCGCTACACTGTGGCAAGCATCATTAGGACATTTCGAAATGAGAATCGGTAAGTACTTTGTAGCACTGCCATACTCTAATGAGAAACACAACAGTACCATAAATGCAAAAATACTGAAATTGTTACTTTGTTACAGAATTGCTAGACGTCCAGATGTTGGGGGCAGAGGAAGAATGTTCACTCCAGAGCAAGAGACCCATATAGTGAACATGGTCATTGCCAATAATGCAATAAGACTGCGCGAAATACAGCAGCGCATAATTGATAATGACACCATCTTTCAAAATATACACAGTGTAAGCATTTCTGCACTAAGTCGTGTACTTGCACGCCACAGAATAAGAATGAAGCAAATTTACAGAGTTCCTTTCGAGAGAAACACAGAACGTGTAAAGCAACTGCGATATGACTATGTGCAGGTAAGCTATAGTGTCATTGGTTCTGAATTTGGAAGTGCATACTGTAGTGCTGTGCATGGGCCTGATGTGTTGCATTTGTTTTGTCTTGTCCAGAGAGTGATGGAACTAGAAGCAGATGCCATGGGACATGAGCTACTTTTTGTAGATGAGGCCGGTTTTAACCTCAGTAAAACCAGGAGACGTGGCAGGAACATTATTGGACACCGTGCCATCATCAATGTCCCAGGACAACGTGGTGGTAACATAACCATGTGTGCAGCTATTAGCCAAAATGGTGTTGTTCACCATCATGCAACCATAGGCCCATACAACACTGCACACATTATTGCATTCCTGGACACCTTACATGACATGCTCACTGTTCAGAGACCAGAGCATACCCGATATGTCATCATATGGGACAATGTTAGTTTCCATAGGGCTGCTTTGGTCCGCAACTGGTTTACAGACCACCCATTCTTCATGGCACTCAACCTCCCTCCATACTCTCCATTCTTAAATCCCATCGAGGAGTTCTTCTCTGCCTGGCGCTGGAAAGTGTACGACCGTCATCCTCATCAACAGGTAGCCCTTTTACAGGCAATGGAGGAGGCATGTGGAGATATTGACCAGGCATCATGTCAGGCCTGGATACGGCATTCAAGGAGATATTTTCCCCGGTGCCTTGGACTGGAGGATATCGCATGCGATGTGGACGAAATTTTGTGGCCGGACCCAGAAAGACGACATGATGTAGACTGATTTTTTTTTTTTTTGTGAAATTAGTAAATTACTATTTTGTGTTCTGACTTTGTCTTGGTTTTGATGAGTGTGAATAAACACCAATACTTGAAGTTTGGATCCTTGTATGTTTACATGACACTATGACAAAAGTATGACCTCAAATTGACATCTGTACACAGAGAAAGCAAAAGCCAGATGTGTTTTGTATTCATACCATCAGTGTGTAGTTGGCACATTGTGTGCTTAGTAGATGATGGCTTGTGTTTACTGTTTGATACGAAAACACCATTTTTACGAAGGTGTGAAGAGTTAATCTAGCTGTGTTTGCTTTTGCAAGAGAACTACAATGTTTTGATAATTGGGTGAAAGGTTTTCTTATTTGTGTGTAGAGTTTAGCAAAAATAGCCAATAGTTACAAAAAATGTGTTTAAGCAATCAGAAAAAACTGTAAAACAAGAACAAATATCTGCCAGTGAAGTAAAAATAATATACTTAATTCAAAGGGAAAACTAGCTTGTTTATTTCTGGCTCCATTGGCATATTTTTTCTCATTAAGCATAAACTTCACATAATTTTGATATAACTTGTTCAGAAATCAAGACTTCATCTAATTTTGAATCTTAAATAAATGTATCTTGATTTAAGGAAGTTTAGACATTTGTACTGGAAAAGAAGACAAAAATACTGAGGAAGAAACTCACTTTTTGAAGTGTGCATAAGTTAGTATGCTGCCTATGAAGTCAGCTGACTATGGCTTGAAATGGAGCCACTGCTTCATATCGCTTCATACATGAGAAGATCATCTCATTCATCATATTAACCACTCGCTCTGCCCTCAAAGTTCATGTTTAGCTAACGAGCCAATCCATTTACTGGGCAGAACAGCGAAAGATAGAGGCGAAAATCAAAACAAATTGTCCAGCCTTTTGTGCTTCTCACATATTCAGCTGCAAATAACCTCAATTGACACCGTAATAGGATTCATTCATCACTCTGGGCCGTGAAGCGCTCATTAGAAACATCGTGCAGGCCGTTAATCTGCACATTAATAAAGCCAATCAGATGGGATCTCTTCATCAGTGCGTCTCCTTACAGGAAATTCCCACAGCTAAACTTTGTCATCGTCAATGTGCATGAAACAGAGAATTAATATTGATGTACTGGATTTGGAGAATTATGCACAGAGGTTCTTGCAAACAGATTTAGACAAATATATTCAAGAATTTCAGCTGATTTGCATTGGCTTGCATTGAAAATTCCTGGTGAGACTGACTCGACAGCAGCATAAAACACAGCGTTTAATTAAAGAGAAGTCAAAATAATAGTAAAAAAAAAATATATAAAATTCATTATATATTTTCACTAAAGCATATATGTCAAAAAAAGTAAATAAAGTATTTCTAAATATTATTTATTTATTTATAACATTTCTTTTTTATTTAATTAAAGCATATACACATATATATATATATATATATATATTCAAGATCTCTAGCTGGTTTGCATTTGTTGCGAATTTCATGGTGAGCATTATAAAAAATACAGCGTTTAATTAAAGAGAAGTCAAAATAAGTAAAAAAATATATATATAAAATTTTTAGCATATATGTCAAAAAAGTAAATAAATTATTTATAAATATTATTTATACTTTTTTTTTTTTTACTTAAAGCACATACACACACAAATATCAGTATATATTCAAGATCTCTGATTTGCATTTGTTGTGAATTTCCCGGGGAGACTCACTCGACAGCAGCATGAAAACACAGCGTTTAATTAAAAAGGTGAAGCAATTCTTCAAAAGTCTGTCTCAGGTAAAACTGACAGGTTTAACACTCTGAATATAATTTGCATTTGTGAGATTTCACAACACATGCCAGCCAAAAATTACAATTCTGTCACGACTCACATGATTAAACTCACATGCTGTTATTTTTTTATATAGAAAACAAAAGGAGACGTTCAGCAGAAACAGAACATGCTTTTCCATACAAAAAAATACATTCATATCAACTATACCTATGCAGCACCAATATACATACTAATAAACAGCAATACTTGCCATTAATTGTTTCTTTTGTCAATTACTTTATGAGGCGACTCAATCAATCCCCGTGTAGCTAATGAAGCTGTATAAAGGATTTAACACATTCTGTCACGCTGCTGTAATGTATATCGAGCTTGTGCTGTTTGTGGTGATTATTTGAACGCTCTCGCTGACTCAGCGGCTCTCTTATTTTCTCTGCTGTTTGCTGTGTTACTGCTCTCTGGTTCTAGAGCCGGTTTCACCATCACTAAAGACGCTCCCCTGAGCCTCAGGCTGCTGTTCTGTTAATTAGTTCCAAATTAATTGCAGGTCAATGATCTGAGGCAATCAAACACCTTTCCGATTTTGTGTGTGTTTGCGATCGATGCGAAGGAGAGCCGCGTCAGCAGAGTCTCACAGAAGAGCAAACAAAGGAGTCCGATTCAGAAACGGCTCTCGTTTAAACTTCAGCAAGAACTGTGTGAATTAATTAGTTTGATTCATTTCTGTGAATCCATTCCAACTGTCCAGTTCAGTGAATCGATTTAAAACTGTGATTCAATTATTCATTTTTATCTTTTAAGTGATTCATATTTTATTGCGGTTGACAAGAAAAACTTAAGATTCAAAAACTCAAAACTAAAAACTGAAGATTCAAAACAATCGCTGTTGACGGGAACATTATAATATAACAATATTATAAAACAAAGTTTAGGCCTTTTTATATATGTATTATATTTATCATTATAGTATATATAACTATTTATTTATTTGTGTGTGTGTGTGTGTGTGTGTGTGTGTGTGTGTGTGTGTGTAAGCATAATCCACTACATTTTTTATTTTCTTTAAAAAAAAATGTTTTTGTTCATTTTTTATTTGAACTAGAACCGAAAGATCAGATGATTCACGTCAATCATGATTCATATGAATCAGTCTGACATCAATGTAAAAACAGATTTACATCATTTAACACTTAAGACCCAAAAGAGTGAAATGAATGTGATATATGTAAGTTATTTATAATATAAAATTAGAGTAAATAAGAGAAAATCTAATTAAATAAAAATGTAATATAAATAAATAAAATAATCAAATTCAGTGGATTATTATAATTTTCTAGATTTTTTAAAGTATATATATATATAAATACACTGCCGCTCAAAAGTTTGGGATCAGTAAGATTTTTAAGGGAGTCTCTTCTGCTCATCAAGGCTGTATTTATTCGATCAAAAATACAGAAAAAACAGTAATATTGTCAAATCGTATTGCAATTTCTAATATTGCTTTCCTATTTTAATATACTTTAAAATAGAATTTATTTCTGTGACGCAGCGCTGTATTACTCCAGCCCTCAGCGTCACATGATCCTTCAGAAATCATAATAATATGCTGATTTATTACGAGTGTTGAAACTGTTGCGCTGCTTCATATTGTTTTTTGGAACGTGTGATACTTTCTTCTTTGATTCTTTGATGAATACAAAGTTAAAAAGAGCAGCATTTGTTCAAAATAGAAATCTTTTCTAACAATACAAGTCTTTACTATGACTTTTTATTCATTTAACGCATCCCTCCTGAATAAAAGTATTAATTTCTTAAAAAAAAAAAAAAAGAAAGAAAAAATGACTGACCCCAAACTTTTGAATAGCATTGTATATTGTAACACAAAATTTCTTTTTTAAATAAATGCTGTTCTTTTTAACTTTTTATTAATCAGAGAATCCTAAAAAAAATATCACAGGTCCCCAAAAAAATATGAAGCAGCTCAACAGTTTCCAACATTGATAATAAATCAGCATATTAGAATGATTTCTGAAGATCATGTGACACTGAAGACTGCAGTAATGATGCTGAAAATACAGCTGCGCATCACAGAAATAAATTACATTTTAAAGTATCTTAAAATAGAAAACTGTTATTTTAAATTGCAATAATATTTCACAAAACAACAGTTTTTTTCTGTATTTGTGATCAAATAGATACAGCCTTGAAGAGCAGAAGAAACTCCCTTAAAAAACATTAAAAATCTGACTGATCCCAAACTTTTGAGCGGCAGTATATATATATACACACACACACACACACACACACACACACATAATTTAATTAAGTAATTAATTTATTATTATCATTATTAAATCTCATAAAATCAGCAAACAACCAAGTCAGAAGCAGCAGTGGACCGTGGCCGACTCTCACTGTGGCTCATCCAGTGTCCATGAACCTGTTCTCCGTTACAGCTGACCGCTCGTTCACCCAAAATAATTAGTCTGCAAGCGAGTGATTTTTCTCGAGCAGCTCCCGGTGCTTTGCTTCTCCAGCACAGCTCACTTCTGCTGTCTGTCTGTCTGCTCGTGCAGAAATCACTTCAGGGTCACGGGTGCGATTCCCAGGGAATGCTACTGATAAAATGCGTACCTAGAATCCACTGTAGGTTGCTTTGGATAAAAGCTTCTGCTAAATGCATTAAAAACACTACAAGGCTTGGATTGAAGGTCTTTGTTTTGACGGATCAATGCTCATTTTCAGGCGTCATCAGAGACGCAGGTGACCGCGGCTGACATTGACAGGCTTCAATCTGACGGAACAAATCAAAACTAAAGCCTGAAATCAGGAGCATCAGTGAGTGAGGAGACTGAGAGCCGATCGATGCCCAGAACGAGGCTCAAGGTCAAGAGGGAGACGCGGAGCAATCAGATCCTAATTACTTCAGCACTCTGGGAAATATTCTGCACGTTAGTTTGACAGACAGAAGACGTCTTCTGAGGTTTAAAAGGAAGAACAAGAATTACAAGTTAAAAGTCACTTTTTTCCACTAGACTCTCAACAGATCTGAAGATCTTAAAGTAACTGAAATTGTCAGTAACTGAAATTAATTTGAATTCATGCAATTAAATTAAATATTTAAAATGAATGAAATTAATATTTAAACTTAATTTGTTAAGAAAACAAATTAAGAGATTAAGAAACTTAAACTTAGAGGAAAAACTGAAATATGTTTAGTAATAAAATAGTAAAACTAAAACAAAAAAAAAGAGAAATAGAAATATTTAATGAAAAATCTAAAAGACAAAACCACAACCAAAATTACAATGAAAACTGAAAATACAAAAAAACTTAATTATAAGGCTAGGCCTAAATAGCAATGATTAAACAGAAATATAAAATAAACTACTATAAATAACGAAAGCACATTACAAAAAAATCACTAAAACTACACTTACAATGAAAACTGAAAATATAAAAATGAAAGCGTATTCAAAACATCAATTAATACAAAAGTATATAAATAATAATAAATTAACACTGACTAAAATAAATAAGTTGAAGTACTAAAATTACAAAAAATGCAAATGAAAACTAAAAATATACATATAAAATTAAAAACGAATAAATATTAATACTATAATAGTATATAAGTAATACTAAAGTAATACCGCTGTGTTAGAAAAGCAAGTGACTGCTTTACAAACGCTTCTGTCTGGATCTTACTCTGACATCATTTGCTCCTCTTTGTGTTGAACTCGATGGATTTCTGGGTGAACGCTTCCTTCAAGACATGAGCTGATATGGAATATTGATGCAGTGATGGTCACACACACACACTCACACACACACTTACACACACACACACACAC
Organism: Onychostoma macrolepis; assembly: GCF_012432095.1. Classification (NCBI taxonomy): domain Eukaryota; kingdom Metazoa; phylum Chordata; class Actinopteri; order Cypriniformes; family Cyprinidae; genus Onychostoma; species Onychostoma macrolepis. Next base: position 1,716,667 of record NC_081170.1, on the reverse strand, counting down.
ACACACACACACACACACACACACACACTCACACACACACTTACTCACACACACGCACGCACACACACACACACACACACACACACACACACACACACACACACACACACACACACACACACACTTACTCACACACACGCACGCACACACACACACACACACACACACACACACACACACTCACACACACACACACACACACACACACACACACACACACACACACACACACACACACACACACACACACACACATTTACTCACACACGCACGCACACACACACACACACACACACACTCACACACACACACACACACGCACACACACACACACACACACTCTCACACATGTTCGTTTTTGTGAAAAGTGTGGACTCTCCATAGGCGTAATGGTTTTTATACTGTACTTACTGTATGTGCTATTGCCCTACACCAACCCTACACCTAAACCTACCCCTTACAGGAGACTGTGCATTTCATCTTTCCCCAAAAAACCTCACTCTGTATGATTTATAAGCGTTTTGAAAAGTGGGGACATGGGTCAATGTCCTGAAAAGTCAGCTTCACCTTGTAATACCTGACATACCTTTGTTATTATACACATCTATGTCCTGACTTTTCACAAAAACGCGCACACTCTCACACACACACACACTCTCACACACAAACACACACAGACACATGTCTGGTTTGCTATCCTTGTGGGGGACATTCATAGGCGTAATGGTTTTTATACTGTACTTACTGTATGTGCTATTGCCCTACACCAACCCTACCCCTTACAGGAGACTACAGGCATTTTTAGATTTTCAAAAAAACACCATTTAGTATGTTTTTTAAGCCTTTTGAATTACGGGGACATAGGCAGTGTCCTCATAAACCATGTTTACGTCGTAGTACCCATGTTATTATACACATTTGTGTCCTCATAAACCATATATACCAGTACACACACACACACACACACACACGGGGCATGAGCCGGAAATGAGCTCAGAGGAGCTGTGAGTGAGATCATCTCTCAGAGGCTTTAACCCACAGAGCCTCGTGCTGTTTCACACTAAACACACTCCACCCGTCAGCTCAACAACAATCACATCGTCATCATCCCAACCTACTCACATCACTGATATAACAGCACATGCAGTACAAACTGAACAAAAACATCTTCAAGGCAAGACACCACAGAAAAAACTGTATTTCATGCGCTGGTCAATTTTGCGATTTTGGCCTATTTTGCTTCCGTATGTCTTCTTTCTGTCTAGTGGAAAGCAAACATCCAAAATACACATTTAAGTATTTATTTTATTAGACTTTATCTATTTGCGTCTGTAGATTTCAATTACAACACCAAACTTTAGTTTTATTCCCATATTCTGAAGGCTTTTACTGAGGGGTTTGTTCATATTTTATTCACACTTTTTTATACAACATTTTACTCCTAAAAACAGTGAAAATGTACAGGGGTGCACATCAGTTTTCAGTCTGGTTCTCGGGAGAGCACCTGGAGACTGCACATAGTGTGACCCATTAAATAGAACAAAAAAAATTAATAATAATTAATTAATAATAGTAATAACAGCATTATTGCACTTATTATTTTTTTTTAAATAATAATAATAATAATAATAAAGTTTTACAATGCTATTATATATATTTTTTAAAACAAGTATTAAATAAAAATACAATTATTTTATGATACACTTAAAGGGGTCGTGAACTGAGAAACCAAAATTCCTTTGATCTTTTGACATTTAAGAGGTCCTTGCACTATAACAACATTCTGTAAGTTTCAGAACTCAGAACTGCTTTAAGAATGTTCTAAAACGACAGCTTTAAAAATGTTCTACTCTATGATGTAATAGTGTGGATAAGCACCGCCTCATTACCTGTTTAGCCCTGCCCTCCGATTCTACAGCACTGCCTGTTAAGCCCCGCCCACAGATTTTACATCACTGCCTGTTAAGCCCCGCCCACAGATTTTACATCACTGCCTGTTAAGCCCCGCCCACAGATTTTACATCACTGCCTGTTAAGCCCCGCCCGCCGATTCTACAGCACTGCCTGTTTAACCCCGCCCACTGATTCAACAGCACTGCCTGTTTAACCCCGCCCACAGATTTTACATCACTGCCTGTTAAGCCCCGCCCACAGATTTTACATCACTGCCTGTTAAGCCCCGCCCACAGATTTTACATCACTGCCTGTTAAGCCCCGCCCACAGATTTTACATCACTGCCTGTTAAGCCCCGCCCACAGATTTTACATCACTGCCTGTTAAGCCCCGCCCACAGATTTTACATCACTGCCTGTTAAGCCCCGCCCACAGATTTTACATCACTGCCTGTTAAGCCCCGCCCACAGATTTTACATCACTGCCTGTTAAGCCCCGCCCACAGATTTTACATCACTGCCTGTTAAGCCCCGCCCACAGATTTTACATCACTGCCTGTTAAGCCCCGCCCACAGATTTTACATCACTGCCTGTTAAGCCCCGCCCACAGATTTTACATCACTGCCTGTTAAGCCCCGCCCACAGATTTTACATCACTGCCTGTTAAGCCCCGCCCACAGATTTTACATCACTGCCTGTTAAGCCCCGCCCACAGATTTTACATCACTGCCTGTTAAGCCCCGCCCACAGATTTTACATCACTGCCTGTTAAGCCCCGCCCACAGATTTTACATCACTGCCTGTTAAGCCCCGCCCACAGATTTTACATCACTGCCTGTTAAGCCCCGCCCACAGATTTTACATCACTGCCTGTTAAGCCCCGCCCACAGATTTTACATCACTGCCTGTTAAGCCCCGCCCACAGATTTTACATCACTGCCTGTTAAGCCCCGCCCACAGATTTTACATCACTGCCTGTTAAGCCCCGCCCACAGATTTTACATCACTGCCTGTTAAGCCCCGCCCACAGATTTTACATCACTGCCTGTTAAGCCCCGCCCACAGATTTTACATCACTGCCTGTTAAGCCCCGCCCACAGATTTTACATCACTGCCTGTTAAGCCCCGCCCACAGATTTTACATCACTGCCTGTTAAGCCCCGCCCACAGATTTTACATCACTGCCTGTTAAGCCCCGCCCACAGATTTTACATCACTGCCTGTTAAGCCCCGCCCACAGATTTTACATCACTGCCTGTTAAGCCCCGCCCACAGATTTTACATCACTGCCTGTTAAGCCCCGCCCACAGATTTTACATCACTGCCTGTTAAGCCCCGCCCACAGATTTTACATCACTGCCTGTTAAGCCCCGCCCACAGATTTTACATCACTGCCTGTTAAGCCCCGCCCACAGATTTTACATCACTGCCTGTTAAGCCCCGCCCACAGATTTTACATCACTGCCTGTTAAGCCCCGCCCACAGATTTTACATCACTGCCTGTTAAGCCCCGCCCACAGATTTTACATCACTGCCTGTTAAGCCCCGCCCACAGATTTTACATCACTGCCTGTTAAGCCCCGCCCACAGATTTTACATCACTGCCTGTTAAGCCCCGCCCACAGATTTTACATCACTGCCTGTTAAGCCCCGCCCACAGATTTTACATCACTGCCTGTTAAGCCCCGCCCACAGATTTTACATCACTGCCTGTTAAGCCCCGCCCACAGATTTTACATCACTGCCTGTTAAGCCCCGCCCACAGATTTTACATCACTGCCTGTTAAGCCCCGCCCACAGATTTTACATCACTGCCTGTTAAGCCCCGCCCACAGATTTTACATCACTGCCTGTTAAGCCCCGCCCACAGATTTTACATCACTGCCTGTTAAGCCCCGCCCACAGATTTTACATCACTGCCTGTTAAGCCCCGCCCACAGATTTTACATCACTGCCTGTTAAGCCCCGCCCACAGATTTTACATCACTGCCTGTTAAGCCCCGCCCACAGATTTTACATCACTGCCTGTTAAGCCCCGCCCACAGATTTTACATCACTGCCTGTTAAGCCCCGCCCACAGATTTTACATCACTGCCTGTTAAGCCCCGCCCACAGATTTTACATCACTGCCTGTTAAGCCCCGCCCACAGATTTTACATCACTGCCTGTTAAGCCCCGCCCACAGATTTTACATCACTGCCTGTTAAGCCCCGCCCACAGATTTTACATCACTGCCTGTTAAGCCCCGCCCACAGATTTTACATCACTGCCTGTTAAGCCCCGCCCACAGATTTTACATCACTGCCTGTTAAGCCCCGCCCACAGATTTTACATCACTGCCTGTTAAGCCCCGCCCACAGATTTTACATCACTGCCTGTTAAGCCCCGCCCACAGATTTTACATCACTGCCTGTTAAGCCCCGCCCACAGATTTTACATCACTGCCTGTTAAGCCCCGCCCACAGATTTTACATCACTGCCTGTTAAGCCCCGCCCACAGATTTTACATCACTGCCTGTTAAGCCCCGCCCACAGATTTTACATCACTGCCTGTTAAGCCCCGCCCACAGATTTTACATCACTGCCTGTTAAGCCCCGCCCACAGATTTTACATCACTGCCTGTTAAGCCCCGCCCACAGATTTTACATCACTGCCTGTTAAGCCCCGCCCACAGATTTTACATCACTGCCTGTTAAGCCCCGCCCACAGATTTTACATCACTGCCTGTTAAGCCCCGCCCACAGATTTTACATCACTGCCTGTTAAGCCCCGCCCACAGATTTTACATCACTGCCTGTTAAGCCCCGCCCACAGATTTTACATCACTGCCTGTTAAGCCCCGCCCACAGATTTTACATCACTGCCTGACATTTCCAGAGCGCTCTGCATATTTCCGTCCTAACGACCGAAACGGTCATTCTGATCGCTGGGATGGAGGGGGAATATCCCAGCGTATTCATCAGTCTGAGCTAATTACAGCACGTTAATATAGACACCAGCTGCCGCTTAACATCTCATCACAACAACAGCGGCGCCTGCAATCAGCGCTCCGCACCCAAAGCGAAGGTCAAGAGCTAAACCGGCTCCGTTACAGCAACTGCTTTCACGCCACGACCCAGAGAGATCAGACAGAGTCTCAAAGCTGTGCCAAAACGGCCTCAAATCAAACTTCATAAAGCATTAACGTTACCATGAGCTGCATGGGGAATATGAAAAATTATTAGTATAACAGATGCAATAGCAAAACTGATTTACATCATTTGTAGTTTGAGCGGTTTCTAAATGTCTCTCATATTTGATGAATGACTGACAGCACGAAACACACTGTGTTCTGTACAAACCATGTTTAACCAACAATAAAAATAACAAGTCTGTTTCTTTGGTTGTCCTAACTATGCTTTAATATAGAGATAACTGTATTTCATTATTTAGCACTGTTTTCCTTTTTTTTTTTTTTTTTGCTACAATATCTTAACAGACATGTGATCCATTATTATTACTATTTTTATAATCATATTGAAATAAAATCAAAATTAAAAAAATTTTTATTGAGATATAAAACAATTTTTTTTTAAATAAAATAAGTATATAAAAATAAATATTTTAAATTAATTTAATGAAATATTTAAATTAAAAAACATAAACAAGCATAGCAAACATGGGGATTTTTAATAAAATAATTTTTAATAAAATATTGTAATAATTTAAATTAATTTATTAAAATGAATAAATATTGTGTAGCCCTATAAACAAGCATAGCAAACATGGGGATTTTTAATAAAATAATTTTTAATAAAATATATTTTTAATAAATTAATAAATAATTTTTTATTTAATAAAATATTTTAAAATAAATAAATAAAGTGTAGCCCTATAAACAAGCATAGCAAACATGGGGATTTTTAATAAAATATTGTAATAATTTAAATTAATTTATTAAAATGAATAAATATTGTGTAGCCCTATAAACAAGCATAGCAAGCCAGGAGCTTTTTAATAATAAAGAAAAATTAAACAAAATTTGAAAATGATTAATGAAATAATCAACACAACAGGTTTTTCAAAAAACTTTAAATAAGAAAAAATGAGATAAGAAAAAACTACATTAGGCCTACAGCAAAAGGTCAACTGGAGTGTTCCTCACTGCTCCTCTATAGCCGTGTTTCCATACAAAGCTGCGAATTTAACTTCATTATAAAAATATTTGCGAACAAGCACCGTTTCTGGGCCGCTCTCAACCTCTCCTCCATGTCTTGGCCAGGTTAAAGCCTGCCTCATCCAAAATTATGACTGGCTTTCATCAACTTCCAGCTCTATCACCCTCTAAAAATACATTTACTGTAGGAAAAACAAATACTGATAACAAGTTTTGGGGATTTTTGTTTCTTTCCCAACAACAGGCATCTTGAAACTGATCACACCTGAACACACTCAGTCCTCAGATGCTTCCATAATCTAAACATTTAACATTGTTCATCATTTTACATAAAAACTATGCTTCAAGAGTAATGCAACAGTTACTGAGCATTCTGAGCAGTTGTATCGATTGATAGTTAGATCATTGTAATGAAATGAATAAACACTCAATTCAGATGAAATAGTAATACTTTGATGTTAACTTGTGTCATTTTGAACCAGTGATTTTAGTTCAGTGAACAAAAGATCTTTGGCTCATGTGTATTGTATCCAAGCACTTGGAAAAAGTGTCTAGAGTTTAGAAAAATGACATGAAGGTTCTGTTATTAGTGCAAAAATGATTGTAAAAAAATGTAAGCCAAAAGAGAAATAAACTGAGCTGTAAAAGTGAAAGCTGTGATTCTGGAAAGAAGCTCCTTGTGCGTAATCTTGCTCTGAAACGTCGTCTTCAGACTTCAGGAGCGTTAAGCAGCTTAGAGGAACCACCTTCATGATTAAACGCTAACGGTCGTCTGATGTGAGTGTGATATTAGAAGTGTGCACTACTCAGGGCACGAGAGCGCATGCAGACGAGTCATTCTCACATCAGCTCTCTCGGATTTAAATGGCATCATGACAAAAGCAGCTCTTTCTGGACTGAAGCTCTCTGTTCCTTTGCAAGTGAGTCATTTAGCAGATGACTTCTTTAAAGTGATACACTGTTAGGGAAATAAGGAAGACTTAAAGAGTGTAAATAACTCATTTTTTAACTATTATTATAAGCAGGAGTCATGTTAATCAGGTAAAAGAATACATGGTAAATACACACATTTTCTTGGTTTAATAACAAGAAAAAGGGATGCACTGATATTAAAATTCTAATCAACTAAGTCATTAATTATTGTCGTATTTTAATATTCCAATAACCAATAGATGGTGGATATTAATATTTGTTTAATTGAAAAAAAAAAAAAAGATTTTCTAAATAAATAAATAAATAAATAAACACTACAGTTGAATTTATAATCGCAACATGAAAATCAGATTTTCATACACTATATTAAAATCATGGTCAATACAGATAAGCCAGTAATATTTATTTTTTTAGTATTATGATAATCTATAAATGTCAGAAATTAAAATGTGTCAAATTAAAGATTTACATTTTGCCTAAATAAATGTAAAAAATAAAACAATCAATGCTATATTATACAATATTAAAATTCTGGTCAATACTGATAAGCCAATAAATATTTTCATATTTTAATTTTCTGATAATCAATAAATGTATGTGTAATTAAAAATTTAAAATTGTGTGTAAATAAAATAAAATAAAAAAAAATTATTCTGAATGCTTCAGCTGAATTTACACATTGCAACATTCATGAAAAATTAATATTTATGCAACAATACAAAAATACAGGTCAATACCAACAAACCGGAAATTATTTCATATATAATTATAAGAAACTGATAATTATTTTCAACAAATGTCAGATAATAAAATTTAAACAGCAATAAAATTTTGTCTAAAAAACATTCAAATCAATCATTTTAAATGCTACAATTGAATTCAGGAATCACAACACGGATACATTTATATTGGGATTTGGTACGGGTTATATTTGACAGTGTTATTCAATAATTTGTGTTTTGAAGATGAGCATTATGACAGCAAACATCTTTTAAAGTGTAAAAAGCAGAAGAAATATGATTGCACAATTACATATCCTATGTCTTTCCATTTAAACAAATAAAAATAATATATAAATAATATAACCTATATGGCACTGATATATCATGCATCCCTATCAAGCAACAAGCATCACCGAGAACATCCCTACAAACCATGAAACAGCATATGAGTCATGCACATGAAGCAAATCTGGTAAATGAAGACCAAACCAATCAATATCAATGTGTTCAACACGACACTTCAAGTGTTTTATTCTCTACGCCGGACGTTTACTCAGCAGCAAATGTTTGCTTCATTTCCTCTAAGAGCAAATTTATGATGCAAACCATCGGGCCAAAATTTCACTGTGTTCCTTGGAAGGAAAGCCTGTCATCTGTCTGGCGGTTCCTGAAAAACTATGATCCAGATCGAGCCGGATCGAGCCGAAGCGTAATTGGCAAGCATCTGGACAGATGGATGACGGCCAAGAGCCACAAACTGACGGATATGACAATCTCATCACGTTTACTCAGCATTTCACACTTCATTATGAGCTAATGGAGGAAGAAGAAAACACATGACAGTCCATTAAAACTCTCATTTACGGTCTGAAATCAGGAACAGCCTCTGGTTTTCTGAGCTCAAACACTCCGGCCGATCTCTCACAACATGGACTCTAATTCATGTTTTTGATCTTTCTGTGAATGATTCATCCATGCATGCACAGATATTTAGGCCCAAACTTAAGATTTATTTATTTGAACAGCATTTATAATTTCCATGTGTTTGAATTACATGGTTTAAACTAGGGGTTCTGCCGATACGATCACCGATCTTTTTAAAGCCTTATTTTTATAATTATTTATAGTAATACTTCAATCGGGATTTTTAGACATTTATTCAGGGCCTGAATTTCATTTTTGAAAATGGGGAGAATTTCCCTCTTATAGGTGACTGTTTTTTATTTGAGGGGAGCATTTTTTAGACATTTTTCAAAAATATATATTTATCTCACCTAAATGTTCGATCATGAAGTGCATTTGCAATCGTGCAATTGTTGCACAATAGCTTACACACAGCACAAAACAAGCAAGTGGCAAAACAATTCAAATACTTTTCTTACATTATCACAAATATTCTAAATTAATAAAGAGCTTTGTTTTCCTATACCTCCACGAGTGCCGTCTATCATTGCCTTTTTTATCTAAAAGCGCTCTTCTCCATTAAAACTAGCCAACAAGCCATATGTGTTGGCTGTGAAACAGACTTTAATTATAGGCATTTATGGTGTAATTACTACATTTTCATATTTACCGCAAACAATGCGCTGCCACTTTAATATAGGTAAGATATATTAGTAGTAATTTACTGAATGTCTCACAGTAAGCAGGTGAATAAATAAATAAATAAATAAATGTGTATTTTTGTGCATGTAATATATAATAATATATAATTTATTTTTCATTTATATATATATATATATATATATATATATATATATATATATATACACACACACACACACACACTCTTTTTAAGAGCGATTTAAATTCTCATATCTCATGGAAACAGCAAACTTTTATATATAAAAAAATAGTATATATATCAATCAATCAATCGATTAAAAAAAATTAACTAATTAATCGCACATTTTTTCTGAAATTAAATCGTGATTAATTGCAATTAATCTCATCTAACATTAAAGTTTTTAAATATACTTTTATATTGCAATAATTTCACATTCAATCTTCAAATTAATGTACAAACAACATTTTTTAATATTTGTTTAATGGCATCTTTTTTATGACTGGAGGCTAGTATCACTGATACCAAGTAATACTGATTTCCCTAATATTTAACCATTGACTATAGCCATTAAACATTACATTATAATTAAGAGCTATGAATTTGAACATTTATTAGACTTTAAAAATAACTTCTAATTTAAGTGAACTTAAAACAATCTTCACATAAACCCATTATAATAAATGTTATATTTAGCTAGGCTACCTGTGCCCCTCAGCAGAAATATACAGAAAAGTTATCAAACACAAAATTCTAAACTAAATACAGATAAATACTTACAGCTATATAAACGTTATTGATTTCCTCTTTTTTCTTTTATTCTTGATGAACAGACATCACAGCAGCTGGTTATTAGGTTGTTTGGGTTGCTATTTCTTTAAGAGCTGCCGCTGCTGAACGTGACGCGGATCTGACACGCATCGTATTAACTCTCATCACCTTTTCTGACCCACTTCAGTCTGTTCTAATGAGCTGACGAGTTGAATCGAGTGTGTTAGATGAGAGAGACAGTGCTGGGCTGCTCCAGGACAGTTTTGAAAACCATTTCAGAGACACGTTCTTAATGTAACTCGTATATAACATATTACATGCATGCACAGTTTTAAGGCAGCTTTAATCGCCTTTTTGGTAACTTCATGCCTTAACTGATCACGACATTGCATGCACGTAGTTTATTTTGCGCTTTGATATGAATTGATACAGGCTACAGCACGCGCCGGTTTCCGCGCTTGTTTGACTCGCGCCTGCCGCTGAAGTGAAGCTGGAGCGCACGTCTGAAACGTCTCTGGATTGATGTGATCGTAAAGACGTTCTGCGACTGAATAAATGCACTTCTTGTCAAGAAAAAACAGACAGAAACAGCAGTTATGAGTGGGGTGGCCAACCCTAAGCTCCGCCCCTGCGTTAACGGTGTTAAATAATTTTAACGCGTTAAACTGAAAAAATGAATCGCCTGCGTTAACGCGCTAATTTTGACAGCACTAATATATATATATATATATATATATATATATATATACAGTTTTTTTTTTTTTTTCAGAAAGTCTGAAACTTACTTTCTCTGCGTCAAAATATTTATTATTTTAGTGTTTTCTTCTTTGAATTTTTTATATGCAATTTATTTATCTCAATTCTTGAGACAATCAGTTCTTAAGAAAAAAAAGGAATTGTTTTTACAATGAGCAGATTTATCCTGATTCTGAGTCATCTGAATAAATGCATTTTGAAAATGTTACTTAAAAAATAAATAAATAAATAAATACTTAAGTATAGTAAAATAAACTATGCTGGTTTTTGGGGTTTTTTTGAGTGCAGAAATCTGACCCGTTTCATTTCTGTATGACTGATTAATATTCATCACATTAAATTTATTAGTTTATTTATGTTAAACCGTGTAATACAAATGGATGGACATTTTATATGCAATTCAAATACATAAATCTTAGATTCAGGCCTCGGTATAGTTTTCGAGTGTGTTCGTACAAGTCAAAAAATCTTTTGTAACACACACTTTCAATGCCCTTAAAAACTCTGACCCACTTACTGTATGTTAAGGATTAATTTACGAATAGCAGTAGATTATAAGACTTATATCAGATTATATTCATCATCAAAGACGAGGAGACGTCAAGATGAGGCTGAAAACGAAGGCTGAAGCTTTTCCCTCAAACACAAAAGGAAAAATGCACGATTTACGGTGGCAACAACGAGCCCGCTCCGCAAATAACCGGGGAGCCTTTAACATGATGAAAGACGACATTTATTAAATTAATTCCACATGCTGACAGCAAACAAATGAAAGCAGAGAACGTGCCAGACTCCAATTCAGTCCAGAATAAATAATGAACTTCTTGCACACGGAGAAAAGACAGGAGACGACGAGAGGCTGCAATTTATGATTAGAAAATTACAATTCCTTTGTGATGTCTTCAATCGAATCACAGAGCTGCAAGCGTCAAGACTGAATCCAAAAATAAAGAGTTCACACAGTTATAATTCATTTCCTTAATTATGAGTCACTTTTGATAAAACCATCTGCTAAATAAGTAAATGAAAATGTAATTCTGATAATGCATTTTGATACGTAGAGCTTGAAATGCATTATCTCCACTTCAATATAGATGTAATGATAATTAGATTATTTTATAAATATATTATTATTATATTATATTATTTAATATTTATGAATAATATATATAAATATATATGTGTGTGTGTGTGTGTGTATAAATGACCAATTTTGATAGGTACAGCTTAAAATGCATTATTATATCAACTCCAATCTAGGGATGATGATTAATAATTCAAACCTTGTCTATCAATTGATTAATAGATGGCTATGTATGTATATTTAATTATATTACATTTAATATTTATATATATATATATATATATATATTATGTAATTTAATATTACTAAATATGTATACATAATATTTTTAATTTTTAATTGTCATTCATTTATTATATAATACATAAATATATATTTTATGCATTAAAAGATATATAATTGTTATATCTACATGTATACAATATATTAAATTTTTATATTATTTAATATGAATAAAAGTTTTGATTATTCATTTATTATATAATATATTACATTTTATAACATTTTAAATGTATATATATATACATATAAATAATTGTTTTTAATTATATTTTATATATAAATGTAATATATGTATTATCATGTAATTTAATACTGAAAATGAATAACACATATGCAAGCTTTATTCTCTGTGCTTTCACCATTTTTTACATCTCTCCTTGTATTACAGGCACTTCTCATGTTATTGCCTCCTTAAGATGAATTGCTTCTTGTATTCCTCATTTGTAAGTCGCTTTGGATAAAAGCATCTGCTAAATTAGAAAATGTAAATTTGAATCTAAAGGAGTGCATTTCTTCTCCATAGACATTAATACAGGCATCCTTCCTCTCCAGCGCTCACAATGAACACATTCTCACTGCAGCTCGATCCCTCAGGGCTTCACACACAGCATTCCTTCAGCTGTGAACCCAGAGTTATTTAAGATTCAGTGCGCCGGCTCTCCATTAGCCGTGTGGAGGACAGAATCTGTGCTTCTTCGACTCAGTGAGAAGATCCGGCCTGCAGCATCAGCAACAGCTTCAACTAGAGCCGCACGATTCATCGACATCAAGCCGGAATCGTGATATGGCTTTAGTGCAAGGGCTGTGATTTAATTCAATAAATCTATGCGCAGCACTGTGTTTGTTTACACGTGAGCAGACGTTTTTTCCAGCATCTCAGAGCGACTCGGTTCACAATAAATGATAAATATGAGTTGATTTAACATGCATTTAGGAACCAAATATTTATGCACCAAATATCTTCACAAACTTGTAACGAGAAGCTTTAAGGGTCTTTAAGGGTCCCTGGGGTTTTCAGTCAAAATATAAGTTTGATGGTTTAACATTTGGAGGAATAAAGGGGGAAAAAAGACAGCCATTAATATTAGTATTGTAATTTTACTGTTACAGTGTAAAATAAGGATATTATGTATATATGCATTTAAAATATCAGATTTTACAGTGAGATATTACAATTTATTGTGAAATTAATTTCTTATTCTGTTTTTATTTAGTAATTTACCTATTTTTATGTAGTATAATAATAATAATTTTTATAATAATAGATTTATTATTATTATTATTTCTTTCTTAAACATTTCTACAGTAAAATTACAATAGTGATATTTCTTTTTGTTTAAATTTAGTCCATTTTATTTAAATAATAAAATTAATAATAATAATTATTATTATTATTAATATTATTATCATTATTATTACTAAGCATATTAAAATATATTAAAAAAAAAAATTCACAGCAAACCTTGATTTTTTTTCACTGCATTTTAAAAATCGAAATCGAAATTTATCAGAAAAAAAAAATGCAATTCGATTAAACAGACATAAAAACAGAAATTATGAAGAGTCTTTACTCCAAAAAAGACAAAACAACACCATAAAAAGTATCATAACAATAGTCCACACAACTAGTGCACGCTTCCAAGTCTTCAGACGTCATATGATGATTTATGTGAGAAACAGACTGAAAAATAAACCGCAAATATGGCACAGGTTGGATGTCAGAGACCTGATTTGAGATATTAAATTAATGATTTTCAATATATAACTTGTTCTTCATACAAAGCATCACATGACTCTGAATATAGCGCACGAGACATATGGATATTTGTGGAGCTGAAGTGTCATGCATGTGAAGTGTTAATTTATGGAAAAAAGATCTGCATGAACATTCACAAATTTCACATTCAAAGCTGCACAGAAGAAAAAAATTACAGTATATGATTTCACAATGACATGAGGGTGACAGAATGAATTTCTTCAACCAGCGAGGTCACCCTGTGGCGAATCAAAGCTGACCTTTGTGGAGTCATTAAGAGAGCAAAAAACCAGTCCAGATGATGATGAAGTCATGTGACAAGGAGCCACATCGCGCTATAAATAACCACAGCAGAATCAGTTCATTCATCTGACTCACAACAAACAACGAGAGCCAATCACTCCAGAATCAGAAGAACTCTGAAACGCTAGTCTGCTTATAAATGAATCCTAAATAAATCATGTTTTCAGAATCATTATGATTGTACATCATCTTCTTCATTACAATGTAACACTTTTTTTTTTTGAGCTGCTTTATCGCTCGACAGAATTGGTTTCGTAATTATTGAACTGAATTGAATCAACTTTGAACTGAATTGATTCATGAAACAAGTTTTAATTGAACTAGTTCCCAAAGGAAACATTTCTGTTTGTAACTAGACGTACTAATACTGAAATAAAAATTAAAACTATAAAAAACAAAAACTAATTGAAACTACTAATAAAAATAAATAAAAACTACATAGACATATTTAAATAAAATAATAAAAATAACAAAAACAAAAAAAATGCTAAAACTAAAAATATAAAAACAAAAACTAATTCAAACAATAAATAAAAATTCTTAATTCTAATATAAAACCTGCATTGTATCAAGCACTATAGAAATAAATGTGATTTTTTTGTGTGTGTGTTATTAATCGTCACTTTTTAAAAATAATTAAAATATATTTTTTAAATAATTAAAATCAACAAAAATAAAATTAAATGCAACAAATGCTACAATGTAGTGTTGTCACGGTACCAAAATTTCTGTATTCGGTACCGATACCAGAGAAAATCCACGGTTCTCGGTACCAAAGCAAAACAGAAAAACATGCTAATTAAAAAACACACTATTTTTATTAATAAAGTCAAACAAAAATAAAATGTACAAACATCAATGCCATTCTTTATGCTTATTTAAAATTGTGTTTCAAGTTATAAAAAGTAATAAAAGTATGGAAAACAGTAAACAAGTTTCACCCAAATTTAATTTATCTTTTGGTAGGCCTAAATAAAGGGGATTTACTATTAAAATTAAAACATGGAATAAAAAATTAATTTTTTAAACAGTAGTAGTAGTAGACATCACATACATTCTACTAAATAATAGTAGCCTAATATATTTCTGGCACAATGTCTAAACCGAACTTTTATTTTGACGGGTTGCCGTGAATACCTTTAAATTTCTGTGTGATATGACGCTGGTTTAGTTTACTCGAATGAAACGAGTACCACCGGTACTTAAAAAAACCTGGTACTGTGACGTTTTCATTTTTTTAGTACCGACTTCTCTTGTATTAGTCATGAGATATTTAAAAAAAAAAAAAACTAAAATCTAACTTCTTTCTTTGATTTTGCTGTGATTCACAGATGAATGTAATGGCACTGCATCGTTAGTCAAACACTGCAGACGAGTCACCAACTTCAGCGCTCGTTAAAGTCCGTAACAGCACTACAGATCCACAATCACATGCATAAATAAAGCACACTAACTCTGCTGATCCCTGAAAATAAACTCTCTTCAAACTCTTTTCACTCGCACACTATGATGCATTTGTCTATTAACAAAGTCCAGAAGTGAACAAACATCAGTCTCATGCTGTTGTTAGATAGCCTAATATTTTCTGACATTCTTGGATGAAATGTGCATTAAATATGTTCACTGTATTTGCATCATTTGACAAAATCTTGATTGGAAATGCAATGCAATATTCTGTCCGCGAGTGATATTTTTGAGCCAAAATCAGAGAAACAAACAGAGAAACTGTCATCAAGTTATACACACACACACACACACACACACACACGTCTCAGGGAGGTCAAATACTTTCTGCTCTCTCAGAGACGCTCTTCATGGCCAACAGGAAACAGTCCCTTTCTTTCTCAGATTCTTCACATGTTTCCCCAGCGGCGGCAGACATTTATAACCGCTTCCCATGAAGAGAACGCTTCTGAACGCCACAAGTCTTATCATTTCAACAAACTGCACACAGACACCATTTTCATGGACAAACA
Organism: Onychostoma macrolepis; assembly: GCF_012432095.1. Classification (NCBI taxonomy): domain Eukaryota; kingdom Metazoa; phylum Chordata; class Actinopteri; order Cypriniformes; family Cyprinidae; genus Onychostoma; species Onychostoma macrolepis. The sequence goes on along the minus strand of NC_081170.1, from coordinate 1,700,469 downwards.
AGCTAAAAATAATCACCATTATTTGAATACTGCCAAGATACAATTCCAAGAAATACTGCTGCAGCATTTTTGCAGAGAAAAAAAATTTAATTATAAAATAAATTTAAAAAGTAAAGTAAAATCAAATAAAATAAATAATAAATAAATCAAAACAAACTGTATATTGTCATAGATTATATTATAAATATTATCTATTTGTTTAATATTTTAAAGAAAGGAAATAAATAAATATTTTATTATATTAAATAACATTTATTTGTTTAATATTTCTAATCAATAAATGAATAACTGAAATATAATATAATAAATTATATATTTTACTGTATATTAAATATTCTAAATAACATTTGTTTAATGTTTTAAAGAAAAACATTATAATAACTTCATATATTTTATATTATGATATTATATAACAGCATTATTTATTTGTTTAATATTTCAAAGAAATAAATAAAATAACAATTTTATTAGACATTAAATAATATTACATAAAATTTTGTGATACATAAATAAACAAAAAATTTCATATCATAACTGCATTTTTATATTTTCTCAAGAAATAATGAGTACTGCTTATCTATGCAAAACTTACTCTCAATATGCAAATAGGATCTTTTTTTAACACAAGCTCTTATTGTGCACGATTCTGATGAATCTAATGAATCTTTCATTAAAGTTTAAAACTTGTCTTGCCTCTGAAACAATGTTTCTTTTCGGCTGGCATCATTTGATATTCTAGTAATGCTCACTTTTCACCATCCAATCAAATCCTGATGGAGAAAGTCAAGTTCCATCCAACAATATTCTCACTAATATCCTGCTTCACGTCAGATTTCAGAAGTAAATTGGGCTGTGAATGTAAATAGAGTTCTGTTTATGTAACTAATGAATACTTTGAACTAGAAAAATGCATAAAATCCTCATTTCACATCATTTCAGAAACTCTAGCCGTCAAACGTGAAGCACAACGAGGCAACGAAGCGTGAGGGAACACTGTTACTCATCAGTTGCTCAGACACATTTTTATAAAAAAATTTTAAAGTCATGTGACAATGTGATACGTGCGGCAAACATCTTCCCAAATTCGTAATGAGAATCATTCATAAATGTGCTGTTGTCAACAAAAAGAAGCACAAAATCAACATTCATAAATGTTAGTATTGTAATTTTACTGTAGTTCTGTAAAATAAAATAAAAACGTAAGACAATAATAATGAGCTCTATTATAACATTCACATATAGTGTTCAAATTGGGATCTGTAATATTTTCTAATGTTTTAAAAGAAGTATTTTTTATTTATTTGTACAGTAAAAATGCATGCCTGATTCAAGAAGGGGGTCTCAAAAATGGCCATAAAATATTTTTTACTAACTTATTAATTTTAAGTTAAAATTGTGCTTTGTTGGTATAATGTCTGCTAGAACAGTAAAAAATGTTAAGTAAATATTTTTTGTAATTTTTTTATTTGAAAAGCAAGACAAAACATGCCACACAAAACTACCAAATTTTGCAATAACGCACATCAACTTGAGATAGTCACTACTGATAAGCTATTACTAAATATAGTGTAGAATATTTAATTTTCTGTAAAGCTGCTTTGCAACGATTTGCATTGTGACAAGCGCTTTACAAATAAACTTGAATTGAATTGAAAACAGTAAAAAGCACATTTTGGTTATTTCATTTATGCAATGGTGAAAAAAAGTGGCAAAATACATGTGTTTGGTATTCGGTCTTCGGCCCAGTGTTTCATTTTGTTCGGCTTCAGCCAAGAATTTCATTTCGGTGCATCCCTAGCTGACAGGTAGGAAAAAGGCCAAGTAGTTTGTGTGATCTGTTGAATTTTACATTGGTTCAGTCGCGCTGGCTGTTCTGCGTTTCTGTTGCGTTTGTGAAACGGATAGACGGGCCTCCTGCATGCCTGCCTTCCCATGAGTCTCTGGAGAACACAGAAACACAGACGCTCGTCCGGGACTAACCAGACGTGACGGCAGAGAAAGAGCTCAGGGTTATATAAAGATCACCTCTCACGCTCCACACGTCGTTTACCGATGCTTCCGGTACTGACTGCCTTTATTCTGAACATGAAGTTCATATGCATCAGAATATACATGTATACATGCTTGTTTTAAGTAATGTTGGACAATATGACAATATTTCATATTTTAAATAAACAAAAATCTCACTGGATTATTACAATTAATGGCTAAATGAAATACTAGTGTTCTAATCATTTTGGCCACCGCTGTATATTTATATAAATGTGACCCTGGAGCACAAAACCAGTCATAAGGGTCAAATTTTGAATTGAGATTTATACATCATCTGAAAGCTGAATAAATAATCTTTCCATTGATGTATAGAACAATATTTGGCTGGAATCTGGAATCTGAGCGTGCAAAAAAATTCAATGTATTGAGAAAATCACCTTTAAAGTTGTCCAAATGAAGTTCTTAGCAATGCATATTACTAATCAAAAATGAAGTTTTGATATATTTACAGTAAGAAACTTACAAAATATCTTCATGGAACATGATCTTTACTTAATATCCTAATGATTTTTGGCATAAAAGAAAAATTTATCATTTTGACGCATATAATGTATTGTTGGCTATTGCTACAAATATAGCTGTGCTGCTTATGACTGCTTCTGTGCTCCAGAGTCACATATAAATGTTTTTATCTTATTTTTAAATGTTTATCACGGTGCACTAAATCAAAGCTTAGATGACTGACTAAAGACACAATCATTTTGGTTTTGATTATATTTTTGAGAATTTTTGGTTTTAAAGTTTGTCTTAGATATTTCAGATGTCTTTAAAACAATGCTCTTGGAATACGAGAAAAAATAGCAATAATCCCTGAGTAACGTCTGTAAGAGTGTAACATGAATTCACATCAAGAGCATTAAAATGACGTCTGGTCTTCCTGCGGAGCGTTTCTGTGTCACTCGAGAGCCAACGCAATAGACAGCTGACACTTTAACCCCAGAGACCCACACACCCAAACAACACATCCCAGCATGCACTGCTCCAGCGACAGGCGTGAAACCCTTTAAACCACAGACAGACACGACCGAGGCTTTATATCAATAACGGCTCACGACGGTTATATTAACTGCATCGTCCAACATTCGCAGGATCGTGAAAGTCACACGGCTGTGTTTTCTCTCACCTCGTCAAAGCCGCTGTCTTCTTTCTTGAAGGCTTGAGGGGGAGAGAAAGAAAAGTGATATTACACATCCGTTTTACTGACTACTGAACAGTGAATAAAAGAATCAAATAAGCAAAAAAGTGGCTCTTTAATGCATTCTGCACATGCAAATGAAAAACAAGTAAGACTGTAATTGGCCGGAATATTTTCCATCCACAGCCACAGGAATATTCTTACATTTAACCCCAAAATCAAATGAAAGAAATTAGAAAATACATTTTCCATAAATAAAAAAAAAAATAAAGGTTGTGTTTTTATTTTATATTTATTTTTGTTATTAATTGTATATGTTTTAATAATAATAATAATATATTTTTAAAACACACACACAATATATATATATATATTTCTGAAAATATAAAGTTTTATAGAAAGTATTTTTAAAAATATTTAATATTTTAAATATTTTATAAAAATACATAAATATTTTATTCAGAGTATGTTTATAAAGTATAAAGTTTGATATTATACAGGGCTTGACATTAACGCTTGTCCGCTTGTCCGGGACAAGTGAATGTTTTGGACGGGCAAGTGAAAGAGGAATTTACTTTCCCAATCAGACAAGTAACTTGAAAAATTCAATACCAAAAACAATAATAACTGCCTTTATTTGTGATATAGCCTTTGTTATAGGGTGTGCGATTATATATCATTTGCGATAATTTCGTAATTGTTGTTTTAACGAGTATATTGCAAGAATCAAACAAAGAGTGCACGCATAATTACGTAAAGTCGTCTAGGTTAGACTAGCTCACGTGCATTCTTTCACTGCATGATTCAGTATTACAATTACAATGCATGAAGAATGATCAGAAAATTCAAGACATGGGGGAGGAAAATGTATGCATTTATATCATTTCATATAGTTAATATCACACGATTTTTTTTTTTGCTTCAAAAATCATCATGATTACAAATGTGATAACAGTTCAATAAACAAGAAGTTAACATTAAGAGACTTACGTTTTAGACACCATATTGCCTGTTTTTGCTCTATTCACCAACAAAAATAACTCCAAACACAGCCACAGTGCTGTTTTGCGTCTCTGAGCAACATGACGGTGTTTTGTGCCTGAATGAATCAACCGTTTAAATGATTCGGTTCAGTCACAATGACTCACTTATTAACAGTGACTTGATGCCACCTACTGGTGGTTTTAATTTCACATTTACAGTATTTAAAAAAATTTATTTCAAATATCAGTATTCAACGTTTTATGTATCAAAACATTATTTATTCATTTGTAATTGCAGATTAAATTATTCCATGTCCCTCAGAGCTGCATTAAACAGTGTGTAAATAGATCCCACTTCAGATGCAGCTTCTGCTTCTTCTGCATTGCAAAGATGAATTTTGTTGATACTGATTTCATTTGTTTGGTAACAGCCCAAATGTCTTATTATACTAATTGACTGATTAAATTTAACTAATTAAAACTTTTTAAATTTAAGTTTGAAAATGATGAAAATTATATATATATATATATATATATATATATATATATATATATAATATGTAATATATATAAGTAAATATTAGCATTTTATTTTTAAGTTTACTATAAAATAATTGTATTTGTATTTAATTCTAACTTTTATTTTAAAATATAATAGTATTATCACACTTTATTATTTTGTTCATTATTTCATTTAAAAGAAAAATCTAAATAACTACAATAAATAATTATATTTATAACTCAATTTAACTTAATTTTTCTCTCTGGGCAAGTGATTTTTATACTTAAATTTGTCATTTACTTATCCGAAGGACAACCACATGAGAATGCTTAATGTCAAGCCGTTATATATGATATGATATTGTACTTTTGTTATGTAGTGTGTTTGTGTTGTGTATATACAGTATATATATATATATATATATATATATGTATAATAACAAGATATATTATTTATTTTATTAACATATATTTTATTTTAATAATACAAGGTATATTTTATTTATTATATTTAAAAATATTACTTAAATTTTTTATTTTAAATTATATATTATTTATGAATCTAATCATTTTGAATAATATAGTAAATAAATATTAAAAACTAATAAAAGTGATCAATTGAATGAATTACAGACCGTATGAACTGTAAGGTAAACTGCAAGGTATTTATAGAGTACATTATAAAAAAATATACAATTTCTTTTGATTTTGGAGTGAAATGTGGCCTTGATGTTTATCAGATGCTGAAGTTGTTTTCATCTCCCATAAAGTAGTAAAGAAATGGTTTTGTTTATTGAAAGGTGAAGATTTAACCTGATACTCCGTCACAGCAAACATCAACCTTCACAGAGAACATCATTTGATGAAGGAACAGAAGCGGGATGAAATGAGCACTGGGAGCAGAGAATTGATCGTTGGTAATAAAGCTTTGCTCTCAGATCTAATGAGACTGAATGTAAGCGTAAATACTGGATGACAGTCGTTTTATCTTTTTAATGATTGTGGTAAAGATCTGTATTGTGTCTCACCCAGAGGGAGGATTGATCCGCAGTCAGTAGACCAACTTATGGTCAAATACCTATATTACACCCATACTGAAATGTAAAAGTGTAAAATGATGTAGGGCAAGAGACTGTACAGCGATAAACACTCAATAATACTACTTTTTTTTAAATATAAAATAATTTTATTAAAAACTTAAAATTATTCAAGAAAAAAATATTTATATATATATATATATATATATATATATATATATATATATATATATATTTTTTTTTTTTTTTTTTTTATGTAAAAGTGTTTGTGATATGTTGTTCATTACCACAGAAAATAATTTGGACTCTAAAATATCTATGGACCAAAACACCACGCAGCAATAAACACTCAAAAATACTACAAAAATGTAAATATAAAATAATTGAATACATGTTTTTAATACAAAAATCTATATTTTATTATTATATATATATATATATATATATATATATATATATAGAAAATAACTGTGGTAATGAACAGCATTACCACAGAAAAATAAATGCTACATTTTAATAATAAAATAATTTAATAAATATATTTTTAAAATCTATATTTTTATAATTAATTTTTAATTTTATTATTTTTATTTTTGTTATGTAAAAGTGTTTATGATGTGTTGTTAATTGAAACAGAAAACAGTTTGTAAACTAAAGTCAATAGGGCAAGACACTGCACAACGATTAAAAAACAAAAACACTTTTTAAAAAAAATATAAAATATACAATTTTAAAAAAGAATTGTAAAAAATTATATTTTATTATATATTAATTTATGAAATATCTCTTTGGTATATAAAGTCTATTGGGTGAAACACTATCATAATAAACATTTAAAAATACTGAATAATTAATTTAATTATTTTGATAATATCAGCTTCACATTTCTGCTTTGTATAACTACAAAAATATATTGTGGTAATCAACCTTATGCCACAAAACTCAACTTAAACCCAGAAATGTCCTTTAATAATGTGTTCAGATGGCACAGGATAATAGACACAGATCTCCTTCATTTGTCTGCTTAATAAACCTCTCTCATAGTTGACTGAAGCACAAACGAGTCTGAGTGTTAAACGAGCACCGCTTTCAAGTTCCTCGCAATATGATATATTCATGTCACTGTTGTTGTTGTTTCAAGGCAATGAGCCATTAAATTGCACCTTCCTCAGAGAAAACAGACAGAAACGGCAGAAATATTACAGATTTCACTTCAGGGGAAAAACAAGGAGAACAGAAGACGAGTAACGGGTTCGGATTTAATTCTGTGACACCTGTGTGACGTTCTGCAGCATCAGCATGAAAGCGTCTTATTGAGCAAACTCACTTCAATAAAGAAAAAACACAGTCTGAGCTCAAAATATCCGTCTCAAACGTTCAAAAGAACAGCTTTCTGAAGGGCGTCTAAAAACAGCCCACTGCAGCCTGATGAAAAGATCACGCAAAATGAGAGAACATCACAACTTCAAACATACAGAGATGCCAGGAACATCCACACAGGGCCGTACGAGGAGAGAACACAGCAGATCTAGTGCCCTGCGCTGCTGACTGACGCCTACATAGACAGCATCCCTGTAAGTGAGTGATTTGAACGCTCTATATATGCTGCAACTGTGTCACACGTGCAGAGCTCCGGATGAAGCGAACGTGAGACTCGACTCACAATCCATTTATATATGTTCTTGACATGCATAATTTTATGTCATACTGTAATATGTATATAAACACTGTGATCAAAGCACTGGGCAAAAACAAACAAAAGAAATTATATTTTGCATTAAAAAAATTACATTTATCATTATAATAATTTTTATTTTTATTTTACATATAATATATAAAAGTGTTTTGAACTAATATTTACAAAAAATATTTAAATATTTATAATACTAATACTAAAAATAATATAAAATATGATTTTATAATTTTTAATATTTTATACAATTATATAAATGATATATAAATATATATGTTTAAAAATATATACATATTTTTACATATATATATATATATATATATATAGTTTTAAAATATTTATATATATTATTTAATTCTGTATAGTGTATATTATTTATATACAAAAATATAAAAATTATATATATAATATATATATATATATATATATATATATATTAAAACTGCATATATATATTTTTTAATATTTACATATATTATTTTATTGTGCATATTGTGTATATTATTTATATAAACAAAATAAAAATTATATATATATATATATATATATATATATATATATATATATATATATATATATATATATATATATATATTTTTTAATATTTACATATACTATTTTATTGTGTATATTGTGTATATTATTTATATACACAAAATAAAAATTATATATATTTGAAAATCTGGAATCTGAGGGTGCAAAAAATCTAAATATTGAGAAAATCTCCTTTAAAGTTGTCCAAATAAAGTTCTTAGCAATGCATATTACTAATCAAAAATGAAGTTTTGATATATTTACAGTAGGAAATTTACTAAATATCTTCATGGAACATGATCTTTACTTAATATCCTAATGATTTTTGACACAAAAGAAAAATGGATAATTTTGACCCATATAATGTATTGTTGGCTATTGCTAATTGTTTTGTAGTCCAGAGTCATATATATATAATGCAATAAAATATTATATGTAATATATAAAAAAAATAAAAAAATAATTTAAACTGAAGTATGTATACAGTACATTACAGGCTTCAGTCTATACTCTAACATGCATGGTAGAGGGTAAAATAAGTTAATTCAAATCTTGCATATATTTTTCCGAGCTGGCATTGTCTTCTCTCTGCATGATGCAAACGAAGGTGTCTTTGCATGCAGAATAATTAACTAGATTTTGGAAGGGAGCCTGTATGAATTCCTCCTGTGCAGAGACACAATCATCAGGCCATCGCTGCTGCTTTGACAGAACGGATGAGCGCAGATCAAGCGTGAGACGCTGATGGGTGAAGTCAGCGACTTCGGGATAGAAAGGCCCTTAGGCAGCATCTTTAGAAGAGCCTTTATGACACTGACAGAAGACCAAACCGCACCGAGACCAGCTCAGTTCCCTAACTAGTGCTCAACCGTCTCTACTTAACCGGTGACAAGAAGCCATAAAACTGCATTGAAAGCATTACTCAACTCATTTGGTCTCTATCTGAGCTCATATTGAAATGTGAGACATTTCTAAGGAGAAACATCTGATGACAGAATACTAAACCTTCATGTGAGAGACCAAAACTTAAATATCTCAAAAAACATCTAAGTCTGAGCTTGATGCATCATTGCTTTTCCAAATAAATTCTCATGAGAATTGAAACATTTCAGCTTGATAACATGAAAAATGTTGCATTATGTTTACGGTCTTTAAGAAATGCATATTTGGATTTCTTTTTTTATTGCATTTTCATACAGAAGCAGCTTTATTACATTGGATAACAGTCAAACTTAAGCAGGCTTTATTACAAACCAAAAGCCTCAAAAATACCTGTCAAAAAGATTGATGAAACCTATTAAATTTTTATTTTTTTTTCTAAAGAAAATTTTATATTAATGAAAATATTTTAAAAATAAAAATAATAATAATAAATGAAAAATATAAATATAATAATAATTAACAATAATAATAATATATGCTTCACAAAAACAAAACATTTATTTTGACTTTAGGGTGAATAGTTTTATTAAATAGATAGATAGATAGATAGATAGATAGATAGATAGATAGATAATTTTTATATAATAAATATCTATATATTTTTATTTAATTTTATATATTATATAAATATTTTAAAAATTTAATCTAAATTTAATAATATAATAAATAAATTAAATATATAATATTTTATTTATTTATAGAATAAATTATACAGTATATAATGCTTTATAAATATAAAGCATTTTATAAAGTATGAAAATGAAAAGTTTTTTCATATATATATATATATATATATATATATATAAAATAAATGCAATTTTTTAATTGTATTAAAAACATCTTTAAATATTAAAAATCTATTTTTTTAATAATATAATAAATAATACATATTTAAAAATATATATATAAATATAAATATTTATAAATGTAATTACAGTATAGGCGTCACTTTATGAAAAATAAATAATTTATTTTGATTTTAGGGTGAAATGTGACCTGCATGTTTTTGAGATGTATAAACACCATCACTGCTAACATCTCCAACAAAGCCATAAAAAAAAACAGAAAAATGGTTATCTATCAAATATTGTCTATTGTCTTTGCATTCAATGTGCTTAACTGAGATATGAATAAGAGCTGATTTATGATTCTTCTGCTCGATCTGAAGTCAAGGATCACATGAAGCTCTCGCGAGTTCAGACCCTGACAATGCAGCACACAAAAGTGATCGTTTCTGATCGATCAAACGCATTGATCACCTCTGACTCGATCACAAACAATCAGATAGCGATGCGTCTGCAGGAGAAAACTCTGCATTATCGACACACACATTCTACTCAATTCTATTCTGTATTCTATATCCGGCTGGTTCGTGAGGAGCTCAGGCGCAACATCTGCACTTCACATTCACACTTTCAATCCGTTTCAGTCTCGTTTTACAGTTTATGTTCGTCGTTTGATTTATTAAACGATCGTTTACAGTGAAAACAAACTTTCCTCAGAGAGTCCTGTAGAACTGACGAGCGCGCGAACAATAACGGCGCGTATTTTACCGTGTTTTTACCGTGTTTTTAGACACTTACCGATGCGACTGAAGCTCTCCGACAAAGTTCTTCTTAATTTCTTCATTTTGCCGATTTTTTCGGCCGGTTGAGCCGCTGGCATTAAATCACACATGATGTCCGATTTGAAGCTGAAGGATCAGGAGTTTGGAATCAGAGGCGCGTAAATAACGGTTCTGTGGAAAAACAACTGTCCTTCTGTATTAAATACACATTTCCGAAGTCTAATGACTACATATCTGAAGAATGAGCTGTAATCCGTGATAATGTGAGGAAGGAAACTTCAGGAGAGCGTCTCTAAACGCCGCGGTTTTCCTCTGGAAAGCTGGATGTCATTTTTGGGATTCTCCTTCTGCTTGGCGAGAGTGCGGATAAAACGGCGAGTTAGCCCCGCCCCCGCGGGTCAGTCATTGGCCGTCGAATGGACGTCGCGTCTTTTATTGGCTGCATCAGCTGTCTGTCATCTGTTGAACACCGCCTCGCCTTATAATAAAAGCCAGGCATCCTCAGGACATTTGTACAGTTTTTAAATGGCTTTTTAAGGACCCAAATATTTCGTACATGACTTAATTAATAATTCATACAGGAAAAGAAGAAAAGAGATGAAATTGATTCACTACATTGAAAAGATTTTATGTATGCACACATACAATACTATATATAAAATCTACAATTTTATCAAATATAATAATAAGCACACGTCATTTAGCTATTTGGATTTGTTTTATTGCATTTTCATACAGAAGCAGCTTTATGACATTGGACAACAGTCAAACACAAGCAGGCTTTATTACAAACCAAAAGCCTCAAAAATACCTGTCAAAAAGATTGATGAAACCTGATAATTTTTTATTATTATTATTCTAAATAAAATATATTAGTGAAAATATTTTTAAAATGAAAGTAAAAAAATATAAATGACAAATATAAATTAATAATTAAAATAATTATTATAACTATTATTAATTAATGAATTACTAATAGGCTTCATGATATATATATATATATATATATATATATATATATATATATATATATATATATATATATTTTTTTTTTTTATATTTAAAACATTTATATATATATATATATATATATATATATATATATAAAATAAAGAATTTATTGTTATGTTTCTCATTTGATTTCACCCAATACACAGTACTGCAATGTTTTAAAAGTTTGCTTTACTTTACTTTTTTTTTTTTTTTTTTTTTACACATCTTTTTTAATTTCAAGATAGAATTATTCTGTATTTATACAGGCATATGATATACCACAGTATCACCATCTAATATCACCACTGTACCATAGCACCACCATGGTATACAGTGTTTTTATACACATTCAATGAAACACTTCATGGGCTACTTGACTTAGTTACAGAAAATTTGTCACAATAATAATGAAAAACTGATGCAAAATAAAATGTAAAAAAATCTCAATGGTCCTACAATAGGCTTCAGTTGCTTTATGCCAAATAAAAACATCTTATAAATTTTATTTGATTTTAGAGTGAATCACTTCACAACCATTTTTACTTCCATAATCTTACGTATTTGCATGGATTTTCATCCATGTGGAATTGATTCGATGGTGAAAAGTGTTACTATATGCCAGGCGGATGAAAAATGAGAGACGGGGGATTCTCCTGCATCATTTTCATTGAAAGAATGCGCACTGATGAATTATGCAGAAACACGTTTTAAGAAAGCAAATAGGCTGAGTGTTGATTTCATGTTCACTTAAATCTGGCATGCAACTGCTGCGCTTGTCTCGTTCTGTTCAGCATCTTTAACATGCAGCGGATTCACACGGATCTGCCCAAGCATTTGCATTTCCCTGCTGGATTCAGTGCCTTTGCAGTCTAACGCACAACTATTCTATTCAGCTATTCTAATTATGGCACAGAATGAGCTGCATAACGAATGCGCTGGTCTGTTTTAAACCAACCGTAGAACAGGTGGCATGAAATAAGTCACAAAATCACCCAGAGAAGAATGATTTTCTGCTCTGCGTTTAAATGCATTGAGTTATTAAAAGAAGGATGCGTTCGTGTTGCAGCTGGTGGTTTAATATGGAAAGGACGAGCCGCTCAAACTGATGGATCGAGCAGGACATCAAACTATTTCCTCCAGGCAGTGAAATCGCCGGATGTGATGTGAATTTCACTTGAACCATCATCAGTCCACACAGGGATAAAGCAGAGCGATTTCTTTAAAAGTGGAAGCTTGTTTTTATTAGGACATGTTTTAATAGGAACACAGTATAAATACAAACGTCTAAGTCATTCACAGAAGCCAGAGTGATTTAAAAAGATGCTGAGTTTGCGATCACGACAATCAAAAAGTGCAATAACTCACAGAAAAACTGAACTTGGTTGTCATTTATTCACCCTCGTGTCGTTTCAAACGCACAAGTTGTTTTTTTTTTTTTTTTATATGGAACGCAAAGGAGAATTTCTCATGCAAGATGACGACAAAGAAAAAATCCATAAAAGCATCATAACAGTAATCCATATAATGCATACTATAAAGTCAAATAAAATGCATTATCTGAATACATCACAACAGCGGTCCATATGATGCATGTGCTATACTTCTGAAGTCATTAGATGCTTTGTGAGAGAAACAGACTGAAATTAAGTCACCAATCATCTCCTCCGCCACTGAAGCTCTAAAATCTCATTTGCATTTAATGCACCATGTTTTTGGCTCTTTGTGGATTATCAGAGAATAAAACTTTCTCAAAGAAACTATCATATGACTCAAAACAAAGAGACTTAATAGAAACACTACATGACGTATTTATTGTCCTTCTAATCATTTTGAAAGGCCTGCTCAGTATGAACTGTTGTTGAGCAGAAAAGAGCGACAGGAGGGTGAATAAATCATGACAAAATTTACATTTTTGCATAAACTAGTTCTCAAACTCTCTGTAAGAATACAAAGAAACAAAATAGTCACATTCGAACAGCCATTTTGGCCATTTCCATCTTCTAAAGCATTCAAATGTGCAAAAAAAAAATTAATTCTTTATCAGTATTTTTGTCTTGGTTTCCAGAACAAATATGTCCACATTGTAAAAATCAAGACATTTGCTAGAGATCTTATTTTCTGAAAAATGCATCAAAATGCAGCGAGTTAATGCATAAAACTAGAAAAACAAATGTGCTAATGAGGATAGAAAAATCAGCTTTAAATGAAGTTGATTTTTCTCACCCCACTGGAAGATATTTGTTCATGTTTTAAGCCTAAAATCACTTCAGGTTGATACTTTAACTTTTTATTTTATGTCACTTTACTATCTGTGTGTTATCTGTGTTATCTGTGTCTTTACTATCTGTAGTAGTGTGTTAATGTTTAGATATTTGTATTGGAAATCAAGACAAAAATCCAGAGGATGAAAATGATTCTTTAGCAGCGTGCTGCTGTTGTGTTTGAATAATACAGAAAAGAGAAACGGTGCCAAAGAGAGAGATTTCTAAGCAATGGAAGGACTGAGAAGGTAATCTCCGTATCAGCTCCATCTAACCTAAAGTGATCCGGCGTGTCTCAAAAGAGCAAAGCGTGTGGTGAAGGGACCCAATCCGTGGCTTTTAATCGTTCTCGAACTTGCTGTAAGGATGATCGGAGTCTGGGATGAGACCTGGGGAAAAACACAGCAGATATGAAATGTGTCACAATCACGTAGGAATCAGAATTCATATCCACGTCTTGTTTTCTGTCAGCGGTACACTGCACTTTTTGTCTTGTTTTCAAGTATAAATATCTAAAAATTCTTGAATCAGGATGCATTTACTTGACAAGTAAAATGACTTGAGATATTATGTCTTGTTTTCTGAAAAAATTATCCAAATTTTGTTAGTTTTTGCTTAAAACAAGCAAAAAGATCTGCCAATGGGGTCAGAAAAATGTGACCCTGGACCACAAAACCAGTCATAAGGGTCAATTTTTTATTTAATTTTATTTATAATTCTGAAAGCTGAATAAATAAGCTTTATAGGACAATATGTGGACAATAGAATAGGACAATATTTGGCTAAGATACAACTATTTGAAAAAAATAAAATCAAAATATTGAGAAAATCGCCTTTAAAGTTGTCCAAATTAAGTTCTTAGCAATGCATATTACTAATCAAAAATTAAGTTTTGATATATTTACGGTAGGAAATTTACTAAATATCTTCATGGAACATGATCTTTACTTAATATCCTAATGATTTTTGGCATAAAAGAAAAATGTATAATTTTGACCCATATAATGTATTGTTGGCTATTGCTACAAATATACCTGTAAATAATCTTAATTCAAAGGCTAAACGAGATTATTTTTCTTGCCCCATTTGGCAGATATTTTTGCTTGTTTTAACAAAATTTGGATGAACATAACATCTTAAATCATTTTACTTGTCAAATAAATGCATCTTTATTCAAGAATTTTTAGATATTTATACTAGAAAACAAAAATACTTAGAAAGAAAATCAGTTTTTGAATCATATCACCATATTTATGTTGATTAATCACATTACATCAAGACAATTTTTTGAATGTTTTTTAACCCGTATATTAGGAATAAAATGTTGCAAAAAATCAAACAAATGATATATGAACAAACCCTTCTGTAAAAACTTTAAGAATATGGATGGAAATGAAAGTTTGCTGCATGTAAGTGCAACTAAAACTCATTTTGAGAAAACGGCCTTTAAAGATATGAATTGCAATTGAAATCTACAGACGCAAACAGATAAAGTGTAAAATAAACACTTAAAAGTGTATTTTGGATGTTTTCTATACACTAGTCTGAAAGAAGAGATGGTACGGAAGCAAAATAACACAAAATCTGAAAATTGACCAAAACTTGACAAAAAAGGTTAGCAGCTAATTGTCATTTTCTAGTTTGGTGTTGGTTTTGAACCCTGTTGCTGTGACAGAATCTCACACAGTACGCCCTTCGGAGGGCAGACACTCATGTGTGTGTGTGTGTGTGTGTGTGTGTGTGTGTGTGTGAGAGAGAGAGAGCAGCAGGTCAGAGACGCCCAGTCCCTGATGTAAGGACTGCTGAGAGAAGGAGAAACACAACGGAGGCCTCCATCCATCATGCTGTCACACACACGCACGCACACACACACACACACACACACGCTTCACCACAGGACACACAAGCACACAGCAGAGCCAATGAGGACGCGGCCCAGAAACCATCAGTCATAACAGAGCAGCATCACCACACGCTCAGAAAATGACTTATTTTGTACTCAATAAGTAAAGTTTACTAAAATGACTTGGAAAACTATGGAGATATGAAAGCACAGCTCTTAATGGTATGTTTTTTTATTTGTTGTTGTCTCATACTTTTAGATACGCTGTTATTTGTAAATGCTATTGCTTCTGTTAGCTTTTAAAATATGGTTTTATCCTGATGAAAACTTTAATTCAGAGAGAGAGAGATGCAGAGCAGGAGGATGCGAGGAACAGTAAGAACCGCTGTTTTACAATATTAATTTTGAAACTTGTGAATCCATTAGAATCATTTGAAGACAGAATCTCGATTCATATATGAATAGATTTTTCCGTGCACCTCTAGTTCTCTCTTCCTCTTCTCTAAAGCAGTGCAACATGGCCCCGCCCCCTTTGTTGCATGTTCCTGGGGGCGGGGTTTATCTGGGTTTATGACATCACGAACCCGGGAAGTAGCTCGTTGTAGTCCCTACGAGCCGTTTTGTAGGCATTAAACTGCCATCATCGTTAAAAGACGATATCTTTGTTTGCATTGAACTTTCAGCGTCGTAACTTTGCAGATATTGTTTATGCTCAAACAGCAACATTACACACTAACGTTAAATAAGTGAAAATCGCAAACCAACCACCCCTTTAAATATTTTTTTTTTCCATTGAATATAGAAAAAATAAATACATTTCGAATCACATTACAATCATTTTTTTAATATTTTTCTTTATGCAAAATTAGTTTTCTATTTTTTCACATTTTTCACTCAGAAAAAAAGTACTAACATTGAGTAAAAAATGGAAAGTAACACATTGAAATGAATGTGAAAGTGAAGTAGAAACACTACTTTCTTGTAAAATGTGCTGTAATAATCCATTTTATTCACAAATTTCCAAAATCATATTTTATAGTGTGGAAAATGGTCATAAAAAAATTATGACCATGAAAAAAATTGATATTTTGGTGCAAGAAACCTTTGATTAACTTTACAAAAAAAAGAAAGAAAAAAAAAGTGCTGCGAATAAGAATACGAATAAAATCCAAAAACTTAAATCTACAAACTGCTTCATAAAATCCATGACTAGATCTGGTGTAAGAACTGGACGTGAGGGTCGCATGTATCTGCTCAGCATCCGTTCGTCAGCAGTGATTCTGCGTTACTGATCACACTTGAACGTGAGCGGATGTGCAATGAAGACACGATGAAGCTCCAGCAGCCGGAGCGAGTGAGATGAGGAGAGTCTTGTCATCAGACAGAGGGATGAAGCTCTCGGAGAGGCTCGCATCCTTTGATCTTCTCTTTACTTTCAACACGCTCTTCACCGGCGAGAGCGACCGGCTCACGAGAATGTCAAACAGACGCATTGCAGCCGCAGACACTCCCACGAATACATCTGCAGGCTGTGTGCTAGCCAATAAGAGACAAAATAAAATAATAATAATAATAATAAAATAAAAAAAATAAAGAAATAAAAACAACAACAACAAAAAAACATACACAAATACAAATTAAATTAAAATAAATAAAACAAAAAATAAAATAAAATAAAAATAAAAAGTGATCAAATAAACAATTAAATCAATTTAAATAAACAATAAAATAAATTACATAACTAATAAAAAAAATATATAAAATAAATAAATTAAAATTCAATTTAAAATTAAAATTAAAATTTTATTAAAAATAATAAAAATAATAAATAAAATAAATAATGGTAGTGTCTTGTGTTAAACAAAAATAAAGTTAGCAGCTAATTGGCCAAAGTCAATTAAATATAATAGAACAGAAATTTGTTTCCAAGTAGTTTTAAATTACTTCTAAATGAATGAAGCAGTATGGTGGAAGACTCTCTTCAGGTCATTTTCATTGCTCTTCTGTGGCACGAAGCCACTCTTCCTTCAGCTTGTCTCAAGGTCGTGTGGTTTTCCGTGGGTTTTTGCGCAGCAGCTGCGAGGGTTTGTCCTCCAGGCCTCCGCCGAGGCTCTGGTGACCCACTCCCTCTTTCTCTCACGCGCCGCAGGAGCTGCGATCACAGGCGCCGAGTGCATTTACATTTCACCTCATTCCTCCACAGCGCCAGGATGCCATCCGGGGCTTTGCCAGCACATAAATTACAGCTCTTCTCAGCTCTCCACCAGCGCTAATTAGCACAGAGTTAATCAAACATGAGTCAAGCACCCCGTCTGACGCTTTCCCACCTATTAGAGCTGGAGAACACGCTTTATTAGGAAAAACTCAGCCAAAAAGAAGAAATTCTGAAGAAATGCATTTCTCTCCTCAAATCCTCATGCAATTTTTGCATCTGTGCCTTAAAATGTTATTTTCTTAAAACCAGATGTTTAGCATTTTGAGTATTTGTGATTTAATTAAGAAAAGGATGGAAACTTTCACTAAATACACTAAATTATGAAATATGCACGTGGAGTTTTCTGCATTGCACAGATAATTCATCTTTAATAATGAACTGAAGGACAGGTTGATGTCTGTGTGCATCTGGTAAAGGTCTTAATTCATAAGTAATGAGTAAAACAATTATGCTTTCTACAGAGTAATGAGTACTAATATCCTACTGCAATCTAGTAAAGCAATCGTTAGCATTAGCATTAGCAATCTCATAATTCTCTCAATTGCAATTTTCATATCTCGCAATTTCAACTTACTCAATTCTACATTTACACCTCGCAATTCTGACTTTTTCGTAGTTTTGCGCAATTATGAATTTTTTCTTAGTTTTGCATTTACATCTCGTAATTCTGACATTTTCGTAGAATTTTGCGTTTACAGCTCACGATTCAGACTCTTTTCCAAGAGTTTTGCGTTTACATCTCGCAATTCCTACTTTTTCCGTAGTTTTGCATTTACATCTCATAATTCTAATTTTTTTCTTAGTATTGCATTTACATCTCATAATTCTGACTTTTTCGTACAGTTTTGCATTTACATCTCACGATTCAGACTCTTTTCCAAGAGTTTTGCGTTTACATCTCGCAATTCCTACTTTTTCCGTAGAGTTTTGCGTTTACATCTCGTAATTCAGATTTTTTTCTTAGTATTGCATTTACATCTCGTAATTCAGATTTTTTTCTTAGTATTGCATTTACATCTCGTAATTCTGACTTTTTTGTAGAGTTTTGCGTTTACATCTCACGATTCAGACTCTTTTCCAAGAGTTTTGCGTTTACATCTCACGATTCAGACTCTTTTCCAAGAGTTTTGCGTTTACATCTCGTAATTCTGACTTTTTTCTTAGTCTTGCGTTTACGTCTCGAAATTCTGACTTTTTCATAGTTTTACGTTTATATCTCATAATTCAGACTCTTTTCCAAGAGTTTTGCGTTTACATCTCGTAATTCTAACTTTTTCCGTAGAGTTTTGCGTTTACATCTCGCAAATCTGACTTTTTCCATAGAGTTTTGCATTTACATCTCGCAAATCTGACTTTTTCCGTAGAGTTTTGCATTTACATCTCGTAATTCTGACTTTTCATAGTTTTGCGTTTACATCTCACAATTCAGACTCTTTTCCAAGAGTTTTGCGTTTACATCTCACAATTATGATTTTTTTTCGTAGAGTTTTGCGTTTACATCTCACAATTCTGACTTTTTCGTAGAGTTTTGCGTTTACATCTCACAATTCAGATTTTTTTTCTTAGTTTTGCATTTACATCTCGTAATTCTGACTTTTTCGTAGAGTTTTGCGTTTACATCTCGTAATTCAGATTTTTTTCTTAGTATTGCATTTACATCTCGTAATTCTGACTTTTTCGTAGAGTTTTGCGTTTACATCTCGTAATTTAGATTTTTTTTCCTAGTTTTGCATTTACATCTCGCAAATCTGACTTTTTTCCTAGTTTTGCATTAACATCTCACAATTCTGACTTTTCATAGTTTTACGCTTATATCTCATAATTCAGACTCTTTTCCAAGAGTTTTGCATTTACATCTCGTAATTCTGACTTTTTTTCTCTGAATTCTAAGTTTGGAAATCTTAACTCAAAACACTGGGGGGGAAAAATCTGAATGCGAGATAAAAAGTTAGAATTACCTTTTTCATATTTATATTCTGTGGTTGAAACAAGCTTCCATAAGCATCTCTACAACTACAACTCATTCATAATCTCCACTCGTCCTCTGCCGAGGCCACATCAGCATTGATCAGTGTTGGGATGCACACGAGTCGATCAGAAAGCTAAGTGCTCCTGTATCAGACTGCGTTTGAAGAACACATTATCTGCTGAATACAGCATTACTGAGCCCAACACAATGAAGCAGATCAATAAAGACCCGTGTTACAACAACTCCACATGATGTCCTGTAATCAGCCAAAACTTAACAACTGAAGATGTATTAGCTAATAAGATGTCGTGGCAGAATCAAGCACTTTGTAGCTTATTGGTGCAATTATCTCCAGCTAATTCATCAACATCAGTGAGTGAACAAACACGGTACACAACGTCTGCTGACCATATATAAACACTACCATTCAAAAGTTTGGGGTCAGATTTAAAAAAAAATTTTTTTTAAAACAAATTAATACTTTTATTCATCAGTAACAAATTAAATGAATGCCAGTAAAGACATTTATAACGTTACAAAAGATTTGGATTTCAAATAAATGCTGTTCTTTTGAACTTTCTATTCATCTGTGAATCCTGAAAAATAAAATGTCATGGTTTCCACAAAAATATTGGGCAGCACAACCGTTTTCAACATTGATAATAATCAGAAATGTTTCTTGATCAGCAAAACAGTTATTTTAAATTATAATAATATTTCACAATTTTTATTGTATTTTTGATCAAATAAATTACACAATGTTTCACAAACATTAAAAAAATTCTACAGACTCCCAAACTTTTGAACGGCAGTTTATGAATTTTATTTCTACAATTGTATTTGTAGACAGTAGTCAACATTTGAAGTGGATCAAAAAAGTTCTTCAAAGTCCAAGAACAGGTATTGTTTTGGTTTTAGGACAACTTTGATGAAAGGTTTTGATCCACTTCAAATGTTGACTAGTGTTAGTAAAATAAATATAAACAAACAAACACACACACACTACATATACATATATATACATATAGATAGATAAGATAGATAGATATAGATATAAAGTTACATTTGAATAACCTAAAATGTGATATTTATTTACCAGGTTTTAGTCACCATTTCATTTCCATAATTTTATTTATGCCATTTGACATTTTCATGACTACTGTTTTTGTAAAATGCAGAACAGAGTAGTAACGAGTAGCTGTGAGTGAACTCTTGTGAATATTAAAGACAGAAGTGCAGGACTGACGTTACTCACCGTACTTCTTGCGGATTTCATCATGTTTCACCTTCCTCTCCACCCTCCTGCAATAGACAGATACCAGAGATGAGTGACAGCTTTTGACAGACTGGACCGGGCTACGCAGATTTTTGAAACAAAATACAACATTTCTGTGTGATTTGCATCATTTGAGCTGTATTTTTTTGCAGTGACTTGGAAGAAAGTAGTTAAATTAGACTGATGTCAACATGGACAGGTTAGGCCACGATGATTGTATTATGATCAAAATAATACAATAATTGATTGATTGTTCATAATTATAGTGTTTATAACATTCATGGCGAAAAACAAGAGAAAAATACAAAAGTAAAAAATTAAATAAAACATAAAACAACAAATAAATAAGCAAATAAAAAACTTAATACAATGGGTTTTGTTCTGTTAAGAGCATGAAATTCTAGAGACATGAAATGAAAAACAAAACTGACTTATTTTATTTTTTAAGAGTTTTGCAATTACGATTTTGTTCTCAAGCCCCGTTCACACCAAGAACGATATCTCATAGTGACTTTTTTTCTCAGAGTTTTGCATTTAAATGTCACAATTATGATTTTGTTCTTAGATTTTTGCGTTTATATCTCGCAATTCTGACTTATTTTCTATTTTCTGACATTTAAATGTCACAATTATGATTTTGTTCTTAGATTTTTGCGTTTATATCTCGCAATTCTGACTTTTTTTTTTTTTATAAGAGTTTTGTATTTAAATCTCACAATTATGATTTTGTTCTTAGATTTTTGCGTTTATATCTCGCAATTCTGACTTTTTTTTTTTTATATAAGAGTTTTGCATTTACATCTCGTAATTCTGACTTTTTCAGAGTTTTGCATTTAAATGTCACAATTATGATTTTGATCTTAGATTTTTGCTTATATCTCGCAATTCTGACTTATTTTCTTATTTTCTATTTTCTGACATTTAAATGTCACAATTATGATTTTGTTCTTAGATTTTTGCGTTTATATCTCGCAATTCTGACTTTTTTTTTTTTTATATAAGAGTTTTGCATTTAAATCTCACAATTATGATTTTGTTCTTAGATTTTTGCGTTTATATCTCGCAATTCTGACTTTTTTTTTTTTTTATAAGAGTTTTGTATTTAAATCTCACAATTATGATTTTGTTCTTAGATTTTTGTGTTTATATCTCGCAATTCTGACTTATTTTCTTATTTTCTATTTTCTGACATTTAAATGTCACAATTATGATTTTGATCTTAGATTTTTGCGTTTATATCTCGCAATTCTGACTTTTTTCTCATAGTTTTGCGTTTACATCTTGCAATTATGACTTTTTTCTTAAAGTTTAGCTTATTATATTTGTCAATTCTGAATTTTTGCTCAGAATTCTTCTGCATTTTGCCCAATATGAATCCCGAGTCCTGTAAAACTAGTACAAGAAGAGCAAATCAAACTCATAACCTGGATTCAATTTCCGCGACCAAAACTGTTGAACTGAAAACCGGCCAAGTCCTGAAGAGCAGCACATGGGCGGCAGTGGATGATTCACAGTGAGTTCATGTCTTTGTTTAAGGCCGTCCATTCCTTCACAGGCTCGTCGTAAATACAAGCAGCAGTGTTTTATGTGCGTGACACACGAGCGGCGCTGAACGACACCAAGCGCTCCCTGTACATCATTCATCCTCTCCACAGCCCACAATGAAGATGGGCCGAGCCTCCAGACGAACCGCTTCAAACCGTATAAATCAGCCGGAGCTTTATGAGCAGCTGATCTGTGAACAATCACTGGAGCTGTTAGCCATCTGTTGCTGCTTCCACAATCCTGAACAAAGCAGCTCAACAATGACTCCACCGGCTAGTGTTTTACACGTGTGTATCTGTTACAGATCAGATTTCTGCATTCAACTGGAACGCTAAACGCTTTGATTAACAACAAATAACACTAAAAACACTACTGAGGGTCTTTATTAAAAGGCAAGTGTTACACTCCCGTTCACAAGTTTTTGAAATAAACCTCTTCTGCTCACCAAGGCTGCTTTTATTTAATCAAAAATACTATAAAAAACTGTGAAATATTATTGTGATTTAAAACAGCTGTTTTTTTATGTGAATATCTGTTAAACTGTCATTGATTTCTGTGATGCACATTTATTAGAAATAGAAATCTTATTATAAATGTCTATAACGGTCACTTTTAATCAAATCCTTGAGGAATCTTTTTTTTTAAATTTCCTTTTAATTAAATTAAATTTTACCGACCCCAAACTTTTAAAAGGTGTATATTTAAATCACATTTAAAGGTACAATTCAAACAATTAACATTAAACACCAGTCACAACTCATTTTACATTTTTGAGTGCAAAAAACATAATAATGTGTTTTTAATATTAATAATATTAACTAATGCAACTTCTGATTGTAAAAATGTGTCCGATTTAAAGTTTATTAAATGTTTTAAAAGTATTTATCATTGTTAGCTCGTGTTAACTTTAACTAAACCTACAATAAAAACTGAAAATATATAAAATCTAATTAATAAATACTACATACATGGACACAATAAAGATGGCAAAAACACATAAAAATGACTAAAACAAATTAATAATATTAACTTTTGACTTTAATAATGTATTAGTAAATGAACTAAGATTAATAAATGTTATAATAAAGTACATGTAATTATTAGGTTCGTGTTAACTAATGTTTACCTTATTGTAAAGTGTTACGAAACTATCACAGAACTAACCACTGCTAACCAACCACTTTTCTGTGTCCATCTTTCAATTCTTCTTAAACAAAAAAATATCAATTTGCTACATATTGTCTCCATATATTTTCAAGGACACCAGAAAGGGACGTGCCGAATGCATTGTGCTGCTGTTAGCAATAATTATTCAATGCACTAAAGAAACACATCAGACGAAAATACCGAACAAAAGCACATTCGTTCATCAGATGCAGCGCACACGAGACCCTGCAGAGACACCTGATCTTGGTTGATCTGAGATCTCGAGTTTAAAGGAGATTCCTGCTCCCTCTCAAGTGTGTGACACAGAAGTGACCTTGTTAGTGCAGCACAGCTGCTGAAAGCCCTACAGACATATTTACACGCAACACACGTAATCAACAAAGCCCTGAGACACACGCACACACTTCATTACGTGACCGAATACACTTCAGATCAACAGGTGCTTGAAATAAACCTCCAACTGTGACACGACGGGATTGAATGTGGCCAAACCTCACTGTGAAAATAACTGGCTCCATGCATTTGCAGTATTAAAGGAATAATTCACCCAAATATGAATATCTGCAGTTCATCCGACATCAGGATGAGTTTGTTTCTTCCTCAGATTTGTAGAAATGCATCACTGCATCAGTGTCTCAGCAATGGATGCTCTGCAGTGAATGGGTGCCGTCAGAATGAGAGTCTGATAAAAACATCACAATAATCCACTCCACGCATCAGTTAACATCTGGAGAAGATAAAAGCTGAAGCATGCAGCAAAGGGGGCGCTGCTTTAGAGAAGAGGAAGAGTTGTTGCCATGCCGTCAAAACTAGGGGTGCACGTAAAAATCTGGATTCTCGGGATTCTCTCCTGAGGCCACAAGAGGGCGCATCGAGCAAAATTACTTATTATTTATGCACGTTTCTTCAAAGCAATTAAATAACACGACTATCTTTGAAAAAAGTGAATAATGTTTAAAATAAAATTTATAAAGCAAAAATAATTACTAAGTTGCTTAAACGATTAGAAACAAAACGGCATCATGTATGTACGGTATGCATAGTTTAATACAAAGGACCGAAAACCAATCACTTTTTTCATTTAAAAACATGAGCTGCAGTGAAACGGGGAGAAACTTGTTATAAAGTCTCGAGACATGTTTTTTAAACTTATATTAATTTTACATGGTTTTAAGCTAAATTTAAAATGCAATGTTTTTGCATTCGAATGTGGATTTTTATTTTAAATTCGCCAAATTTTCGAAAACATTTTTGACAACCCACCCCATAAACACAATCAAGCCTAGAGAAAAAAAAGCAGTCAACCACCCCTTTAACTCTCAGTCGTGAGGTTTACGCACCGTTCATCCGCTCGCTGTCTGATCTCCTCTCTTCTCCGGGCAAACTGCTCATCATCACGGTCAGAGCTGCAAATATAGAAGTAAAAGCTAATTCAGAATATTTCTGAATACTATTAACAATAACATAGGCTTCAGTGAATTACGGCATATACATGTCAAGTCATAATTACTGCAATTACACACAATTTTATCAGCGTATTAAACCCAGACTTCATATCAACCTGGCAGTTATTTATCAAAGAAAACATAGAGCTGAGTTAATGCTGTGACTGATTATTGTACATTAGCACTAAAAAAAATTATTTCTGAGTCCAAGAACATGAACAACAAGTAGAAACTGATCATTATGACCCTGGAGCACAGAAGCAGTCATAAGCAGCACAGGTATATTTGCAGCAATAGCCAACAATACACTGCATGGGTCAAAATTATAAATTTTTCTTTTATGACAAAAATCATTAGGATATTAAGTAAAGATCATATTCCATGAAAATATTTTGTACATTTACTACTGTAAATATATCAAAACTTAGTAATATGCATTGCTAAGAACTTCATTTGGACAACTTTAAAGATGATTTTCTCAATATTTAGATTTTTTTGCACCCTCAGATTCCAGATTTTCAAATAGTTGTATCTCAGCCAAATATTATTCTATCATAACAAACCATACATCAATGGAAATCTTATTTATTCAGCTTTCAGATTATGTATAAATCTCAATTTCGAAAAATTGACACTTAAGACTGGTTTTGTGCTCCAGGGTCACATATTTGTAGCAATAGCCAACAATACATTGTATGGGTCAAAATTATCAATTTTTCTTTTATGCCAAAAATCATTAGGATAATAAGTAAAGATCATGTTACATGACGATATTTTGTAAATTTTCTACCATAAATATCTCAAAACTTAATTTTTGATTAGTAATATGCATTGCTAAGAACTTCATTTGGACAACTTTAAAGATGATTTTCTCAATATTTAGATTTTTTTGCACCCTCAGATTCCAGATTTTCAAATAGTTGTATCTCAGCCAAATATTATTCTATCATAACAAACCATACATCAATAGAAAGATTATTTATTCAGGTGATGTACATCTCAATTTAAAAAAATTGACACTTAAGACTGGTTTTGTGCTCCAGGGTCACAATTACAGTAATTCTGCTGAAAATCAGTGACCTTTACGTCATCACTGAGACTGAAAGACAGAAACTCCAGCCACATGAATTCCCCTTCAATCATAAAACACAAATGAAACACAGGCTAATTTACTCAGAATGAGAACGAAAAGTGAAACTATGATCTGTAGTCTAGCCATAAACAATGAGTCTTTGACCAGCCGTTCTAAATATCACCGAACAAAGGATCATCACATGAAGCTGAATAAGCATTAATGAGAGATCAAGGAAGCGCTTCTGCTTGTGTAAGTAAAGCACGTCTGCGTTTCACCGTGAGACGCGTGATTGACACGCAGCTGCTGAGCCGATGCAAGACTTGACAGATCAAATCATCTCTGATTGACACGCAGACGTGCCCTTTACAACCCGTCACATACAAAACCGGCTGGTTAAAAATAATCTCTTTGGGGGGAAAAACATCTATTCTTACGTTATTCTTGATGAATTAATAAATAAATGCAACACAAAATGCATTTGTGTTTATTAACCCTATAAAGCCTGGTGTATCATATTTGATGCATGAATTTCTGAGGCCTCTGTTTGCTGTTTCACACATTTAATCTCCTCGTGTCTTCTGTCGTCTGATTGATAGTTTAGAGTTTTTATCCAGTAAAAGTTTGTTTAGTGTAATTGTTCAGCTGCTGCTTCAGTGTCAAATCTGGACTGATTTTGATCAAGTAAGCGTCAGAATAACTGCAGTTATGTCTCCAGATGAACACTTGCTGAAGCAGCTCAGCTTTACTTGATTCTTCATCAATCATTTTCTAGAAAAATCAGTGCGTCTCAAATCTGATCATCAGGATCTTTTGAGGAGCTTTACTTTCACTGTTCCTCAGCGGAGGAATGATCTTCATCTCACATCTTCTGAGGAGCGTTTATTTCTTCATCTCTCCATCAGCATTGCATTATATGTTTGGATCATTTCAATCGCAGCTTACTAAGATATATTATTGGAGATATAGAGTGACATCTGATATTTATATCATTTTATGTCAGTATCTGCTGTACTGTTATAAAGATCTCATTGATTTACATTACAAGCATCAGAATTTCATCATATTAAATATCAGCTTCTGCAGCAGATTAATTTTTTTGCTCAGTTTGAGTCTCTGAATAAAACTGAGCTGTTTTTACTTCATATTCTCACTGTATCAGACTATATGAGCCATAAAGGCCTAATGGATCAAATATAATATTCAATAAAAAATTGCATTAAAAAAAAAAAAGTAATTTTAATTTTTTAATTATTAATATATATTTTTTTAAATTTTACATTATTTAAAAATAAAATTAAAATATTACAAATAAAGGTTGAGAAAAGTGTTCCATTTTTTAAAAACAGACTTTTCTTACAAAACAGTTCAAATTTATACAATATTCCTTTAGGTGCAGTCTTTTGTTTTTAATAAATTTACAGACATTTCTAAAATTTTGTTTTCACTTTGTCATTATGGGGAACGGAGTGTAGATTAATGAGGAAAAAAATTAATTAAAAAAATTGTAGTGTCAGGCTGCAACATAACAAAATTGAAAAAAGTGAAGGGTGTCTGAATACTTTCTGAATGCACTACATATATATATATATATATACCCGTATGAGAAATGATTAACCCTATAAAGCCTGACATACAAAATCATTGTAAGAAAAGTCTGTTTTTAAAAAAAAAAATGGAACACTTTTCGCAACCTTTATTTGTAATATTTAAAAAAAATTTAAATAATGTAAAATTTTTAAAAAATTTTAAAAATGCAATTTTTTTATTGAATATTATATTTGATTCATTAGGCCTTTATGGCTCATATAGTCTGATACAGTGAGAATATGAAGTAAAAGCAGCTCAGTTTTATTCAGAGACTCAAACTGAGCAAAAAAATTAATCTGCTGCAGAAGCTGATATTTAATATGATGAAATTCTGCTGCTTGTAATGTAAATCAATGAGATCTTTAGTAGAGTAGTTTGTGTGTTATTATAAATTTCAAATAATTTTTCAATTGTTTAATTAAGAAAAAAGGGGTAAATGCAGTAAAAACATGGGTTTGAATTTTTTCACAATCAATGATTAATGAGAAGTTGCTGATCAGACACGTGTCTTTACATGAAAAATATTTATGGCTGCTTTAAACAAAAAAAATAAAATAATTCTTCAGGTATAAACGGACCCAGAATGCAAAAACTGTTTATAGATTTTAAATGCATTATGAAAGTTAAAGCAGCAGTTCATCCAAAAGAGAAGAAGAGTTTATGCGTCATGGTAAAATAATCTCACAAAGCAACTGTAGAAACAATTTTCACTTTTCGAGTTTTACAATTAATTACAAACAAATGGAAAGTAAACATTTTTGTAAATATTTAGTCTAAAGTCTGAGTATTTAAAAAAACAACAATTATACGTCAGGCTTCACAGGGTTCAACAAAATGACGGGGTTAAGCTTTGATCACACAACTCTGAGGCAGAAGTGAAACCTGTGAGTGTGAATGTGACTATTTAAAGAAAAGAGGCAGTGAAGCTGATACGAAGGACTATATATGGTGTCCTGTGTTGATGTGTGTAAAGATCTGACCTGGACGAGCGTCTGCGTCCGCGTCTGCAGCAGCAGCAGTAGCAGCAGCACACAGTAATGGCCAGAAGCAGAGTCCCACACACCACAGCCATCGCGATGATCAGAGCCTCGAAGTTCACTGAAACACAACAACAACACATCACTGAAGATCACGGCCTGTGCTCGCAAAACATCTTCAGGCTAAAGTAGCTCATAACTCACCCATTAGGAGAAAACCTTAAAAATAATGGGCGTGTCACTCCTACATTTGTTGTTTTATTTGATATTTTACTGTATTCTATGATTGTTTTGCGTTGCAATTTTGTCAGTGTGAGCTGAATTTAAATATGCTCTATAAATATAATTACTTCATTAACCAGCTGAGCAAGAAGTAACAGCTGTTCTTGCATCCGGTTTGGTTTTCTTTTACTATCAGCCGTAATTATTCCACTCTGTTAATTAAAAGGCTGTTTATATGCATACTCACTAATCGTTTACGAGAAGCATACCTGTAAGAGGCTGACAATTAGCTGTACATATGACACTTGCCTTTTAAACCTTTATTTGAATATGGAAACATAATATCGCGCTCTACAATATTTCTATGAATAAATCTCTGACAGAGACTGTCAGCCAATCACTGTGTGCGTAGTTAATAAACATGCTGACATCGTCCATAGCAACAAGGTAAGCCCCGCCCCCTTATTCACTTCTCAGCAAGAGTTTTAAGAGAAAACACTTAGCTATAAACTTTCACTGCTGTTTAGGAGAACTCTTAGTGGTGAGATTAAATATTTTGTGAATACTTGTCCAGGGATGCTTGAGGAACTAGAGCAGTGTGTTGGTCATTACTGACACCTGCTGGACGTTACTGATAGTGCAGGTGACCTACACTGTTCTTATGATTGAGGAGTTGTGCAATTGTTTTATTGTTATCATGTGAGAGTGTGCAATATAACTGCATTACCTAGAATTTAAGCTCTTTAACACATTCAGGTCTGTTTTGAGATGCATAAAAAAAAATTACTAAAAATGCATTGTTTTTAGCAAGAGAACAAAACTTTGCAAAAGTTTTAAGACCCACAAAATACACATCATTCATTCATTTTTACAATTATTTTTTAAGAGATGTAACCGGGTATGTATGGAGATCCATTAAGTGTCAAAAATACTTTCTGTAAAATTATCCATGAAGTTATATCAAGTGTCCAAAAGAAATAAATAAATATTGGAAAAATATATTTAGCCTTTTCTTCATATAATCACACACTTTTTGGGACTGAATTTTGTTGATGAACATGAATCTGAATCATTGCAGCATAAA
Source organism: Onychostoma macrolepis (assembly GCF_012432095.1). Classification (NCBI taxonomy): domain Eukaryota; kingdom Metazoa; phylum Chordata; class Actinopteri; order Cypriniformes; family Cyprinidae; genus Onychostoma; species Onychostoma macrolepis. The sequence goes on along the minus strand of NC_081170.1, from coordinate 1,670,366 downwards.
AAACTGATAATTTTTTCATCTGAAAGTGAAAGTTTATGGAGGTGAAATTAATTTATTTTGTTTGAAAACTTTTCAGAGTAATATTTAAGTTGTTTTATTATAAATTTGGCCTGTTTTTGAGTTACAAATTCAAAGGAATTTTAATTCAAATCCATTCATTCCAATGAGTTAATCCTGGTAATTCTCAGATTATATGGTCTTTAAAATTTAATACAATTATATATTGAGATAAAATTTCACATCAGTATTGCAAAAAAAAAAATAGTATTTTGCATCATAGTTTACATTTTGTTTGGGGGTAGTTTGTGTGTAATTTGAAATTTCAAAGAATTTTTCAATTGTTTAATTAACAAAAAAGGGGTAAATGCAGTAAAAACATGGTAATATTCAAAAGTTTGATTTTTTTCACAATCAACGATTAATGAGAAGTAGCTGAACGGATACAATGTCTGTCTTTTCTAGAAAAATATTAAGTTATGACTGCTTTAAAAAACATAATTCTTCAGGTATAATCAGACCCAGAATGAAAAAAAACTGTATATAGATGTTGAATACATTATGAAGGTTAAACTGTAGATTCAATTTTCACTCAGAAGTTGCTAGTGACTTTTGCAATTAATTACAAAGAAACAAAGTAACACATTGAAATAAACAAGCAATTTTGAAGCAGAAAAACTTAAATAAAATTTTGAAATATGAGCTGTTCTCATCTACTATAGTCAACATTGTCAGGACATTTTAAATAACTCTGACTGAACGTCGTCTTGTCTTCAGGTAAGTGACTGATAAATGGTTTTGTAAACCTGAAACTGACTTTAAGAGCCAACACACGACATTCAGAGAAACACTCACGACTTTCACTGCAGAAGTGAGAAACCCCACATACAGCCAGTCGTTCATTAACAGGGACTTTGATAAGGTTTATACTGATAAAGACTGTCTGAATGTACATCATCACACTTATTACACGCCTACTTGCCAAATAAATAAACACGTAAATACTGATTTGAGTTTAAATTATTTTATTTTATATACTAGAGGCCAACGAGAGACGAGCAGAGCTGTGTAAGAAACTAAAACTATTACCAAACATTTCTGTTAATTAAAATAAAACTGAAATAAAATATTAATATTAGATTAAAAACCTAAACTAAAGGAAAATTACAAATGTTGCCTTGGCAACTAACTAAAATAAGTTTGAGCTGAAGTACTAAAATTATTAACTGAAATATTACTAAAACTGAAACTAAAATAAACAAACTATATATATATATATATATATATATATATATATATATATATATATATATATATATATATATATTTATTTATTTATTTATTTATTTTATTTTTTAAATAAAAAGAAAATTACTTAAACATTTTCTGGAAATTTAACTGAAATAAAAACTGAATATATAAAATAGAAGATAATTTTAAATAATTCAAAATATTCATAAAAATAAATAATACCAGGTTTCACAGCTGAGCGCTCAGTTATACTGTGTTCTGGCCGATGGGCATTATTTATTCATATTTAACCACTAAATCCCACGAACAGCCAATCAGAATCAAGTACTCTATGAATCTGCAGAGTAAGTGAATGTAATGTCCTCAGGACTGTTAAAGGGACGTGTTAAATAACTTCTTATTTATTCTCCTGTGTTTGAAAGGAAGCTGAACGGGGGACTTCCAGCCTTGAATGCAAATCTCACTTCAGCAATCTGAAAGTATTACTTCCATCGGCTCAACGGCTGCTGTACATTACAGATCAGCGTGCATGTTTCTCCGGTTCTGTCTGTCTTTTAAAGCTGCTTAAAGCATGAACGTGAACTCACCCCAGCAAACGCCCCAGCGCGCCTGAGAGAGTTTACACACCGACGCCGGAGGAATCACATACGACACCGGATAATCCATGCAGCTGCCGTTCGTCTGGCACCACAAACACTGTCAGAGAGAGCATTATTAGTATTATTATTATTATTATTAATTACATAATAAAAAATATGTATACAAAAATATGTAATACATATAATACAATAATAATAATAAATGTTGATTACATCCTACAGGATGTTAGAAAAATATTTATTACTATTATTATTATTATTATTATTATTATTAATAATATTTATATCCTCCAGGATGTTACAAACACATTTATTATTACTATTATTATTATTAATGTTAATGACATCCTCCAGGATCTTAGAAAAATATTTATTATTATTATTATTAATTACATAATACAAAGTATGTAATGCAAAATATGTATTATTATTATTAATGTATGACATCCTCCAGTATGTTAGAAAAATCTTTAATATTATTATTTACATCCTGTAGGATGTTACAAAATATGTATTATTATTATTATTAAATGACATCCTCCAGGATGTTACATGCATTCATAAAAACATTCATTCATTCATTTTTTTTTTGTTATTTTTTTATTGACATTCTCCAGAAAGTGAGGTAATTATAGTAGTACATCAGCAGCACAAACATTATCATCAATGCATTCCGTGACGTTTTGTTGCATTATCATTAGTTTTATCATCTTATTTGATCAAAGGGCACAAATCAGTTTGAAAAAAAAAAAATACATTTCATAAGATGCTTAAAATATAAAAAACAAAGTGCAATAATAATGAAGTTATAATTAATCAAACTGGAGCATCGGAGCAGATTTCTGACAGTCTGATATACACTTGAACATGAAAACTTCCCTAAATTACAATATTCATTTTCAAGAAGTTCAGATGGTAATGCAGATAAGGAATAACCCGGCTAATAAAGACTAAATGAGCATCATGTGACCTTACCGAGACATTGGCGAGGCACGTCTCACAGGAAGTCATTGTTTTGCATGCTGAGGCGAGAAAGAAGAATAAAAACTGACAGATCACACAAATCACTGACATTAAAATAATAAAGAGCTGAATTTGGCCAAAGATTTGTCTAGATGATCAAGTAAAACATAACTTTAATGCTTACTTTAGTGCTACCATAAATATATCACATACTGGTTTAATGGATAACAGAGTGACTGATAAAAATGCCCTTCAAAGATCATTACTTCTATATTTCATTGACTTCAACAAAATAGGTACCTTTTACTTGTCAGTGTTACTTGTTACACTGAAGTCCTTTCAGTGTTTTTATATCATTGACTAACACCACTGACATTAAAATTAGTGACAGCTTTATATTAAACACAACCAATAAATTATGAAAATATTATAATACGTAAATATTAATAATAGGAATATACATATACTATAATAATAATCAAGTATGACAACATACTTACATGTATTCATATATTTACATACATATTTATGTTACAAGCATTTTCAAGATGCAAAATAGAGGGATATGGTTCAAAAAAGGTAAAAACATACGTTTGTGAACAGGAGGAAGAGCTGTAGGTGGAATTATTGTTGGTTTTTTAGTTGTTGTTGCCTCAGAAACACAGAATGCGACACACATCAGCAAAAACATCAACATCGACGTAAACACTCGCGATTCACCCATATCGAAGAGGATTTGAAGGTCTGTAGAAGCAGACGAATGTTGAGTTTCTATTTAAGCTCTGAAATCTTACTTTCGACAACAAAACAATCTCAAAACTCTCCTCAACACGCAGCTAAAACCATCCAGCGATCGACACCGGAAACACGGAACACAGCTGACGCACTGCCGCCTTCAAAATAAAAGTCCTCTAAGACCTCCAGAAACGAAAGCGCAACCGTCGTATAAAAGTACAAGCACCAAACTATTTTCCTCCGCATAAGAAAACACAAATCATTCTTTGATAAATTAAAATTATGAAATTAAAGACGAAATTATAACATGAAAAGTCATAACTATGAGGTAAAATGTCGGAATTATGAGATGAAAAATCGAAATTATAACATCAAAGGTCATAATTATGAAGTAAAATGTCGAAATTATTACATTAAAGACGAAATTATGACATGAAAAGTCATAACTATGAGGTTAAAAAGTCGGAATTATGAGATGAAAAATCGAAATTATAACATCAAAGGTCATAATTATGAAGTAAAATGTCGAAATTATGACATTAAAGACGAAATTATAACATGAAAAGTCATAACTATGAGGTAAAATGTCGGAAATATGAGATGAAAAATCGAAATTATAACATCAAAGGTCATAATAATGAAGTAAAATGTCGGAATTATGAGATGAAAAATCAAAATGATAACATCAAAGGTCATAATTATGAAGTAAAATGTCGAAATTATGACATTAAAGACGAAATTATGACATGAAAATTCATAACTATGAGGTAAAATGTCGGAATTATGAGATGAAAAATCAAAATGATAACATCAAAGGTCATAATTATGAAGTAAAATGTCGAAATTATGACATTAAAGACGAAATTATAACATGAAAAGTCATAACTATGAGGTAAAATGTCGAAATTATGAGATGAAAAATCGAAATTATAACATCAAAGGTCATAATTATGAAGTAAAATGTCGAAATTATGACATTAAAGACGAAATTATGACATGAAAAGTCATAACTATGAGGTTAAAAAGTCGGAATTATGAGATGAAAAATCGAAATTATAACATCAAAGGTCATAATTATGAAGTAAAATGTCGAAATTATGACATTAAAGACTAAATTATAACATGAAAAGTCATAACTATGAGGTAAAATGTCGGAATTATGAGATGAAAAATCGAAATTATAACATCAAAGGTCATAATTATGAAGTAAAATGTCGAAATTATGACATTAAAGACGAAATTATGACATGAAAATTCATAACTATGAGGTAAAATGTCGGAATTATGAGATGAAAAATCAAAATGATAACATCAAAGGTCATAATTATGAAGTAAAATGTCGAAATTATGACATTAAAGACGAAATTATAACATGAAAAGTCATAACTATGAGGTAAAATGTCGAAATTATGAGATGAAAAATCGAAATTATAACATCAAAGGTCATAATTATGAAGTAAAATGTCGAAATTATTACATTAAAGACGAAATTATGACATGAAAAGTCATAACTATGAGGTTAAAAAGTCGGAATTATGAGATGAAAAATCGAAATTATAACATCAAAGGTCATAATTATGAAGTAAAATGTCGAAATTATGACATTAAAGACGAAATTATAACATGAAAAGTCATAACTATGAGGTAAAATGTCGAATTATGAGATGAAAAATCGAAATTATAACATCAAAGGTCATAATAATGAAGTAAAATGTCGGAATTATGAGATGAAAAATCAAAATGATAACATCAAAGGTCATAATTATGAAGTAAAATGTCGAAATTATGACATTAAAGACGAAATTATGACATGAAAATTCATAACTATGAGGTAAAATGTCGGAATTATGAGATGAAAAATCAAAATGATAACATCAAAGGTCATAATTATGAAGTAAAATGTCGAAATTATTACATTAAAGACGAAATTATAACATGAAAAGTCATAACTATGAGGTAAAATGTCGAATTATGAGATGAAAAATCGAAATTATAACATCAAAGGTCATAATTATGAAGTAAAATGTCGAAATTATGACATTAAAGACGAAATTATAACATGAAAAGTCATAACTATGAGGTAAAATGTCGGAATTATGAGATGAAAAATCGAAATTATAACATCAAAGGTCATAATTATGAAGTAAAATGTCGAAATTATTACATTAAAGACGAAATTATGACATGAAAAGTCATAACTATGAGGTTAAAAAGTCGGAATTATGAGATGAAAAATCGAAATTATAACATCAAAGGTCATAATTATGAAGTAAAATGTCGAAATTATGACATTAAAGACGAAATTATAACATGAAAAGTCATAACTATGAGGTAAAATGTCGGAATTATGAGATGAAAAATCGAAATTATAACATCAAAGGTCATAATTATGAAGTAAAATGTCGAAATTATGACATTAAAGACGAAATTATGACATGAAAATTCATAACTATGAGGTAAAATGTCGGAATTATGAGATGAAAAATCAAAATGATAACATCAAAGGTCATAATTATGAAGTAAAATGTCGAAATTATTACATTAAAGACGAAATTATAACATGAAAAGTCATAACTATGAGGTAAAATGTCGAAATTATGAGATGAAAAATCGAAATTATAACATCAAAGGTCATAATTATGAAGTAAAATGTCGAAATTATGACATTAAAGACTAAATTATAACATGAAAAGTCATAACTATGAGGTAAAATGTCGGAATTATGAGATGAAAAATCGAAATTATAACATCAAAGGTCATAATTATGAAGTAAAATGTCGAAATTATTACATTAAAGACGAAATTATGACATGAAAAGTCATAACTATGAGGTTAAAAAGTCGGAATTATGAGATGAAAAATCGAAATTATAACATCAAAGGTCATAATTATGAAGTAAAATGTCGAAATTATGACATTAAAGACGAAATTATAACATGAAAAGTCATAACTATGAGGTAAAATGTCGGAATTATGAGATGAAAAATCGAAATTATAACATCAAAGGTCATAATTATGAAGTAAAATGTCGAAATTATGACATTAAAGACGAAATTATGACATGAAAATTCATAACTATGAGGTAAAATGTCGGAATTATGAGATGAAAAATCAAAATGATAACATCAAAGGTCATAATTATGAAGTAAAATGTCGAAATTATGACATTAAAGACGAAATTATAACATGAAAAGTCATAACTATGAGGTAAAATGTCGAAATTATGAGATGAAAAATCGAAATTATAACATCAAAGGTCATAATTATGAAGTAAAATGTCGAAATTATTACATTAAAGACGAAATTATGACATGAAAAGTCATAACTATGAGGTTAAAAAGTCGGAATTATGAGATGAAAAATCGAAATTATAACATCAAAGGTCATAATTATGAAGTAAAATGTCGAAATTATTACATTAAAGACGAAATTATGACATTAAAGACGAAATTATAACATGAAAAGTCATAACTATGAGGTAAAATGTCGGAATTATGAGATGAAAAATCGAAATTATAACATCAAAGGTCATAATAATGAAGTAAAATTTCGGAATTATGAGATGAAAAATCAAAATGATAACATCAAAGGTCATAATTATGAAGTAAAATGTCGAAATTATGACATTAAAGACGAAATTATGACATGAAAATTCATAACTATGAGGTAAAATGTCGGAATTATGAGATGAAAAATCAAAATGATAACATCAAAGGTCATAATTATGAAGTAAAATGTCGAAATTATTACATTAAAGACGAAATTATAACATGAAAAGTCATAACTATGAGGTAAAATGTCGAAATGATGAGATGAAAAATCGAAATTATAACATCAAAGGTCATAATTATGAAGTAAAATGTCGAAATTATGACATTAAAGACGAAATTATAACATGAAAAGTCATAACTATGAGGTAAAATGTCGGAATTATGAGATGAAAAATCGAAATTATAACATCAAAGGTCATAATTATGAAGTAAAATGTCGAAATTATGACATTAAAGACTAAATTATAACATGAAAAGTCATAACTATGAGGTAAAATGTCGGAATTATGAGATGAAAAATCGAAATTATAACATCAAAGGTCATAATTATGAAGTAAAATGTCGAAATTATGACATTAAAGACTAAATTCTAACATGAAAAGTCATAACTATGAGGTAAAATGTCGGAATTATGAGATGAAAAATCGAAATTATAACATCAAAGGTCATAATTATGAAGTAAAATGTCGAAATTATGACATTAAAGACTAAATTATAACATGAAAAGTCATAACTATGAGGTAAAATGTCGGAATTATGAGATGAAAAATCGAAATTATAACATCAAAGGTCATAATTATGAAGTAAAATGTCGAAATTATTACATTAAAGACGAAATTATGACATGAAAAGTCATAACTATGAGGTTAAAAAGTCGGAATTATGAGATGAAAAATCGAAATTATAACATCAAAGGTCATAATTATGAAGTAAAATGTCGAAATTATGACATTAAAGACGAAATTATAACATGAAAAGTCATAACTATGAGGTAAAATGTCGGAATTATGAGATGAAAAATCGAAATTATAACATCAAAGGTCATAATTATGAAGTAAAATGTCGAAATTATGACATTAAAGACGAAATTATGACATGAAAATTCATAACTATGAGGTAAAATGTCGGAATTATGAGATGAAAAATCGAAATTATAACATCAAAGGTCATAATAATGAAGTAAAATGTCGAAATTATTACATTAAAGACGAAATTATAACATGAAAAGTCATAACTATGAGGTAAAATGTCGAAATTATGAGATGAAAAATCGAAATTATAACATCAAAGGTCATAATTATGAAGTAAAATGTCGAAATTATGACATTAAAGACTAAATTATAACATGAAAAGTCATAACTATGAGGTAAAATGTCGAATTATGAGATGAAAAATCGAAATTATAACATCAAAGGTCATAATTATGAAGTAAAATGTCGAAATTATTACATTAAAGACGAAATTATGACATGAAAAGTCATAACTATGAGGTTAAAAAGTCGGAATTATGAGATGAAAAATCGAAATTATAACATCAAAGGTCATAATTATGAAGTAAAATGTCGAAATTATGACATTAAAGACGAAATTATAACATGAAAAGTCATAACTATGAGGTAAAATGTCGGAATTATGAGATGAAAAATCGAAATTATAACATCAAAGGTCATAATTATGAAGTAAAATGTCAAATTATGACATTAAAGACGAAATTATGACATGAAAATTCATAACTATGAGGTAAAATGTCGGAATTATGAGATGAAAAATCAAAATGATAACATCAAAGGTCATAATTATGAAGTAAAATGTCGAAATTATGACATTAAAGACGAAATTATGACATTAAAGACGGAATTATGACATGAAAAGTCATAACTATGAGGTAAAATGTCGAAATTATGAGATGAAAAATCGAAATTATAACATCAAAGGTCATAATTATGAAGTAAAATGTCGAAATTATTACATTAAAGACGAAATTATGACATGAAAAGTCATAACTATGAGGTTAAAAAGTCGGAATTATGAGATGAAAAATCGAAATTATAACATCAAAGGTCATAATTATGAAGTAAAATGTCGAAATTATGACATTAAAGACGAAATTATAACATGAAAAGTCATAACTATGAGGTAAAATGTCGGAATTATGAGATGAAAAATCGAAATTATAACATCAAAGGTCATAATAATGAAGTAAAATGTCGGAATTATGAGATGAAAAATCAAAATGATAACATCAAAGGTCATAATTATGAAGTAAAATGTCGAAATTATGACATTAAAGACGAAATTATGACATGAAAATTCATAACTATGAGGTAAAATGTCGGAATTATGAGATGAAAAATCAAAATGATAACATCAAAGGTCATAATTATGAAGTAAAATGTCGAAATTATTACATTAAAGACGAAATTATAACATGAAAAGTCATAACTATGAGGTAAAATGTCGAAATTATGAGATGAAAAATCGAAATTATAACATCAAAGGTCATAATTATGAAGTAAAATGTCGAAATTATGACATTAAAGACTAAATTATAACATGAAAAGTCATAACTATGAGGTAAAATGTCGGAATTATGAGATGAAAAATCGAAATTATAACATCAAAGGTCATAATTATGAAGTAAAATGTCGAAATTATGACATTAAAGACTAAATTATAACATGAAAAGTCATAACTATGAGGTAAAATGTCGGAATTATGAGATGAAAAATCGAAATTATAACATCAAAGGTCATAATTATGAAGTAAAATGTCGAAATTATTACATTAAAGACGAAATTATGACATGAAAAGTCATAACTATGAGGTTAAAAAGTCGGAATTATGAGATGAAAAATCGAAATTATAACATCAAAGGTCATAATTATGAAGTAAAATGTCGAAATTATGACATTAAAGACGAAATTATAACATGAAAAGTCATAACTATGAGGTAAAATGTCGGAATTATGAGATGAAAAATCGAAATTATAACATCAAAGGTCATAATTATGAAGTAAAATGTCAAATTATGACATTAAAGGCGAAATTATAACATGAAAAGTCATAACTATGAGGTAAAATGTCGAATTATGAGATGAAAAATCAAAATGATAACATCAAAGGTCATAATTATGAAGTAAAATGTCAAATTATGACATTAAAGACGAAATTATAACATGAAAAGTCATAACTATGAGGTAAAATGTCGGAATTATGAGATGAAAAATCGAAATTATAACATCAAAGGTCATAATTATGAAGTAAAATGCGAAATTATGACATTAAAGACTAAATTATAACATGAAAAGTCATAACTATGAGGTAAAATGTCGGAATTATGAGATGAAAAATCGAAATTATAACATCAAAGGTCATAATTATGAAGTAAAATGTCAAATTATGACATTAAAGACGAAATTATGACATGAAAAGTCATAACTGAGGTAAAATGTCAGAATTATGAGATGAAAAATCAAATTATAACATCAAAGGTCATAATAATGAAGTAAAATGTCAAATTATGACATTAAAGACGAAATTATGACATGAAAAGTCATAACTGAGGTAAAATGTGGGAATTATGAAATGAAAACGAAATGATAACATCAAAGGTCATAATTATGAAGTAAAATGTCGAAATTATGAGATGAAAAATCGAAATTATAACATCAAAGGTCATAATTATGAAGTAAAATGTCGAAATTATGACATTAAAGACGGAATTATGACATGAAAAGTCATAACTGAGGTAAAATGTGGGAATTATGAAATGAAAAAACGAAATGATAACATCAAAGGTCATAATTATGAAGTAAAATGCGAAATTATGACATTAAAGACAAAATTATAACATGAAAAGTCATAACTATGAGGTAAAATGTCGGAATTATGAGATGAAAAATCGAAATTATAACATCAAAGGTCATAATTATGAAGTAAAATGTCGAAATTATGACATTAAAGACGAAATTATAACATGAAAAGTCATAACTATGAGGTAAAATGTCGGAATTATGAGATGAAAAATCGAAATTATAACATCAAAGGTCATAATTATGAAGTAAAATGTCGAAATTATGAAATTAAAGACGAAATTATAACATGAAAAGTCATAACTACGAGGGAAAAAGTTAAAATTACGACAATAAAAGGTCAATATTATGAGATAAAGGGACAATTTTTAATTAAATTATTTTATTTTATTTTAAAAATACATATTCTCATAATTATGACTTTTTAATTCATAATTTAGACTTTTTATCTAATAATTTCGACTTTCTAAGCCATAATTCCGATGTTTTATCACGTAATTCTAACTTTTGATCTCATAATTAATTATGAATTATTGTGTCAATTTCGACCTTCTAAGTCATAATTTCAACTTGGTATGTCAATTCATCGTTTCTAGTCATGACTTATCAAAGTTTTAAAAAATTAAGCATTTATGAAAAATAATCATGGTGTTACTATAGTAAAACTGCATTCACCATGTTTTTTGGTTGTTTGTTTGTTTGTTTGTTGTCCTCATAAAACCTTTTGGCCCAAATTCATAAGATGATCTAGGTCAGCTCCTCTCATCCTGGTGTTTATGAGATTTTGTGGTTTTTAATACTTGTATAGAGAGCAATAGTATATTTTATGAGGAGCAATTCAATCCTTTTTCTGAAGGATAAGAATCACGAGTCGTGTTTCTCTGTAGCTCAAGACTCTCGACGCCACTTGAGGGTCATTGTAGGATTTATTCATGTATTCTTGCACCTGGTCCTCCTGAAAGATGAGAACACTGCAGCATCTCTGAAGAAACCCCCCAGGTGTGTTTAGAGCTCTTCCCAAACTAACACTGGACTGGATCAAGCAGAAAAGAGAATGAGGTTTAACTTCTTCTAATAGTTTGCCAGCCCTGTCTAACAACAAACAAAACAAGCAAATTAATAAAAGCGCACAAATTTTACAGAACCTTCATTTTTAATTGACTTTGGCAATTATTAGTAGATTTCATTTAGTAGATTACACTTTTATGAAAATATTTGCAGTTAAGGTGTCATTATGGGCTGAGTTTTTGTTGCACTTACACGTTTTGACCAGCAGGTGGCGTTTCGAGTGATTCGAATCAGTGAGTCATTTTTACTAAGAAACTGATTCAGACTTTGGTAAACTTTAGTTTCACCCACCATCACCAATCAGAATTATTATATTCGAGTAATATACGTTTTTAGCCTGAGAAAAGAGCAGTATTTATTGGAAAAGTTGCATTCATTATATTTATATAATTTATCTCCTTATTCCACTGCACAGATAGCTAGTGGAAGTGATGTGAGAATTAAAGTGCCACTATTATGGGTTATTAAAGGTTCATATTTTGGTTTTGTGAATCCCCAACAACAGGTTGACATGCATGCAAGGTCAAAAACACTTTCATTTTCTTATAATATGCATTTATTTCTACCTTATTTGCTCAACGACTCCCAAACGATTCACTCAACGATTCATTTTTCCAAACCCCTCCTTTGCGTGACGCTAATCTGCAGTGATTGGTCGATTTCATTTAGTGCTGATTTGTGTACAGCGTTACCCGGGAAACCGCTATTTTTAACGCTCCAACAGCGGCACCTAGTGGCAACAAGTGGGCGTGCAATATGCTAATATTTAATTTTGACGTCAACATGAAACGGCTTGGGATTCGTTTTAAAAAGGACTCGTTTCAATGATTCAGAGTCGACTCTTTCTTTTGAGAGACAATAACTTTATACACGGTGCACTTTCAGATTTAAAACTTTGTAGGATGTTTTCATTCACTGTGTTACACACTGCATGAAAGCTCATCTTCAAAAATCCATAATAGGGGCAAAAATGTGGTCATTAACTACACTGTAAAAAATTTTTTTTAAAAAGTTGAGCCAACTTAAAATTTTAAGGCAACCAGCTTCAGCAGATTTTTTTGTTTTCTCAACTTATTTTTGTAGGAGATTTTTGAATTGTCTCAACGTTTTGTTGTATAAACTTAAAACAAGTTGAGAAAACTCAAAAATCTGCTGAAGTTGGTTGCATTAAAATTTTAAGTTGGCTCAACTTTCTTTCTTTTTTTACAGTGTACTACTCTTTATCTTCATTACACAACAGTCTCACTAAAAATGTCAACGATTTAAAAAAAAAAAACTGATCCGAGATCAGGTATAAAAAAAAACTTGATTTTCGTAGTTTTACACGCGCTCTGAGCCACTGGTTCAAAACAACTGATTCGCAAAAGTTTCGATCGGTTATGATCGGACAATATTTGTCTGAGATGCAACTATTTGAAAATCTGGAATCTGAGAGTGCAAAAAAAATCAAAATATTGAGAAAATCACCTTTAAAGTTGTCCAAATGAAGTTCTTAGCAATGCATATTACTAATCAAATTACTAAAATTTTACTTAATGAATAATTATGATTGGTGATGGTGGGAAAAATGGGGCTGTATTGGAAAGAATTACTAATAGTTTTTACAATGGCACAAATTTTTTACAACTCACAATTTTCAAAACTGGTAGCTTACTTTTTTTTTTTTAAGTCCCTCATTCGATCCAGATATTAAATATTAGCAGTGGGGGAATCAATACACATATGAATCGCAATTCAGTCTTGTAGCAATTCGCATGGATTCACAAATTTCCAAAATCTATATAGTTAATATAATAAAAACAGCAACAGCAATGGAGGAAAAACAAATACATCCCGCCCCATTTTCAGCGAGGGCAAGCTTGGAAAAATATTATATTATATTTATTAGGAAGTTGTTAATAGGAAACACTGATTTCTTGAGTCCTGCTGTAGACTGGTGTGTTTTTGTATCGAAATACAGGTGCGTTTGATGTCCAGTGTGCACAGAAATGTAAGAATCGTGATTAAAATTGAAAAATCTTGAATTGATTTTTAATTGAATCGTGACTCAAAGAATCGATATGAATCGAATCGTCAGGTCAGGTAAATTCACTTTGCAGCCAATATATTGATAATTCTTTGCATGTGAATGAATATACAGGCCTGAGAATCATTTTATCTGCTAAAATTTCAATTCATGTGTGTTTTCTATCAGATGTTTAGAAGCTAAAGCAGATTTGCGAATTAATCTTTTGATAATCGGTCAAAATAGTCGATTGATTCGAACAGTTTGTTCGCACTGAATCGTTTGCAGCGGCTTCTCACAGCGTAATGGAAACGCGATATTTTATAAAACGGAAAACAAACAGTGTTGGATTAGGTGAATATTTATATGCAATCCATAGAAAACAAAACTTGTAAATGTCTAAGTTTGTTTGTCAACAACGAAGCAGCTCTTTATTGTGCGAACGATTCTGTGCTGCATTATTACATCCATTAATATCCAAAACAGTGTTAAAAGGAGTATCAAAATATGGGCATACTATACTATAAGGCCTAGAATTATGATTAAATGCGTCTGCATTGGTGAGACGTGTTTTTCTATACGAAGTTTCTATGCAATTGACTCTCATTGAGGTGAGAAATGAAAAGAAATGAAAAGTGTGTGAAAGAAACTAGAAAATGTCAGAAAGGGTGTGATTCTAAGCACATTAGAATTAGAATTTGAGGTATTGGTGAATTAATTCAGTCACAACGTGAATTTAATTGAAATATATGTGACCCTGCAGCACAAAAGCAGCACAGGTATATTTGTAGCAATAGCCAACAATACATTGTATGTGTCAAAATTATCCATTTTTCTTTTATGCCAAAAATCATTAGGATATCAAGATCATGTTCCATGAAGATATTTTGTAAGCTTCCTACCGTAAATATATCAAAACTTCATTTTTGATTAGTTATATGCATTGCTAAGAACTTCAATTGAACAACTTTAAAGGTGATTTCCTCAATATTTAGATTTTTTTGCACCCTCAGATTCCAGATTTTCAGCCAAATATTGTCCGATCCTAACAAACCACAGATCAATAGAAAGCTTATTTATTCAAAGAATTGACCTTTATGACTGGTTTTGTGGTCCAGGGTCACATACAGTGAGTGTTCACAAATAAAACACGAGGAGGAAGCTTTAGGAGAGGAAACGGGTTGAAATGTGAGCATGAGTCAGACGAGCACATGGTGAACCTTACAGTGCATGAAAGATGCTGAGCCAAATAATCATCAAATTAAATGACACAATTATCAATAAATAACAATTACTTTTTGATAAATATGACATAATATTACTTTAAAAAATAACTTTATATGCTTTTTAATTTTTATTAAATAAAGTGTCTAATTTTATTTTTTTGTGTGTGTGTGTGTGTATGCATGATGACTAAAAAGCATAAATCTTTTTTTCAGCTTTATCTGCTGCCTCTAACTCCTCCATAAACCGCAGTAAAGCGCATGCATTACTATAGTGAAGATGTTTGAGCAGGAGCGTCATGGAACAGCAGATCAGAGTTACGAAACATGCCAGACCTTCACTTCTGACTTCCTAAAAGACTGAAAAAGAGCAGAAAGTCCCTGGCGGCGTCTGTGTCTGACCGGCGCTCATGGCTCTGGACGCTCTGATCCGGCTCTTTACCTTCATGTCAGGTGAGTCGTGTTTACTGGATCTGCTCGATAAATCTGTGACATTAAATCTGCATGTGATCAGAATCACGATGCAAAGATCATTCATTTTCTCTGAGCATCATCTCCGTGTTTCATTCTGACGTACTCTCTGATCTCACATCATTCAGTGCACTTGAATGCATCAGTAATATATTAATGTGCATTTAAAATAAATGCATGGATGTAAATATGCATGTGCTCGTTCATACTCAGCCGCGTGACTTCCCTTTTCCATATTTTGATCCTGTTGTGAAATGCTCTGTTCTGTTAAAGATTTGTTTATTTAAGTTGTTTTTAGAGCATTTTTGGTAACACTTTAAAATAAGGTCTCATTAGTTAACGTTAGTTAATGCATTAATTAGCAATGAGCGATTTGATAACATTATCAATTTGTTAATGTTAGTTAATAAAAAAAATAACTGTTCATTGTTCATCTCAGGTCCATTAAATAATATTAACAGAGACAACTTTTCCTTTCAATAATGTGTTAGTAAATGTTGAATTGAGTATTTTTCGTTGTTTGTTCATGTTAATTTTAACTAAATTTATATTAAAACAGAAAATATATAAAAACTAATTCAAAATATTAATAAATATTATGTAGACATATTTAAAAATGACTAATAAAAATGACAAAAACACACAAAAAACTACTAAAACTTTAACTGAAATGAAAATTAAATGGGAAAATATAAAAAAAAATTATATTAACAGATTTGATTTTAATAATGTTTTAGTAAATGTTGGAACTAATAAAAGTGACAAAAACACAAAATTACTAAAAAGTTAAATGAAAATTAAAACTGAGTTCATGATGACTTTAACAAAATTAAAAATAAACATGTATTTAAAAATATCAAATTAAATAAACATTTTAATTTATTAAAATATTAATAAATATTATATAGATACATTTAAAAAACTAAAAATGACAAAAACACTAAAAAAATACTAAAACTTTAACTGAAATTAAAGTGAAAAGAGAAAATATGCTAAATTAATTATATTAATGGATACAAATTTCAACTTTAATAATGTATTAGTATTAACTATTTTTTCATTGTTAGTTCATTATTAGTTAATTTTAACTTTAATTAAATTTAAAATACAAATATAATTTTTTAAATATTAATAAATACTTTATAGACATTTAAAACAATTAAAATGAAATAAAAATAAAAAGAGAAAATATAAAAATAAAAACTAGTTAATAATATTAAAAGAGATTTTAATAATAGTAAATGTAGGAATTAAAATGAGCTAAGATTAATACAAAGTATTTTTCATGTTAATTAATGTAGTTAATTAATGTTAACATATGTGACCCTGCAGCACAGAAGCAGTCATAAGCAGCACAGGTGTATTTGTAGCAATATCCAACAATACATTATATGGGTAAAAATGATCAATTTTTCTTTTATGCCAAAAATCATTAGGATATTAAGTAAAGATCATGTTCCATGAAGATATTTTGTAAGTTTCATACCGTAAATATATTAAAACTTCATTTTTGATTAGTAATATGCATTGCTAAGAACTTCATTTGAACAACTTTAAAGGTGATTTTCTCAATATTCAGATTTTTTTGCTCCCTCAGATTCCAGATTTTCAAATATTGTCCGATCCTAACAAACCACACATCAATGGCTTATTTAATTAAAGCTTATTTATTCAGCTTTCAGATGATGCATAAATCTCAATTTCAAAAATTGACCCTTATGACTGCTTTTGTGGTCCAGGGTCTGCAGTGTTAGTGTATTATTTTAGGGAGATGATCCCAGTATAACACACTGTTCGCTGGTGTTTGTTGTAGCGTGTGTGTTTGGGACGAGTCCTGCCGTCTCTCTGTCTGTCCCGGACCGAGTGCTTGCTCTGGAGGGCTCGTGTCTCGTCATCCCCTGCTCCTTCAGACCGGACCCCGGCGCTCCGGCGATAGAGCTTCGTCTCGTCAGATCCTCCTCGCCGTTCTTCATGATGCTGCGGAGGCCGATCTTCAGCTCGGAGCGCGGCGACGCCATTCATCCCGACTTCAGAGAGAGAACGGTGCTCGCCGGGAACATCAGCGCCGGAGACTGCTCCATCAGCATCAGCAGCGTCCGCAGAGACGACCAGAACACCTACGAGCTGCAGGTCAGGGAGCGGGGTCAAAGGTCATGGCCCGCCGGCCGCAAGGTCAACATCAGCGTGACCGGTACGATGATGTCATTATCATTTACTAAAACCATAAAAAACATTACAAGTGTTACTTGAAATAAAATACCATTCTATTTTAAGAACTTGTTAACAACTTATTTTATTTGAACATAAAGGCCACATTTCAAATGTTCTTTTAGTTTAACTTGATGTAATAAAATAACTAAAGCTGATTAGAAATTAATAAAAACTACAGTATATATACATATTTTAAAATAGAAATTAAAAATACCAAAAGCTACAAATTTCTGTAACATTAAAATGGAAAATGGAAAAATAAACTAATTTAAAAATGATAAAAATTCTATAGATTTAAGAAAACTAATAATGACTAAAAAAACAATAGGGATAAAAAGAAAATTATTGAAAACATTAATAAAAACTGTATAGACATTAAAAAATTAAAAATGGCAAAAACATTTCTAAAATTGTAACTGAAATAAATTAAAATGTAAACTGAGCATTTAAAAATAAAAACTTATTGAAAATATTAATAAAAACTACAGACATTTTTAAAACTAATACAAATTACAAAAACACAACAAAATATACAAAATGATAATCTAATTCAAAATAATAACAGACATTTAAAAAATAACAAACAACAAAATTTCTGAAACTTTAAAATGAAAATTAAAACAGCAAATGTAAAAATGAAAAATAATTCACAATATTAATAAAAATATAGACAAATATAAATTTGTTTTAATTATAAATTTTAAAAAAAGATTAATTAGTAAAAAAGAAATAAATAAAAAAATGACTACAATGCACAACAAAATAACTAAAACTTTAAAATTAAAATGGAAAATAAAACAAAAACTAATTCAAAATATTAAAAATGTAAAAATTCCAAAAATAAAATTTCTAAAACTTTACCTAAAATGACAATGTGAAATATAAAGATAAAAGCTAATTCTAAATATGAATAAAACTGTAATAGTCCAGTAATGATTGTGAAACAGCACTGATGTTGGTGTTGGAGGTGTTTATATGTGTGTGTGTGTGTGTTGATGGTCAGGTTCTCCGGAGCCGCCGGAGCTGTCGGACCCGGGGCCGGTGACGGAGGGCCAGAGGCTGGTGTTGAACTGCTCGGCGCGGGTCAGCTGTCCGTCGGATCGGCCCCGTCTGCGCTGGAGCTGGGAGCGCATCGATCCGGACGCAGACACGGAGCTGCAGCCGGACGCCGGTCAGTCTCTGGAGCTGCGGTCCAGCCTCAGCTTCACCGTCCGGCCGAACGCAAAGCCCAGAGTCCGCTGTGAGCTGGAGTATCCTGACCGCCGCAGATCCTCGGCCACACGCCAGATCCTCGTCCGCTGTGAGTAAAAACACTCAGACATTCAGTGAGAAGCTGCATCAGAACAGCAGTTAAAAACCTTCAAACGCAGCATCTGAAAACCTCACCTCAAAATGACAAAGCTGCTCATTTTCAAACCTTTTTATTTACAGAAACCACGAGTGGCAATTTAAGTCTGTTTAATTAAATATATAAATGTTTATATTAATATTAAAGGTTTAATTTCCAGTGATATTGAATTAATTTAATAATAAATCATTAAAATAATTGGTTACACTTTATTTTGATAGAAATAATTAAGTGCAATAATTCCAGAAGTTTCAATAACTGAATGTTTTTCAGGGTTTAGGCTTTTTTTACCAATGAATTTCCATGATTTAATTATTTTTTATTATTTAAATTAATTTTTATTATTTAAATATATTTACTCATAATATAAATAATACATACAATTATTACATTTACATTTAATTGTAATAATACAATTAAAATAATTAAATTGCAGAAGTTTTAATAACTGGATATTTGTCAGTGTTTGAATTTTGTGACTATATTTAATTATTTTGTTATTTATTAAATTATTTGATTATATTTTACTATTTTTGTTTATATTTTGCCTGTAGCAATTTCAATATTTTTAATAATAAATGTAATAAACTAATAAATAAATAATGAAAATATTTACATTCCAGGAGTTTTAATAACAGAATGTTCTTCAGTGTTTATTTACCAATGAATTGCCACGATGTTTGTAGTTAATTGTGGCTATATTTAATTATTTTAATTATTGAAATATATTTTATAATTATTTTAATTATTGAAATATATTTTATAATTATTTTAATTATTGAAATATATTTTATAATTATTTTAATTATTGAAATATATTTTATAATTATTTTAAAGATTTTTTCGCAGACAGATAGCAATTTCAATAAATTTGCTAATAATATAAATAAAAATATAATTAAATTATTATAAATGATACTAATACTAATAATATTTAATTAAAATAATAAAACTAAATAATTATACAGTATTAATAATAAAACAATATTAAAATTAATAAATAATACAATTAAAATAATTACATTCTGGAAGCTTTAACAACTGAATGTTCTTCAGGGTGTACATTTTACTTCCAATGAATAAAAAAAAAATTTTTTTTTGCATTAATTTCCAAGATTTTTCTTAAAAATCTCTCATATATCCAGGTTTTCCAGAACCATGAGAATCTGAAGTGAAAATAAGGGAAGGAATTAAGATCTATGATATCAGTTTGCATCTTGATTTGTAGTAGTTTTAGTTGTGATTTCAGGTCATTGAGTGTAACGCTGGTGTTTGTGTTCTCTGTCTCAGTTCCTCCTCGAGACGTCTGGGTCCAGGTTCTGAGCGCTTCGGTGCGTCTCGGAGGAAACGCTCTGCTGCTGTGTTCCTGTAAAGCCGACCCGCCGGTCTCTGAGTATCAGTGGTGGAGCGTGGAGTCGGGAAACACACAGATCCTGGCCAAACGCTCGTCAACCGTCCGCATCTATAACATCAGCCGAGACACACGCGTCCAGTGCAGCGCTGCAAACCGTCTGGGACGAGCCTCGTCTCTCGCCACGCGTCTCAGCGTTCTGTGTGAGTCCATCAAACACGCTTCAGACCCGCAACACAGGAGACAACTTTGTGTTTGCATTTGAAAAAGTTTGCATTTTTTTAAGGGGAACACAAAGCATTGCTGTCAAATGATTAATCGCATCCAAAATAAAAGTTTTTGTTTGCATAATGTACAGTAAGTGTACTGTGTATATTTATTACGTATATATAAATACAAACACATGCATGTATATATTTAAGAAAAATATGTTTATATTTTAAATATATTTATATATAATATAAAATATAAGAATGTAAATGTTTTCAAAATATGTGCATTCTGATTCTCTGCAGACGCTCCGGTGATCGTGTCCCGCTCCTCCTGTGTTTGGGACGGGACGCTGCTGTCCTGCTGCTGTATCGTGGACTCGAACCCTCGGCCAGCCGTCACCTGGAGTGTGAACGGGACGCAGCCGCCGGACGGATTTAACGCCTCGTTTTCTTACGTGAACGAGACGCTGACGGCGACGCTGCGCGGGATCTCAGACGCTCCGCAGCCGGTCGAGTGTCACGCGGTCAGCGGTCTGGGAAACCACTCGCTCCTGCTGTTCGAGCCTCGCCACGGTACTCGTATTTTATAAATATCGTTTACAATGTTTAAATATTTAATTACTAATTTTTAAAAAGTTTGCATATACCAATTTAATTATTTTAATTATTTATAATTATTTTATTTTATTATTATTATTATTATAAATATCATTTGTAGTATTTACATATTAAAGTAGTATTTTTTTTAAAGTTAGCATATTCCAATTTAATTATTTATAATTATTTTATGTAATTATTTTAATTAAATATAATTTTTATAAATATAATTTATACACATGTTTGCATATTCTGTATATATATTCTTATTTCATTATTTATAATTATTTTATTTATTTATTTTAAATTTAATTATTATAAATAGTATTTGTACTTGTAGTATTTATGTAATTGTTTAATTATTTTAATTACTTTTTATTTGCATAGTTTATATGCATATTTCAATTTTATTATCATTATTTTATTTATTTATTTGAAATAAAATTATTATAAATAGAACTTGTAGTATGTATATAACTGTTTAATTATTTAATAACTTTTTATTTGCATAGTCTATATGCATATTTCAATTTTATTATTTCAATGACCATTTATTATTATTAAGTTGGCTTGAGAAAGTATGAAACTCTCCATTCATTCTTTATCTAACACACACACACACACACACACACACACGCACACAAGAAATAGACAGAAAATGTGAAGATTGAAAGAGTAATTGTAAAACATTTATACATTTTAATCATTCAAATAATATTTCATTTTCTTTGTTTACTTCTCATCTATACATTAATGCTGTGTTTTGGGAGATATGAAGTACTTTTGTACCTGTTTACCATAAAAATCCTCAACTACACCATTAGCTTGCATGTGAAATATTACGTTTTTATGAATAAATCTCTTAAATGATGATCTAAATTTAATTTAAACTGTTTCTGGATATTGATCTAGGTGTTAGGTGTACAATACTGCCATCTGGTGGTTAGACAAAAACTTGTAGAAATCACAGATTTTGAAAGAATAGTGTAATGACCATATATATCCAGCAGAGGCCCATAGAGAGCCATTCATTTTTCTGGAAGTGGTCAACTGCTCCTCTCACAACTTTTATGATATATATATTTGTAATTATATATTAAAACATTATAAAATACATTAAAAACAGTATTTTTCCCAAAGGTTAGAATTAGTTTTTGTTTGTTTCATGTATTTTGAAGTGCTCGCTTTTGCAATAATGCCACAAAAAACTTTTTTTTTTTTTACATAAATGTAAATAAAATCAAAATGAAGAAAAAAAAAAACTAAACTAAAAACAACAACTGCAATAAGCAGATATGAATGGTGAGTATGTGTGTAAGAGAGTGTGTGTGTACGTACGTGAGTGAGTATGCTCGTTCCACATTGCATTTGTGCTCTAGTATCAGGCTTTGATTTTGTTGTGTGGACATTTTCAGATTTATGCAGAATTTATTGATTTTATTTGCCAATTTCTATAAAAATGCTCTTTGTTGCAGTCACACGTGTGTTTTTGTATGTGTGTGCGCACGCGTCTTTTCTACATTGCATTTGTGCTCTAGTACCAGGCCTTCATTTCTGTGTGAAAATTTTCAGACCTATGCTGGATTTATTATTATTTTTGACAAATTAAAAAATATATATATAGATTTTTTGTATTTCCCATTCATTTTCAATTTTCAAAGACCATATTAGTAAAAAAAAATAATAATACATACCTTCAGAACAACCGAATCAAGCCCTTTTTTTTTATTTTTTTTTTATGTGAATACAGATAGAAAATGTTGAAAAGTCACAAAATCTTATTCCACTGAGATGAAGGGAAACATTTTTAACTAAAGAAAGTTGATTGGGGTCATACTGAACTCAATACTATCTATCTATCTATGTGTCAAACTTTAAGCTTTTAAAACTACTTTAAACTTCAAACTATTTCAGACTGAAACCCATAAAACTTAAAACTTTTAACATTTTTCAAACTTAAAACTTTTTAAACTTCTTAAACTTTTTAAACTTCTTAAACTTTTTAAACTTCTTAAACTTTTTAAACTTCTTAAACTTTTTAAAACTTTCTGGTCCGTCTTTCTCAAGTTAACTTAAAGTTTGTCTCGACAAACTTTTCTATCTAGTTATTATTATTATTATTATTATAAATATAATTTATAATATTTACATTAATATTTTTATATTTAATTACGAATTTTTAAAATGCTCATCCCAATTTCATTATTTTAATTATATTTTTATCTAAATATTTGAATTAAATATTAGTAATATTATAAATATAATTTATAATATCTACATAATTGTTACAGTTTTAAATTACTTTTTTTCAAGTTTGCATATTCCACAAGCAGATTCCAGTTTCATTATTTTAATTATTTATAATTATTTTATTTTATTATTATTATTATTATAAATATCATTTGTAGTATTTACATATTAAAGTAGTATTTTTTTTAAAGTTAGCATATTCCAATTTAATTATTTATAATTATTTTATGTAATTATTTTAATTAAATATAATTTTTATAAATATAATTTATACACATGTTTGCATATTCTGTATATATATTCTTATTTCATTATTTATAATTATTTTATTTATTTATTTTAAATTTAATTATTATAAATAGTATTTGTACTTGTAGTATTTATGTAATTGTTTAATTATTTTAATTACTTTTTATTTGCATAGTTTATATGCATATTTCAATTTTATTATCATTATTTTATTTATTTATTTGAAATAAAATTATTATAAATAGAACTTGTAGTATGTATATAACTGTTTAATTATTTAATAACTTTTTATTTGCATAGTCTATATGCATATTTCAATTTTATTATTTCAATGACCATTTATTATTATTAAGTTGGCTTGAGAAAGTATGAAACTCTCCATTCATTCTTTATCTAACACACACACACACACACACACACACACACACACGCACACAAGAAATAGACAGAAAATGTGAAGATTGAAAGAGTAATTGTAAAACATTTATACATTTTTAATCATTCAAATAATATTTCATTTTCTTTGTTTACTTCTCATCTATACATTAATGCTGTGTTTTGGGAGATATGAAGTACTTTTGTACCTGTTTACCACAAAAATCCTCAACTACACCATTAGCTTGCATGTGAAATATTACGTTTTTATGAATAAATCTCTTAAATGATGATCTAAATTTAATTTAAACTGTTTCTGGATATTGATCTAGGTGTTAGGTGTACAATACTGCCATCTGGTGGTTAGAGAAAAACTTGTAGAAATCACAGATTTTGAAAGAATAGTGTAATGACCATATATATCCAGCAGAGGCCCATAGAGAGCCATTCATTTTTCTGGAAGTGGTCAACTGCTCCTCTTACAACTTTTATGATATATATATTTGTAATTATATATTAAAACATTATAAAATACATTAAAACAGTATTTTTCCCAAAGGTTAGAATTAGTTTTTGTTTGTTTCATGTATGTATGTGTGCTCGCTTTTGCAATAATGCCACAAAAACTTTTTTTTTTTTACATAAATGTAAATAAAATCAAAATGAAGAAAAAAAACTAAACTAAAACAACAACTGCAATAAGCAGATATGAATGGTGAGTATGTGTGTAAGAGAGAGTGTGTGTACGTACGTGAGTGAGTATGCTCGTTCCACATTGCATTTGTGCTCTAGTATCAGGCTTTGATTTTGTTGTGTGGACATTTTCAGATTTATGCAGAATTTATTGATTTTATTTGCCAATTTCTATAAAAATGCTCTTTGTTGCAGTCACACGTGTGTTTTTGTATGTGTGTGCGCGCGCGTGTTTTCTACATTGCATTTGTGCTCTAGTACCAGGCCTTCATTTCTGTGTGAAAATTTTCAGACCTATGCTGGATTTATTATTATTTTTTGACAAATTAAAAAATATATATATATAGATTTTTTTGTATTTCCCATTCATTTTCAATTTTCAAAGACCATATTAGTAAAAAAAAATAATAATAATACATACCTTCAGAACAACCGAATCAAGCCCTTTTTTTTTTATTTTTTATTTTTTTATGTGAATAAAGAATGGAAAATGTTGAAAAGTCACAAAATCTTATTCCACTGAGATGAAGGGAAACATTTTTTAACTAAAGAAAGTTGATTGGGGTCATACTGAACTCAATACTATCTATCTATCTATGTGTCAAACTTTAAGCTTTTAAAACTACTTTAAACTTCAAACTATTTCAGACTGAAACCCATAAAACTTAAAACTTTTAACATTTTTCAAACTTAAACTTTTTAAACTTCTTAAGCTTTTTTAAAACTTTTCAAACTTTTCAAACTTTTCAAACTTTTCAAACTTTTCAAACTTTTCAAACTTTTCAAACTTTTCAAACTTTTTAAACTTTCTGGTCCGTCTTTCTCAAGCCAACTTAAAGTTTGTCTCGACAAACTTTTCTATCTAGTTATTATTATTATTATTATTATAAATATAATTTATAATATTTACATTAATATTTTTATATTTAATTACGAATTTTTAAAATGCTCATCCCAATTTCATTATTTTAATTATATTTTTTATCTAAATATTTGAATTAAATATTAGTAATATTATAAATATAATTTATAATATCTACATAATTGTTACAGTTTTAAATTACTTTTTTTTCAAGTTTGCATATTCCACAAGCAGATTCCAGTTTCATTATTTTTAATTATTTATAATTATTTTAATTACATATATAACTTATAATATTTACATAAATGTTTAAATATTTAATTACTGATTTAAAAATGTTTGCATGTTCCATCTGTTCTTATGTGACTGTGAGATGCATTATAATGCTGAAGGTGTTGTTTTTGGTGCAGATGATCTGTTGTGGACTGTGATCCCGACGGCAGGTGCTGTGCTTCTGCTGCTGTTTCTGCTGCTGTTTTTCTGCTGCTGCTGCAGGACGAAGCGACGGTAAGATGCTCCTCACTCTCGAGCTCATCTCTGTCTGTCAGTGTAATATCATCTGAGCCGGTTTCTTGTTGTGAAGGAGACGCGTCATGACCTACAGGCCTCCAGACGTCTATCAGGAGCGAATGCCGCTCTACATTAACTGCAGCGAAGTCACAAACGTCTACAGCAACGGCAGCTATCAGCTCATCTATCAGAACTGCACTCCGCTCTTCGTACGCAGCAAGCAGGTGCATTAAAGGGCTCAAACATTTTTAAACATTTTTAAAAACTTTTTTTTTTACATTTTAAATGTGTGATTTTTTCTTGTTTAATTAAGAATTTAAGATTTTTTAAATTTTTATATTTATTTGGATTTTTTTGTTTGTTTGTTTTGAATTTATTTATTTATGCAAACTTTTATTATTTATTAAAAGCCTGAATTGTAAAAAGAATGTTATGTGGAAGTCATGGGGAAAATAAAATAAATACAATAATAATAATATTAATAATGATAATAATAATATATATACTAATATACTAATATGATATACTAATAATAATAACAAATCATTTTTAATTTAATTTTTATTTTAATTTTAATTTTTTTTTGTTTTTTTAAGTTCTATTTTTTTAATTAAAATTTTTTTTTCTTTACATTTTTCATTGGATTTTTTTTGTTTATTTTTATTACAAAATTTTATTATTTATTAAAAGCCTGAATTGTTAAAAGAAGTTTAAGAAGTTTCCCCATGTGAAAGTCATGGGGAAAAAATTAAGAAATTAAATAATAATAATAATAATAATAAGTTTTAATTAATTAAGAATTTTTTTATTTGGATTTTTTTCCTTTCAATTTTATATTTGTATTTGTATTTGTATTATTTTTTTTTTTTGATACCCTAAAATATGTTATGTGGAGGTCATGGGGAAAAGTAAATAAACATTCTTTTAAATTTTTATGTTTTTTTTTTTTTCAAATTATTAAAAATTGTTTTTAAGTATTTATTTATTTTATTTATTTATTTCATTTCTAATTTGGATTTTTTTTTTTTTTACTTATTCCTAAAAGTCCAACATGTCTTGGGTAAAAATAAATAATGAACTTCTTCAAACAACAACAGCTAGAAATATGTCAACAATCTTAGCGCTGCCATCAGTATTAATGAGAGGAATGTGAAAGAATGAAGCTGAAATGCATCCGTCTGTGTTTCAGACGTATAAGAGACAGAGACGAGGAGCGAGACGCCAGCGAGTGATCCCCGTCACTGCAGACTCCGACACGGCCATCTATGTGGAGGTCATCTGATCATATGTGTGTGTGTGAGTGTGTGTGTGTGTGTGTGTGTGTTCATCTTCACTGAGAACGAAACACCTGGGTTGTTATTCCTGTATCAACTCACCTCCAGAAATAAAGAAATAAAGTCAACTGTGTTTGGCATCTCAAGATGCAGTGATTCATGTGGGATCTTTAATATTTTATTTTATTTTAATTTTAATTTTTACTTTTTTTTACTTTTTATTTCCAGTATTTTTTTTGTTTTTATTTTATTATGCTATTATAGTTTTTATTATAATTTGTAGAGTAACTGTGTGTACAAAGTGTAACTTTGTAGTCTTTTTTATGTCTGTATAGTTTTTATTCATTTCTATTTCAGTTTTACTTATTTTATTACTCCAAGTTAAACTAAATTAAAATGAGACATGTTTGCTTAAAAAAAAATTATATAAAAATATTTTCTTTGTTTTTATATTTTATTTTAATCCAGTTAATGTTTTTCAGGGTTATTATAGTTGACTAAAAATAAAAATAAAACAATAAAAAATATAAATAAACATTAATTGAAATAAAATAAAATGTACAACTTTTTTCAGCTAGTTGCCAAGAGAACATTTCTCATTTTAATTTAATTTATAACAACAAATAAATTAATAAATAAAAATAAAAATAGCTTAATCTAAAACTGAAATAAAAACAAATAAAAACTATGCAGACATACATAAAACAACAAAATATACACAAATAAAATTAAAACAAAAATATGAAAAAAACAAGAATTCAATATATGAATAAAAACTATAATAGTATCTCAATGAAAAGAAAATAACATTTATTTATTTTTTGAATAATGAAAATAGGTTTTTTATGGTTTAAGTTTTCATTTTAGCTTTGTTAACTAACAATGCAATCTGAAATTCATAAAAGGCATGTTACTTTTATAATTTTGTTATGTATGCAATAATAATTATTGACAGTTTTTAGATGCAATAGTTGAATGAATAGTTGAATGACAATGTTAATTAAATTACTTACCAGCTATGCTGAATTTATATAAACTAATGTCAGTCATAAATCATTTTTGCCAAGAAAATATGCCTTAAACATTACTAATAACTGACATTATTGTACCTTATGAATAAGTAACTGAATAGACATAAATTAGCTTACATAAAGTCCTTATGTTGTGTTTTATTTGCAGATCATTCACTCATTTCAGCTCATTTTCATCAACACTGAGCTACAGAAAGTCAGATTTCAGAGTTATAAAGAATTTCCCTTGACACGCGCTCGTTAAAGTCAGTCATGAGAATTCTTTGCATTTCCATCAATGAAAGTTCATTCACTCAGAGGCGCTGTGTGTACATTACAAGGACAATATATTCATAATAATACACTACGTTCATAAAACCGAAAGGCTTTTAGGTCAGTCCTGCATGGCATTTATTTAAAATAGATAGGCTACATAAAACAGCTGTCAGTTTGTAAATGAGTATAATTTTATGTCTCTTTTTATAAGACTTTTGATAACTTCTATTTTTTGCGCTTGAAGGACTTTTATTCTGCAGTCGAGCGCGTCTAGTCGCGAGTTCCTGTGAAGCGGCGCTCTGATACGGCGGCGGGCGGAAGTGACGTCACGTGTTGTGGATTGAGAGGGAGTTTGTAAGCGGGTTCGTCTCTCACAGACTACAGTAAACCACATAAACCGGTTTTCGTGATCTGGATTTCGGTACAGTGTTCTGTGTGTAATGAATTAGAGTCTCTGAATGATTCCAGCGCGGTTTCCGCCGCGTTAGTGACCGCTGTAATGCGCCTCTATTGTTCGCTAACAGCAGTGATGCATGCTAGTTAACTCGCTTAACTAGTCGTTTATATAGCACTCCTTTTATATTAACTAGACCAGCATAATTAGTCGTTTACCTTAACTAGATCAGATAATCAGTTGGTCCTGATGATTGACAGCTGGTCCGTCAGAAACTCAATATAAACACAGTCTGAGGAGAAATATTAGCTTTGCATCTTTGGTGTTTAAAATCTTTACTTAATTTTTGTTGTTGACAATGATTTAGTTAGCTGTTGATCTGTTTATTATTGTGTATTTTTGGGAGGGGCAAAATATTTGACATTTATGATGCATTTCATTGACATTTATGTCCAGTATTTGAGTAGAATATAATGTGGATATCATGGTTTTTAATCTATAGCATTGTTGTCACTTTTCTGGCATTATTACTCTGTACCATGGTTAATATCTTACTTTGGTTACCACACAATATGTCATATTGAATGGATTTGACACTAGTTTACAGTAAAACTTGCCATGATTTGTGACCGAATCGTTCTTTTGAGTCGACTCGCAGATCGATCTGAATGACTCGTTAGCGAATCAGTCTGAATCAGAACGATGCTTTTTTTTTTCTGGTAAAACTCTTATCCAGCACTCATAAACAACTGGAAAAGTTGTGGGAAAGTGTTTTTAAAAGTGTTGAAACCATGTTTATTGAACATCATAGGCTTATCCAGGCTTTCATTTACATAATATGATCATTTTCACTATTTATGGAATTATGTGTTTTTGTTGTCCAGTGTTTTCAGGTTTTATGAGCTCAGAGGCGAGTGTGTAATTTGAGGAACATGCCTGAAATCAAACTCAAGCATGTCGTGTCATGCAGCAGTGAGGACAATGTAAGTCGGTTGTTTAGTTTTTTAATAATAGTAAGACATAGCTTTTCAAAAACTGAAGGCTGCTTTGCAATCAACGCACAGTAATCTACAGTCTCGAGAAAGCTCTGTATATGAGTCCAGAGACTGGGTGAGGCAGCTGGAATTGTTAAAAGTTTTGACTTGATTCATTGAACTTAAATTCAGTTTTATACTGAGGTTTAAATGAGAGCTGCTATTAAAACATCTGTCTGAACATGAGTCACGAGATGAAGAATCATGACCCGTGTAAATAAAAGCACTCTGTGTGTTTGTGTTGTGTTTGTTTATGAATAAATGAATGAATCGATTCTTCTGCACAGACTCACAAAGCAGACAATCTCCTGAGCTCCGACACGTATAGGAAATGGAAAGCTGCGAGACCCGGAGAGAAGCAAGTTTCGGTCATTCTTCAGGTATGAATATTTTATTTTTGTCTATTCGTATTTTTTATTATATATTTTTAAAAATTGTTAACATATTTTTAAAATGTTTTTAATGTTATTTATCTTTTTTGAAAATTATTTTTAATTATTAAAAAATGAATACGTGTTGTTTTTATATTTGTTGTTCTATATAAATATATAAAATCATCTTTATTTTCAAAATTTTAACTGTATGCCACTTGCCCTTTTATGAACTTTATTAATGATTTCAGTAACACTTCAATAAGGTTCATTAGTTAACAACATTAGTAAACATGAACTAAGAATGAACAAAACTTCTACAACATTTATTAATCTTAGTTAATGTTAATTTCAACATTTACTAATGCATTATTAAAATCACAAGTTGTTTGTTAACATTAGTTAATGCAACTTGAATAAACAACGAACAACTGTATTTTAATTAACTAACATTAACAAAGATTAATACATAGTGTAATAAATGCATTGTTTGTTCATGTTAGTTAATAAGTAATGTTAATAAATAACACCTTATTGTAAAG
Organism: Onychostoma macrolepis; assembly: GCF_012432095.1. Lineage (NCBI taxonomy): Eukaryota > Metazoa > Chordata > Actinopteri > Cypriniformes > Cyprinidae > Onychostoma > Onychostoma macrolepis. The sequence continues at coordinate 1,639,132 of NC_081170.1, read as the reverse complement.
TGTTACCATGATTTCTTTAAATGAAATGTTAACCTTGTGTCTCTTGTTTCTCCAGCTGGAAAAGGAAGAGCAAATTCACAGCATAGACATTGGAAATGAAGGCTCTGCTTTCATTGAGGTCCTTGTTGGACACTCCACGTCAGTCAAAGACCAAGACTTTCAGGTACGTCTTAAAGTTACACACTTAAGCAGCATCAGACGGTTTAAAGAGCTTTTGCTAAAGTCTAGAATACATGAATTTATTTACAATCCAGATTTGTTAATATTTTGTTCAAGTCATTTATTTTCACATACACATCATTCCAAAGCAGCTTTTACAGTAAATTATGATGTTAATGTTTATAATACCTTAATATTTTCATGCATTACAGTCACATTTATCAGATTAGAGCTGGAGGATAATATAGTTTATGTATTTTGCGATGATATAAACAATCAAGCAGAGATTTACTATGAAGTATACAGTGTTTCCCATAGACTTTTGGTTTCCCCGGGTATATATATATATATATATATATATATATATATATATATATATATATGTATATGTGTGTGTGTGTGTGTGTGTGTGTGTGTGTGTGTGTATATTTATGGTACTCATGCATGCATATATTTAAGAAAAAGATGATGTTTATATATGTAAATATTTCAAAATATATACTGTATGTGTGTGTATTTATACATACATAATAAATATACACAGTACACACACATATTTTGTAAACAAACTTTTATTTTGGATGCGATTAATCGCGATTAATCATTAGACAGCACTAATTTTAAGTAACAGAAATATGATAAAAACATCATAACCCTGCAACCTATATTTGTGTACATATGTTTGTGTAAATTGTATTTTATTTTTTGTTTTTACATTCTACATCATATATTTGGTAAGTTGCTTGTGCACATTTAGCCAATAAAACGTGTTCTGATTCTGAATAACGTGTCATTTTCAGTGCTGTTAATGCATCTTTCTGGTGTTGTAGGTTCTGCTGGTCACGTCATCCTTCATGTCGCCCACAGAGAGCCGTAACGGCACAAACACAAACCGCGTGCGTTTCTTCGGGCCCGGCCAGCTGTTGAAGGCCACGGCGCAGGAGAAGTGGGACTGTGTGAAGATCGTGTGCAGTCAGCCGTACAGCAAGGTGAACATGTCATGATTCACTCTTCAAACCTGTATAAACCACACAAGAGTGTAAGTGTGTGAATGACTCTTTATCCTGTGTTTGTGTGCAGTCCATAGCGTACGGAGTCGCCTTCATAAAGCTGCACTCTCCTCCGGACGCTAACGACGCTCCCGTCTCGACTCCTCCGGTGAGTGCCGATCCTCTGGTGTCCTGCTGTTTGACGGCGTGAGCTCTGACAGATCTGTTCACTCTCTCCTGACAGAAACTCACTAAACTGGGTCAGTTCAGAGTCAAAGACGAATCGCCCTCCTCTGGCTCTAACATCCAGCCGGGAAGCCTGTTCTTCAGCAGAGACAGCGCCACTAAAGCCAGCACAGGACTCAAGGGTAACGCACATTACAGTATTAATGGAAACTGTTTATAATGAATCCATGCATGATGTTTTATGGTTGATCAGAATTACACAGCCCTGCGTCATATTTGTTGTATGAAATCCAACACTCGTTTCTTACTGATTTTGAGCTGCTGATTCCAGAAATAGCGTCTGTTTGATCAATTCTCAGCCCATGAGCAGATGTTTTCTGCTTTTACGGCATCCAAAGAGACACAGAAAATCACAGATTTTGTGAAAAATGCTTATTTTGTAAAGTTATTTAACATTATGTGGAAAATTTCATTCTTGTTTTGTGGGGAAAAAAACTGCATGATGGAAGATTTTTATTGATATTTTTCAACTCAACATCATCAAATTAGGTCATATTAGGCAAGTTTTGCAAATTAGCAGATTTTTTTTTTTCTTAAGATGCAGGGCAGTTTTTGCTGGTATATTTTGTGCACATGGTCTAAAATTATCTATTCATTCAGAAAATGATACTGTTATGATACTGTTTTGTGTCCTGTGTGTAAACAGCAATAAATTGAATACAGAGTCATTTAATTTCTCTCTCTACCTGTTTGTTTCCACCAGTGTCTCCTCAGAATGACAGATTGAGTTACGCCGCTGCTGCTCTGAAATCTGAAGGTGCGTCCACACAGACGTCTCCCAGCAGCTCACAACAGGTACCTGTGCTGATTTTTCAAGAAATTACTACTTTTATTCATCAAGGATGAATTAAATTGATCAAAGGTGACAGTAAAGACTAGAGATGCATGATATTGGATTTTTGCCGATATTTTTCAACTCTTTTTGGCCGATAGCCGATGCCGATACCGATATATTTCCTTTTGTTTGGAAACAACACCAAGTCTCTCCTGTGTGGAAATTATAAGCAAATTATTTTTAATTTTGATTAGATTTTAACAAGAACTTATTTGTTAGAATTAAATAAACAGTAATGAAGTTTTTATAATGACAGTACATTGAAGCTTTGTAAATAACTATAAATAAACTACATATCAATCGCTGCATTTTTTTTTTTTTAAGAAAGATGCAGTAGTAACCTTAAAGTTTTATTTTAAGATTTAACATTAGTAGATGGTCTAAAGCAAAAGAGTCGTAAAAATTCTTTTAGAGCTCATAATTAGTTTAAAATGTATAACATATTACACATTAACGAATAAATCAGTATGTATAAAATTATTTAACTTACAAGTGTCATGTTTGTGATTTTTTTCTTTTTTTTTTTTTCTTTTTTTTTTTAAATTCAGGTAAGCTATAGCTTCTGACCTTTAAATCAAAACATACTCATGATTTCATGACATCAATTACTGCTTTATTTAATCAGAAACACAGTCTAAATGTTATTTGTGTATTTTTCTTTGATTTAATTAGAAATAGGCCAACAGCGCCCCCTACAGAATTAATGCTCCTTACCAGACGTGCATTAGGACCCGGGGAGGCTGCCGCTGCACGTGCTATTACTGTTTACTCTATCATACACCGAACGCATCATTCTGTACAGCATTCTTAGTCTAATCTTAGTCTCTTTATATCAGGCAACCCCGGTTGTTTTCCTCTGCGGCCAGATTAAACCTTGTTGTAGCCTATATATAATGCTCTATTCATTTTTGATTTTTGTAGAAAGCTTGCACTTTTCTACTCCATTTTAAACGGTGTTCTTGTATTCAAATTAAGCGCGGCCCACTGCTGCACAAGTGCCACAATATCGATACAGGGCCAGCTTTATCGATACTCGTATCGTCGTACATCGTCGTATCGGTGTATCAAACACAGCACTATCGGGCCGATGCCGATTAGGGTTGTAACGATATACTGAATGGCGGTTTATCACGGTTTGAATGTGCACGGTTATTATACCGTAAACATTTGCATATCTACGTTTTAAAAAAAAAAAAAAGAATACCCACACATATGCAACTTATTTCCGCTTGGCTGCTTCACTCTGTATTCACTTGGCTGCTTACACACGTACAGCAGAGAAAATGACAGACAGATTATATCTAATCTCCATCCCCTGCCGAAAAAAAGTTAAAATCTGCAGTATGGGAATACTTCGGATATAAAAAAATTAACGTAGGGTTGTCCTTGAGGACGGATCCAATTTGCAAAAAATGTGGACGCAAAGCAGGCAGTTCCCTCATATTGCAGAACTTTGCCAAAAATAAAAGTTGTTAAATTTTCATTTGATAACATTTTAAAACATTAATTAAAATGTTAAAGTGTGATTATAGATATACATAATGTATATAGTTTTCTTTTTTTATTATTATTATTTTTTTTAAATGAAATGAATGCGGAAACTTCAATACTTTCATTGAAATGGTTTCAAGTTTGTTGTAATAAAGGATTAGTTCACTCAAATAACTTGTTCTTATTCTTTTAAGAGTCAGTGTTACTGATAAGATTTATTGTTTAATATATACCGTGAAACCGTGATATTTTATGAGACGATTATCATACCGTGAAAATCTCATACCGTTACAACCCTAATGCTGATATGTACATTCAAAGCCATTATCGGCTGATTCCGATATCGGTCCGATAATATCGTGCATCCCTAATAAAGACATTTATAATGTAACAAAAGATTTCTATTTCAAATAAATGCTGTTCTATTGAACTTTCTGTTCATCTGTGTATCCTGACATGCATCACAGTTTCCACAAAAGTATTGTGCAGCACAACTGTTTTCAACATTGATAATAATCAGAAATGTTTCTTGAGCAGCAAATCAGCATATTAGAATGATTTCTGAAGATCATGTGACACTGAAGACTGCAGTAATGATGCTGAAAATACAGCTGCACATCACAGAAATAAATTACAGTTTAACACACATTCACATAGAAAACGGCTGTTTTGAATCACAATAATATTTTGCAATTTTTACTGTATTTTTGATCAAATAAATGCATCCGACCCCAAACTTCTTAACAGCAGTGTATTTGTTAATGAGTGTCCTGGGCTCCATCTCTCTTTATTTGACTCTGTGAACTCCCTAGAGTTTCTTTATTAGGGATTTAAGCTTGTGAATTGTTCCTATATAACCATATTCCTGTCCTCTAACTAATGTAGCAGCTCATTTAACTACCTTATTAAATTAGCTCCAGCGCTTTGACTGTAAATCATCTCTCCGATGCGAACCAGTGCTCAATACCTGATGCTGGTGGTTTTGTGCTGAAACAGCAGATATTTTGTAGTCACCTGCAATGGACTATTGACCTTTTTATAGCGTTCCAGAATTATATCCTTATAATTGGAACTGAGAAACTGTGAATCTCAGCAGGATCTGAGATGAAGATGCTGCACCTGCTGTAGGACGGAGGTTATCAAGTGATTGCTTTTCTCACTTTCTCTTTTGAATATTAAGAAGAAACTTCAGGACATTTAAAAAACACTTCACTCAGAAATAAAAATGTCATTTTCTCCCTCACGTTTTGCAAACGTGTATGACATTCTTCTGTGCACAAAAGCAGATGGATGAGTGGATGATGCTGTACCTGTCAAGCTCCAAACAGCACATCAGAGTATCTTAAAGCAGCTCTGTTCTTTGAGACCCGCTGCTCAATGTGTTTCTTGTTGTTATTCTCATAGGCTCCTGTGAAGAGGAAGTTTGAGTTCAGTAAAGAGCGCTTGGAAGCCACCGGTCCACCGGCCAAAAAGCCCAGTTCATCTGGGTCTTCTGAACCAAACCCTGCCACACCGAAAACTAAAGCAAGAACCGGAGCAACTGCAAGTCCTGTCAGCAGCGGTAAATGAAGAGATTAATTCATATTCACCGAATGCATTAAGTCAGTGATTCTCAGAAACGAGGAGTGTCCTGGGATTAAAATAATTATAATTGAAGTACATTTTTGGATTGAAGAAGTTTTAAGAGCTGAATGTTCTTCTGCTCTTTTAAGCAGATTTTCCAGTCATTCCAGATTTACTGCATTTACTGGATCTTTTTTTTTTAGTCTCTGTTTTACCTGATAAAACATTTCAGTGCTTGACATAACTGTATAGTCATTATAAAAATAGCATAAGGTTTTATTAAAGGTCTAGTTCACCCAAAAATGAAAATGTGCTCTCCCTCAGATCATCCAAGATTAGGATGAGTTTGTTTCTTCATCAGGTTTGGAGGAATGTCTCAGCAATGGATGCTCTGCAGTGAATGGGTGCCGTCAGAATGAGAGTCCAAACAGCTGATAAAAACATCACAATAATCCACAGCACTCCAGTCCATCAGTTAACATCTGGAGAAGACAAAAGCTGAAACAAATCCATCATTAAGACACTTTTAACTAAAATGCTAGTCCATAATGCATAATAACGCTTCCTCCAGTGAAAAAGTGCATCTGCTGTTGTCTCTCACATCAAAATCCAGCCACATATTTGTTTTGGTTTGTAAACGGTGCTTGATCTGTGCAGATTTCTCTCCTGATTCAGACCAGACCACTTTTTCACTGGAGGAAGCGTTATTATGGATTATGGTTAAAAATGTCTTAATGCTGGATTTGTTTCAGGTTTTATCTTCTCCAGATGTTAACTGATGGACTGGAGTGGTGTGGATTATTGTGATGTTGTTATCAGCTGTTTGGACTCTCATTCTGACGGCACCCATTCACTGCAGAGCATCCATCGCTGAGACACTGATGTAATTATGTATTTTTAGTTGTTTTAGCTTTCTAAAACTTGTTTTATTTCATTTTAAGTAATCTTTGAGAACCACTGCTCAGAGTGTTTCCATTGTAGATGTGACTGAATTCTTATCGCGCTGCTTAATTTTGCAGCTTCTCCAGCCCTGAAGACATCAGATAAGCGAGAGAGTCCAAAATCCAAGCCAGAGCCCAAACCCAAACCCAAACCTAAAGCCAAGTCTGTAGAACCGGTGCCTTTCAATCGCATCATGGAGGGAGTGGTGTTTGTCCTAAGCGGCTTCCAGAACCCCTTCCGCGGAGAGCTGCGGGACAAAGCGCTGGCCATGGGAGGCCGATACCGGCCCGACTGGACGCCAGACTCCACACACCTCATGTAAGGAGCTCGTTATCAGTGTAACGAGGCGTTTAGAATAGTTCAATAGGGCTGGGTTTTGACACAGATTTCATGATTTGATTCGATTCTCATTCACAAGCTTGCGATTCATTTCGTTTCCCGAGTCGATTCAATATCAATTTTTTTAGATATATATTAGCTACACATGCCAAATTTTCTCAAAGAAAAAAATTATCTTAACTAATGCTGTAAAATATACATGAGAGTCAATTGGTACTACATTAATATAATATCGAAGGTTAAAACTGACTTATTTTTTAGGCTATACAACTGCCTAAATTACACTTAATGAAGTTTTTGTAATAAAAGTTACAATTACATAATAATATTTCTACTTCAATTCGTTTTTTAATATATATATATAAACATTTAAATAGTGGCTGTCATAAAAAATATAGCTTAAATTAAACATTGAAGAACAGTAAAAATTATAATGAGTATATTATATGGTGCATATATTTAGCAAAATGCCCCTTTCTACATTTTATTTTTCTAGCTGACTAATGAGTTTATGGTCACCGAATATGTTTTTTTCTGAGGTAAATGTAACGTTATGTGACATTATTTACAAGCCGTCTTTGCGTGGCTGAAACACTGATTGAGTGATTACAGGATACGGATTGTAAAGTTGTATACTTTCTTTTTACTTACCTTTGGATGTTTCACATATTTTGTGCTGAAGCTGGTATTAATGTGGAGGAGATGATCAGTTCACATGTGCCTCATGCTACAGCATCTGTTGAACTGAGGCGCTACAGCGATCTGTCACTCCACATTAAACAGCACCAAAACAGCATTTATTGTTTGAATACTGCCATACAATGGACAGGATTTGAAATCTGAGACTTTGTTTCATGATCAGTGATTGACGTGACAGTGACGTGATTCAGTGTTCAGAACCGCCTCATGTTTGTTCAGAGCATTTGTGTCTCTCCTGCAGCTGTGCTTTTGCCAACACGCCCAAATACAGTCAGGTGAAAGCAGCCGGAGGCATCATCGTCAGGAAGGAGTGGGTGATGGACTGCCACAAAACAAAGCAGAAGATTTCCTTCAAACAGTGAGCATTAACTTCTCATTTCTGTTCTGTCATTATTGGTGGCTGTCAACTGATGTGAATTCAGATCTTGAGAATCATGGGAATTGCTTTATTGCATGTTGAGTTTTCTAGTAACATTCAGGTCAGTGGTGTTATAGTTAACTAAACAGGAAATATTTAAAAGAAAAAAATTGTTAATTGAAATAAGCTGAATTAAAGTATAAATATTAGTTGGAAAACTTTAAAATGTTTCCTTAGGGGCTAGCTGAAATGATGGTTTAAGTTAAAGTACTAAAATTACTAAATCAGAAATAAAAATAAATTAAAGTTAAATAGAAATATTAAAAAACCCAAAACTAATAAAATTACTAAAGCACAACAAAATTGCTGAAACAAACTGAGATAACAATAAATGAAAGCTAAATAACAAATATAAAAAAACAAAATCTAATAAATGACAAAAGACCACACAAAATTACTAAAACTGAAATAAAAATAAAGCGAACTATAAATATAAAAACAAAAATAATACAAATGACAAAACCACAACAAAATTACTAAAACTGAAATTAAAATAATGAAAGCTGAATAAAAATATAAAAAACGAATACTAATAAAAAGTGACAAAAGCACATAAAATTACTAAAACTAAAATAAAACTAAATAGAAATATAAAAACTAATGCAAATGACAAAAGCACAACAAAATTACTAAAACTAACCGAAATAAAAAAGCTAAATAGAAATAATAATAAAAAATGACAAAAGCACAATAAAATTATTAAAACTGAAATAAAAATAAATTTAAGCTAAACAAATTTTAAAAATGACAAAAGCACATACAATTGCTAAAACGTAAACTAAAATGAAAACTAAAAATTATTAAAAATATTAATAAATATAAAAGTATTTAAATAATACTAAAATAACACTGATTTAAATGCAGTTATCATTTCTGGCACGAGGTGAACTGAATGTCCAGTGTTTTTCTGACAGTCTGTGTAATTGTGAAGAAGTTTGAGGTTAAGGCAATTAAGTATATTTTCTAGTGCAAGAACCTTCAAAATGGTCCTCTGGGATCTAGACTACAATACTACACTGACGGATCTGGCTCTGATGATGTGCTGCTCGTTACTTAACGGTCTATAGTGACCCATCTGACTGTGCAGTTCCTTTAAAGTGTGCGTGAAGCAAAAAGTGCTCTGAATAATGAATGATTGAATTACTGAAGTCTCTCTCAGCAGGTCTGAGTTTCTCCCAGAGTGTCTAAAGAGCTGATTGCTGCACATCAGAGGTTATTTGTGGCTGATCATGCAGTCATGTTTTGTGACATTACTGCTGCTGTTTCTGCTTTCATTGCATCAGTTGTGTGGTGTTCATTCTCCAGTGTTTCTGCAGGCGGGCTTGTGTTGATCTTTCTGTGAAGGTGCTTAAGATAAAGCTGAAGATAAAGAGACTTCGGCCGATTCAGTAAACGAGCGCCTTCATTCATCGGCTAGACTGTGCAATACTACTATGGCTGTATCAAATATTCACAGTGATTTTGATGGGAATATTTTATTATGTATGCAACTTCATGAGTATTGCAATTTTATTTAATGCACTTTTTATTTTTCATAATGGAAAGAGAGATATACTGGCATTGATGGTAAATATTGTCGTTTATAATTGAAGTATTGTCGTACTGGCACAACTGATTGAAAACAGAACAGCTAAACAATAGAATTTTTCCAAAACAGATTTTTACTTTATTGTAAATTTCCGTATTTTAAATCTACTTCACAAATGCATCCTCTGATCAAAAACAGGATATATATATATATATATATATATATATATATACACACACATTTTTTTTAATTAATTAATTTTTGTAATTGTGACTTTACATCTAGCAATTCAGATTTTTTTTTCTCACAATTCTGAAAAAAGAAGTCATGTAAATTCGCAGTTGTGAGTTATAAAGTCCACTTTTGTGGAAAAAAAAATATATCTCGCAATTGTGAGTTTACATCATGCAATATTGAGAGGAAAAAGTCAGAATTGTGAGATAAAAAGTAAAAAAAAAAAAAAAACATATCTATTTTGATTATTGTCAGAAGGCAGGAATATATTGTTTAGTTGGTATGTTGCCCAGCCCTAATGATTATCATAACAGTGCTGCTTGATAAAAGCCCAGCGCTGAGCGTGTTTTGTGTGTGTTTATCCGTTTAGCAGTTGGTTTGTTTAGCCGAAGGCTGCCGTGTTCTTCTGTGATGGGCGCTCCATTGTGTCTGCTTCGAGTGCCCACCTCACATTATGTATTCTGTATTTAAAAGCTGCATCTGCCATGGGTAATTAAAGCAGACACTTCCTTTGAAGATGAGGAGGGTGTATCTGTCATCGCACACATCTCTCCAGCACACACACACACACGGATCAGCTCAGGTGTGTGTCCTTGCCGAACCTCCGAACCCGTTTTTCAGCTGTGGAAGTGTGTTTTCACTTTACTGTTATTCGCAGAAATACTTCTGCTTGATAAAGCAGACATTGATTGATTGTGTTTTTCATTTGAAAAGAATATCACACCTGACACATTTAAAACTTGTTTTTGTATCATATTTCCTTTTTTCAATGAAACACAACATTTGCATTTATATAAAGCCCCAATCCCCATTATTTTAAAGGTAAAAGAACATTCTTGACATTCTGCAAAATATCTCCTTTAGTTTTTTTTTTGTTTGTTTTTTTATAACAGAAAGGTCATGCAGATTCATATAGAAGCTGATTTCCAACACCGAAATTATATTAAAAAAGGTAGTTGCAACTTTATTTCGCAATTCAGTTTGCATCTCACCATTAATAACTCAATTGCAATATATAAAGTTTTTTAAATGTGAGGTGCAAACTCAGTTTTTATTATAATCTTATATTATATAATAAGTCTGATTAAAAAGTCTGAATTGCAAGATGTAAACTCCACCAAAAAAATATAAATAGGTAATTTATAATTACCTAATTCTCTGAATTGCGTTTTTGAGGAAATTCTGAGAACAAAAGGTCAGAATTTGAGTTTACATCTAAAGAAAAAATTGTATCGTTTATAACTCACAATTGTGACTTTTTACTCCGTTTATATCTGTCAATTGGTAACTCGCAATTGTGAGACATAAATCACAATTCTGACCTTTTCTCTCAGAATTGACATTTCACAATTACGTGCATGGCTCCCTTTATTATCACTAAAAAGCTGACATCTCAGTTCATCACGATCTCATAAAGCTCTGTTATAACACTATGAGTATATGCACAGTGAATCTTCCATAATGTCTACACTTCGTGTGTTATAATGAGAGGATTTGGGAGCACGCAATATAAATATATATTAACATTTTTTTACATTTTAAAATTGTTTGTGCACCTCATGGATAATGTGTCCTGTGGTGGTGAGATTCTTCAGGATTGTTTACAGTCTCAATCCTGTTCCTGGAATCGCCATCAAAGCCTTCACACTAGTTTCAGCTCCTGGACCTAATGTTCAGACATTCTCATCCAGTTCCAGTTACACTCAGTCTCTGTGTCTCGTTGTTTTTCCAGGTATCTCATGGATGGAGCCGAGTCCAGTTCAGAGAGTGATGCAGAAGATGATGAGAGCGAGGAGGAAACGCAGAAAGCGGTAATTGCGTTGTTTCAGGAATCGCATCTCAAGAAACACGCAAAACCGACTGTCTTCCCTTCATGGTCTTCATTTGTGAATAAAAGCATCATAAACTTGGTGTGGCGTGTTGTTGCCATAGAGACGACATCCTCAGATTTGTTGACTTCCTGACATACATCGACTCAAACACACGAGTGACATTAATGCAAAATTTCTCGTGCTTCCCTAGAAAACACCAGAAAAGAGGCAGACGACCCCCAAAAAGCAGCCGGTTAAAGAAGAGGAGGAGTACGGAGGTTCAACGGATGCTGAAGATCCAGGTAAAGACAAGGAATAGGATTAGAGTATGCAAGGTGTTTTGTCTTGTTTGCTTATCTTCTACTGAAAACATCTATTAATATTTGTGACCCTGGAGTAGCACAGGTATATTTGTAGCAATAGCCAACAATACATTGTATGAGTCAAAATTATCCATTTTTCTTTTATGCCAAAAATCATTAGGATATTAAGATCATGTTCCATCAAGATATTTTGTAAGCTTCCTACTGTGAATATATCAAAACTTAATTTTTGATTAGTAAAATGCATTGCTAAGAACTCCATTTGGACAACTTTAAAGACGATTTTCTCAATATTTAGATTTTTTTGCACCCTCAGATTCCAGATTTTCAGCCAAATATTGTCCGATCCTAACAAACCATACATCAATGGAAAGACGATCTTATTCTAGAGAGCTTTTGATTGGACGAGAGTCTAGTGCAGCATGAGTCACAACACTCTGAATATCTCGTTACACTCGGAAAAGGAACAGAATATGAAAGTAAATGAGTTGCGAACCGCATTTCATCGTTAATCTATTCGGGCTGATGGAATTTGTTTCCACAACTTATCTAGGTTTGGCATTTGTCATTCATTATCCAGTGGCCCCTCTTTAACATGTTAAACATCAGCGTAGAATGAACCAGTGTCTGATTTGTTTTTGGCTTCTTTATTCACTTTCGTTTCATTTCAGTCAAACCTGTACAGCTCTTCTAAATCAGTAGCTGAAGGATGAAGAGTTTGTGAATCCTAGTTAAACAACAGTGACATTTTTGTGAAGGCTTACACCAGAGTCTATTATTTACTTAAATACTTTAATAGAATTTAATCATGTTTTGAATTAGCTTAAATGTCTATAATTTTAATGGTAACACTTTACAATAAGGTTCATTAGTTAAACATTAGTTAATGTATTAACTAAAATGAACTAACCATGAGCAATACATTTGTTACTGTATTTGCTAATCTTCGCTAACGTTAGTTAATAAAAATACAGATGTTCATTGTTAGTTCACAGTGCATTAACTAATGTTAACAAGATTTTAATAATGTATTAGTAAATGTCGAAATTAACATTAACAAAGATTAATAAACGCTGTATAAGTGCAGTTTATTATTAGTTAATGTTAACTAATGTAGTTAACTAATGAACCTTATTGTAAAGTGTTACCTTTTTAATTTTAGTTAAAGTATTTTTGTGATTTTTATTAGTTTTAAATATATTCATATTTATTTCAAGTTTAAGTACTAAACACATTTTATTTAATTTTCATTTACGTTTAAGTCGTTTTTTCATCTAATATTTATATTCTTTCAGATTTTTCAATGAATGAAAATTTTCAGTTTTAAGTAATTTGATATTTTTGTCATTTTTAAAATATTTCTATTTAGTTTAATTTATAAACTAAAATAACTAAAACTGTTTTATTTTAGTTAGCTTCCAAAGCAATATTTCTTTGTTTATATTGAAGTTTTTTCATCTAATGTTTAGAATCTTTCAGCTTTTTTAATTAATGAAAATATTTTAGTTTTAAGTTATTTGATCTTGTTTTTGTTTTTTTGGTCATTTTTTAAAAATAATTTTATTTATATTCATATAAATTATTTATTTAAACTAAAACAACTAAAATTGTTTTATTGTAGTTAGTTGCTAAAGCTGCATTTCTAATTTTCTTTTACATTTAAGTCATTTTTACATCTAATATTTATATTTTTCAGCTTTTTCAATTAATGAAAATTTTCAATTTTAGTTTTAAGTTTCAGTAATTTTTAAAACATTTCTATTTAGCTTCAATTCATATGTATTTCAAGTTTAAGTACTAAACTGACTAAAACTATTTTATTTTTGTTACCTGCCAAAGCAGCATTTCTAATTTTCATTTACGTTTAAATTGGTTTTTCATCTAATATTTATATCTTTCAGTTTTCAGCTTTATTTCAAATAAGGAAAAATTATTTCACAATTTAAACAGACGTGTGCACATGGCATTAAAAAAAGCAGACAGGACCTCAATAAAGTCGTTTACATGCGAAGCAGGGTCGTGTTTATGGTTGATAATGTAGTTGTGCTGATTTCATTTTGCTTAAACCGTTAATGACGTTTCCTTTCAATAAATGAGTGGCCTTTGATCGTTTGCATGACCTTATGTATTTACGGCTTAAGCAGAATCCATGCATGTAAACCGTGACAGCCATATAGAAGATAACGCAGTAATGATCTCAATCAATATCATTAAAGGACATTTTGAAAGATTTATTGATGTTGTCTACATCACCTTCAGAAGCTGAACATGCCAGAACAGGTAAGGCTTGTCAACAGAGGCTCAGGCCCTCATCTAAAATCGTTAGCATGTCAACCCGTTTGCCATGAGGTCCCTTCACTCCGGCTGCGTGTGGCTCGATTACGAGGGAGGACAGGAGAGGCTGGGTTAATGAAGTGCGTGTAAAGCAGCGCTCCAATCAATCAGGAAAAATAAAAACAGAAAGAGCGGTTGGATTGGAGAGGCTGGAAGTGCTAGAGGCACTCGCCCGCAGCATTCGCACAGACGAGACTTGGGCATGTTTCTCATTTCTATGTAAATTGAGGGGCTGGAAGAGCAAACCTCGCTCTCCTGGATGTGTTCATGCAACTTAAAACCATTCAGAGGAAGATGGTGAATCATTGTTTATGAACGCTGCTTCATGATCGTCATTAGGGCTGGCCGGAATACTGTGCAATAATAGAGACGTGTCAGCAGGTCGAGATTTAGATCTAGCATTTATGCCACTGGCTGATGTATTAGCACAAGCATAAGTGGTTAGTTCTGGGACAAAGAAACGTAGAATATTGATCGCTAGCGTTGTTTTAGTATTATTGTTTTTATTAACATTAGTTAAATTTATTTGTATTATTTGTGTTTTAAGTTAAGTTTTTTAGTAATTTCTTTGTTTTTATATATTTTTTTATATTTTATTTTATTAATTTTTTTATTTGTATATATATTTTTTTGTTGTTGTTTTTTGTTTTAGTACATCGAATTAAACAAAATGAAAAAAAAAAAGTTGACAACTAGCTATAATGATAGTTTAATTTTATATTATTAAAGTATTTCAACTTATGAACAATTTTTTAAAAAATTTTTATTTAACTATAATAACCCATGCATCAATGGGAGGAATAATTCATTAGATTTGCTTCGCGTCCATCAAGATCCAAATGAAAGGAGAAAATAATCAAATGAGATAAAGCACCTTTCATTTGTAAGGCATTTTATTTTATGCAAAATAGATTGCATGATGTATTTTTAATGTATTTTGTTACCTTTATTTACTGTTTTGGACATAACATCCACTCTCAGAGGACGACGGGTCTGGCATGGACACTGAAGATGAGCTGAACAGGTCAGACATGTATTGCTTTCTAAATACGTCATCATTACATGTTGATCGACATTCTCATGAGGCTGGTAACTGTCCTTTGATGTTCCCTCTTTGTGCACCTTTCCCAGTTGTCTTTAGATTCTTGAATAATGTCTAAATGTAGTTAAAGAAGAGTTGATCAGGGTCAAAGTGCAAACCTGTGGTTTTCAGATTGTGTTAATCAGATACAGTGCTCTCGTTCATTCAAAACATGCAATCCAGTACTGTTTTTAAGCTGGTAATTTTCCCTAAAATTAGTTTGCGAAATTGCACAAAACTCTATAGATTTCTGTAGAATTGAACACCCATATCTAAGTTTTGCATGCACTGCCATTCTTTTTTTTTTTTTTTATGTTTTTGAAAAAGGTTTCTCCAAGGCTGCGTTTATTTGATCAAAATTGCAGTAAAAATTATGAAATATTATTACAATTTGAAATAACTTTTTTTTATGTGAATTTGTTAAACTGTAATTTATTTCTGTGATGCGCAGCTGTATTTTCAGCATCATTACTCCAGTCTTCAGTGTCACATGATCTTCAGAAATCATTCTAATATGCTGATTAGCTTTTTTGCTTTTGCTTTTTTTTTTTTTTTTCTAATTCCAGGATGTTTTTGATGACTAGAACGTTTAAAAAGAACAGCATTTATTTGAATTAGTAATGTTACAAAAATTTCCATCAATTTAATGTGTCCTTGCTATATAAAATTATTAATTTCTTTAAAAAAAAACAAATTCATCTGACTGGTAGTGTATGCCAAAAATGACCTAAAATATTTAATAAACAAGCATATAAAGGCCCCGGCCAATGTGTTTTTGTTTATTAAATATTTTGCCAATTTGGTGATGTATAATAATCAACTGCAGAATCTCTGCTGGTTAAAACATTTCTGCCCATGAATGTCAAGAAGTTCCTTGTTTTTCAGATGCGTAACGCTCCAGTGTTTATCTTCGGCTGTTTTAGGGTGGAAATGGAGAGCAAGAGGAAGAAAGCAGCGAAGGAAAGCACAGCAGTTCAGGTGAAAGATGAAGATCTGTATGGCGGCTCTACTGATGAGAACACGGATGCTGAGGAAGAGGAGGATAAACCCATCCCTGAGCTACCAGGTCTGACGCCTCTCCACTTCATCTTGATTTGGACGTCTTGAGTATTACATTTATTAAATCAATCATTTTTCTGTCCTTCAGACTTCCTATCAGGAAAACGCTTCTATCTTTACGGCAAGTTCCCTGATAACCAGAAGAGGCAACTTCAACGCTACATCATCGCCTTCAACGGGTACGACACAGACGTGCATTCAGATAAGCTCAAGAGCGTGAAGCGTTCGTAATCCATTTGAAGCGCTTCAGACGAATGGCATTAGTGTCGACAGGCCTTCGAGAGGCTGTAGGTGGAGCGTGACCGATGAAATGATCTGATCTGTTTGATTCCTCAGAGCTGTCGAAGACTACATGAGCGAGAAGGTCCAGTTTGTCGTCACTAGCGAGGGATGGGACGAATCGTTTGAGGATGTGAGTAATGCGTCGTCTTTTTCAGTTTTGTAGGTGGTATATTACATAAAGCAGGGTTCCCGCGGGTCCTTAAAAAGTCTTAAATTTAGTTGTATCAAATTAAAGACCATAAAAAGTCTTAAAGGAGTCATATTTAGGCGTTGCTAAAAAGAACATTATTTTGTGTATTTGGTGTAATGCAATGCGGTTTAAGGTAAAAAAAACACATTATTTTTCACATATTGTACATTATTGTTGCTCCTCTCTGCCCCGCCTTTCTGAAACGTGGCGATTTTTACAAAGCTCATCGTTGAGAGGTGTGCTCTGATTGGCCAGCTATCCAGTGCATCGTGATTGGCTGAATATCTCAAGCGTGTGACAGAAATGTTACGCCCCTTACCGTATTTGGAAAGTGTCTCCACGACAACAATACTACAGCGAGAATAAAAGTTACGCCTTCTTTCTTTGCGTAAACATTTGGGTGGAGTTATGCAAATCTTCCAACATAGTGACGTAGATATGTGGGGGCGTGTTTAAATGAGGCGTTTTAGGAAGGCGTGGATAAGTCTTACCTTTTAAGCGGGATTTCTACTTTCGCCCCGGCTCAGCTCCGCGAGCCTCCGCTGACTGCGTGCGCACCTTCCCAAACAGGACGAGGCTTTTATACTTGTCGCATTCGCTGTTGTACTAACAAACTATGCAAAAAAAACAACTAAGCATTATTTTCCGTCAAAGCGTCAAAAAGCACCTGATGGAGTTTGAACTTAACATCAGTCTGCTTCTGTTTCACACAAATGAGATGTGCATGTTCGGGTAGAATTGCCCAGAACTCGTGCATCTTCGGAATCGGAGCTGCGCGGAAAGTTACAAAAAATGCCGTGCACACCGCCACGAAATGACGTCATTTGCACTCAAAGCGAATTTCTGCCAACCCCGCGATTACGTCATATTTACCGCACGCACCCAAAAGAACTTGAGGACGCTTCGAGTATAAATCAGCCTTTAGAAAGAATATCTCTTTGGGTTTGAGACTTTAAGCTTTGCGACTTTACAGATCTTATATATGCTCGAACAGCTTGTAACACTCCAAAGACAAAGGAAAACATGAAATTGCATCATATGACCCCTTTAAAGTGTACAAGAAAGTCTTAATTATGATTTCAAGAGGTCTTAAATTTAGGGACGGAAAGACCTGAATTGCGATACGGCTTAATGTGACAATTAAATTTCAAAAGGCTACAAAAGCGCCACCTTTGGCAGAGAATGAATTTGCATTTTCAATAAGCCCATCTGCTGTTTTTGTTTAGAACAATGCAAAAATCGGCTCATGTTTTTACACGCAGCGCTGTAAATGTTAACTGGTGGATCAATAAGAAGATAATGCATTATAAAAGTCTAAACTGTAAAATGTATTCATGTTATTTAATTAATATAATAATTGTTTAAATTAATATAATATATTCGACTTATCCATTTTCTTTGCTGAAATGTGAAGAAACTTTTTGTTTTTGTATCTGAACTATAAATCATGCTTTTTACTGTCATTTTACAGTTTAATGTTACTATAAACATTGCCATATCCCGCTCGTATGGTATTAATTTTATTATCTTGAAAAGTCTTAAATTTGAGCTGAAAAATCCTGCAGAAACCCTGATACAGAAGGAAGACAGTGAATATAGATTTTTCTACTACAGATGGCCCTTTGTGACTATAAAATAGTCTAAGTCAAGCAACGGTGTTTGCCAATACTGGTCCTGTAAGTCTATTTTAAGTCCATTGTCTTTTGACTTGACTTTGCAAACGCCACTAACAAGTGGCTTCATGTGTTATTCAAGAAATTCTGTCCTTGCGGTTTTAAGTTGCAGGCTTTTTCATATAGTTCTGCGTTTAATAAACTGCACGTTTGAAAGGCTTTGAGAAAGTCTGGTTTTGTTCATCCCAAGTCATTCGTGTGATGTTCTTCGGCAGGGAGGCTGAAGTAGTAATGAAAACCCTTGGCCTCCAGCTCTCAGCGCTCTTTTAAACATCTCAAGGTCTTTTCTTTCTTTTCATCTTCTTTTACTGCCTGTTCTTTCTTTCTTACAGGCCTTGATGGAAAATGGCAATCTGAGCTTTGTGAAACCTACCTGGATTTTCGCCATCAATGACAGGCAGAAGATGCTACCGTACCAGCCCTACACTGTCGTCCCTTAAGAGTTCTAAGTCGCCTTGCTCTTTGAGAACACAGCCATCAATTCCCAGCCTTGACCTGAGGAGACCTTCGCTGTCTTAAAGGAATAGTTCGACCAACAAATTAAGCGTCATCGTTCATCATTTACTCGCCCTCATGTCATTCCAAACCTGTATGACTTTCTCTTTTTTGCTTTCGCCATCTTTTGTGATCCACAGAAGAGCATCATGCAGGTTTAGAGGGACGCGTGAACGAGTAATTTATGTATTTTCATTTCTGGTGTTGAAATTCATTGGCCTGTATCTGTCACAAGTCTTTGTTTTGATGTTTCGAAACGGACTAATGTCAGATACCAACCCACCAACCCAGAGATAAAAGACTCTGATCCATATTCATGACCCACTTTACCAGCAATCCAAAAGCTGTTTATGAAGCTGTTAAATATTAATTACTAAAGACCTGAACCTGAGGTCTCTTTTGGATCTGACTTATGCAAAACATACTCATTTAATATGTGTGTTCACATATATGGTCAATTATTGATTAGCATTTACATTTGTTGCCGTCATTGCTTTGCTCAAGACCGAAGCGTTTTAACATCTGTAGGTGTGGCCTACAGAATATTACAATAATATTGCTTTGGTTTTGAGCTTTTTGAATATTCAAACAACCATATTTAAGAAAAATACTGCTGTAAAAATATTGATTGGGTATATTTGTAGAAAATTTGTTTATGATAGGTATACTCTCGCAGTTTTAATGTTGTTTTTGATGTTTACTGTTTTTATTTCAGATTCCCTTTAATGTGTGTCTCAATTTTGATGTCTTTTGTTTTGTTTTCTTCAAATGAAATGATTATTTTGATGTTATGGTTTGAAGCATAAGCAGAATAAAGTTGGAAAATAGTTACACAAATTATATTTTGTGGAAAACCAATGCCTTCTGTCTGTCTTACTGTCTTTTTCTAATAATGAATCCAATAATTTAATACCTGATTTGCAGGTTGCTGATATACAGTAGCTGGTTTAAACCAGCTGACCGCTGTCTAAAACCACTCATCCAAAACCTCTTAACTAGTTTGGTGTCTGTCCCAGCAAACCATCTCATTAGACAGTTTTATATTTCAGCAGGGATTCATCAAAGAGAATTCAGAATTCGTACAGAAATATACTATCCTTGAGTCCTTTGAGTCATTTTCTGTTCCTCAGACTAATCAAACTAAACTTTTTTTGAGCTAGATGTGTCTCTAATTTCAATCCCTCGTTAAAGAATTCTGTCTTTCACTTGTCTTGGTCTTGGTCTCAGCTCACGAACAACGAGCAGAATCGCCTTTTGTCTTCATGTTTTCAAGATTAGCAGTGGATTGACTTTTTGTTCTCTCACTTAAGTGTTTTTGTTGAACTATTCTCTTGTCCTTCATTCAAGTGTTGATCTTCTGAATTACATAAACTCACCTGTATCAGCATGTGCTTCAGCCTTTTTCACTGGAAAAATAATATTAACATCTCTTTTTAGTTATTAAAGTTATACATTAAAGTAGGAATATTCACCTCCATATGATCCATTTACCTGTCTTTGGGACATTCTACCAGAAACGTACATTTCCACATGTAAAAATTTGGGGAAAAATATCTTATTAAATCTGAAAGTTGAGTCATATGGAGGACATGTTAAACTATTAGAAACGCATATTGTGCCATCTCAGCATGTTTTTATGACTGAATAAAATACATTTTTATACGCATTTCACCCATAAAATCTGTATATGTTAGAATGGTTACCTAATACATTTCTTTGATACAAATAACATTTTCTTATTGGTCTCATGTCCCTGATTGTATTTAACATGGTTTTTTAAATTCTTATAAGAAATATAAGCAACTTTTCGGTCAACTGTAGTACACAAAAATCACAGAATACCCGCCAGGCACTCATATAGTACCTTTACATAGGAGATTTTTACAAAAACATAGTAGTGGATATATACCCCCACCTTCATCTACACAGTTAAAGAGATTAACTCATCAATATTTCCTCAAATAGTACATTTTTATATCATAATTTCCTGTGTGACAGGACTGACATTATGAATTTCTTTGATGCAGAAAATGTTATGTTTTGTGCTCTTAAATTTTGATAAGCATTCCTATTTTATATTATTATTATAATGTTAATGTAATATTAGACTGGTAAAGTTACTGTCACACAATGTAGATATTACCATGGTATCACTCTGTTATTACCAAGCTGTAATATGAAGTGGTAATGTGATGGTAGCCCATTCTAACCTCGAAGGCCGTGGCCCTGGAACTGAGACCTTTCTCTTAAGCTGACATTTTTTCTCTTGCTCTCTCCATAATTTGCACCTATGTCTTTGGTCTCGCTCATTGAACTCATCAATACTTTTCCTTCTCTCCCTTTCTTTTTGAAGATGTTTTTCCTTTCTCTCAGGGTCTGCATTTAGTCGTTCACGACATTGCCTTTGTCTCTCAGCTGCACTAACTGCCACCTGTATGAATTGGAATAATTACAGTCATCATTACTCAAAGCTAATATAGATGACAGTTATATCTATATATCTATATAGACCTAGGTAAAAGAGGTACAAAATTAAAAAACTTTGTCGATGAGCATAAAAAGCTTCAAATTTACAGTGTAATGTCTATTTATTCAAATAATGTTTTACAATGTCATGCGTTAAATACATATTATATGCAATAAAGGTAATATAAAAGAGAAATGCCATTAATTTGTAAGGCCGTGTCACAGCGGTTGGCCACTTTAAACTGCTATTACTCAGCCTGCTAGCATGCAATCAAGGAATTTCAGTAACCGACAGGCTCCTTTTTAGACATGTTTTGGATTTAAAACATTTTCATTATTTTCTGGGATATTTTACCGTGACAGGGCCTGACCCTTTAGCTCGTCCTCCTCAAAAAAAATAAAAATAAAAATAAAAACATACAAAAACAAGCTTAAAATAAAAAAAATCAAATACAGAACTCATCCTTTATCAGTGTCAGCTTCACATCAGTCAAATGATGTCATTTCCTCTGAGTCATACCCCTTAAAGGCTTATTGCACACATTTTATGTTGTTTTATGTAAAGTGACAGGACTGACCGAAAACATGGGGACAGTTGTAAAATAGCATTTATTTCTAGAATTTATGTTTAATTTCATGTTTTTAATCAATTGATGTGAATGATAACAACTTAAACTTGTTATTGATGGAGATTTTTTCTTCTAAATAACAGTCGTTAGCATAACAAAACTATGAAAGCTGTAGGTCTACTTTGGCTGAGGACAAGGACAAAGATGGGATTTGTAATTTTCAAAAGTGTTTTTAATAAAGAAAAAAATATCCGAGAACCTAATGAATGACATATTCCTTTACAGATCAACTCACAGAAATCAACCATCAGTCAGTTTTAGAAATTTTTTGGATGAAATTCTTTTTATTCACTGTAAGAAGTCAAGGACAGATAATGTCCGTTTCTGGTAGAATGTACCCTTTATATATCCGTGTAAATTTCTGCTTGTCTTCATCCAGCTATCTGTACGCTATTTTATCCGTCGTTCAAATCTGTACTGTTCTAGTGACCGTTTATTCGGTTGGAAAGCAATTTGGCGCGTTAATTCAAATTGCACGGCGTTTATCAACGGCACCCACAACAGCGTTCATCCAATAACATTTAAAACAAACAAAACCTAAACGTTTTTTTTTTTTTTTATTTAAACTGACAATCTTTGCAAATGAAGAAACGCCATTAGTTTTTAATAGCTGCTTGTCCCGTCATGAGAGGAAAGCCACATGAGTTAATTGTTCTCTGATACCAAAAAAGAAAACATGAACATTTCTTTCCAGTTATTAAATTTAAACAAAGTACGAATGCACCTCCATATGATCATTTTCTATACCTATCTTTATCCGTGTAATTTTGTATTTATCCAGCTATCTGTACCCCATTTTATCCGTCTTTCAAATCTGTACTCTTCTATAGTGACCGTTTATTCGGTTGGAAAGCAATTTGGCGCGCTCATTTAAATCGCGAGGTCGGGTGTGCGTTTATCAACGGCTCCCACCACTGCTCATCCAATAACATTTAAAACAAACAAAATTTAAACGGTTTATTTTGATTTAAACTGACAATCTGTGCAAATAAAGAAACCTATTAGTTTTTATCAGCCGCTCGTCCCGCCATGAGGAGAATAAGCCGCGTGAGTTATTATGCCTATTAACACGGTTTATTGTAGCCGTGTCTTTTCACAGTTTATTTTATGGCGATAATAACTGTTGAAATAAACGAATATAAATCAGATGCATAATGAGCAGGAGCGTCTGAGAGAGGAGGAGGAGGAGGAGGCGCGCGCCTGTGAGGAACAGCGCGAAAATGAGAGGAGATCAGTTGCATCTGCTGCAATCATCTGCAGCTTCTCAATCACATCTTTATTCTGATTCTCCATTAATATGAAAGAATTTTCTGTTGTTTCGTTGTAGGACTGTTGAGATGCGTGTGAAGCTCCTGCTGAATGACAGTAAGTCACTTTTCCACATTCGTTCTTCACACTTTGCTGCTGCTTTTGTTGCGTTTTGACTCCGGGGCTAGTTGTCACAAGGTCTGTATCTTAATAACTTTGAGCTTTAAAGTACCTTTTTTTTTTAGCAGTTGTTTTGCATGGTGGTCGTTACCTCAAATGAACATTCAGTAGCTATGATATATTTGACGTACATTAAGACATGACATTATGAAGGCAGATTTGAACCGAACCCATTTGAACTGAAGCTTCTCAGGACGAGTATTTTTTCATCATTGACAGCTCGGGGCAAGTTGTCACATCTGTGCTGTAATTTCAGTCAGTGGATTAATTACAATATCTATTAGCCAAAACAATGGTTTTGATACTTATAACGTTTACATATTTTGACTTGTTTTTTTGTTTCATATAGGGTTCCGTTAAAATTTAGCGGTAATTGTAAATTTATCCCATATAGGCTACTGGACAATATGCCCCGATATCGGGATTTAGTTTACTGTAAACTGTATTTTATGAATAAAATCACACTGAGAATATTAAAAAAAGATATTGAGATATTTTTAGATATTAAATAGAGTTTAAAACACACACTCAAAGTGACAACTTGCCCCAGCTAGTCTCCACTAATAAGTATTGCATAGGTTCTGTATAGTGTTTGTTTCTCTGTTTCATTTTCACTGCTAAAAAAATTATGAAATATTGAAATATTATTCACAAGAATCATTTCAAGTCAAAGAAAATTGCTGTTCCACTGAAAAATCGTTTGAGATGATGTCCAAAAGTCTGAGATCACTAATGATCTAATGATTCTTCTTCAAATGTGTATAACTTAATATGAAGTTTTCATTACTAACCAATGATATTTGAGTACAAAGTTAAATTAAACTCGTGAGTGTCTCCAAGGAGCATCTCTTTACAAGACAATCTGCAAAGATTCACATGAGAATGAATTACAATTGATTAATTACATAGAATTAGTGCAGAATCTGAAAGTTTGTGACCCCATAGCAATTCTCTTTTAAATATTTTAAAAAACTTTGTTTATTTCCAGGTTGAAACCCCTGTTTGTTCAGGATTTTTTGTCTTTTTGTCTCTTTAGTTTCCATTTGCAGTCATGGCTGTCTTGCTGTAAGATTATGCAAATTGCATAAAAACAAAAAGAAGATGCTTCCCTCTTTGGCTCTTGATCACTTGTCTGATGCTCTAATAACATTTGTAGATTTGTATGGATTTATGCACATGATCAAATGAGTTGTCACCTAACAACAAAACAAGCCCATCACATTAAATGCAAACAGTTCGAGCATTTCTTGAAAAGCTGCTCATTTTCAATGCAAGAACAGCACATCTGTGAACAATCCCTGACTCTGACAGGATTCTTATTGTGCGCTCACTTTTGTACTTGCGTTTATGCATGGATGCAATAATCTGTCGCACAGTTCTAAGGAAATGCAGGTTTATTTCTATTTCAGGATACATTTTGTGTCATACAGTTTACAACTGCACACATGCATGTATTCATGTATCTGTTAAACTCTTTGTTGTTCAAGAGAACTGCTCTAAAATATGGATCTGAATCTGAGCTCTGCGGTGGTTAATGAAGCCGTCGAGGCATTGAAAACGAGAGACATGTTCCCCTGCAGCAGATGAGATCCTTAGTACTGGCCACCGTAAAAGATTCATCTCAGCTCCACACAGGCCTCGAGCAACGAAACGCTCAAACCCTGATGGAGTCTCGAGAATCTCACGAAACCTGTCAAGAACATGTTCATATTGCTGTCTGTATTAGCATCATTAAGGTCAAGCTTTCTTGGTCATAATGTGAATGCTTGTCTTCATAATATTCCATATAAATGCAAATGTCATACAAAGACATGTTTCACCATCTGATCTGCTCCTGGATAAAATCAAGTCCTGGCCTACATTTGCTTTCTCAATGTCTGAATATCAAATTTTGGTAGTGAAATGAGTTGTGAATGTTATTTGAAAGAATAGTGAAAATGTGCTCATTCTTAGGCCATCAAAAATTAGGATGAGTGTTTCTTCATCAGATTTGGAGAAATGTGTCTCTGCATCAGTGTCTCAGCAATGGATGCTCTGCAGTGAATGGGTGCCGTCAGAATGAGAGTCCAAACAGCTGATAAAAACATCACAATAATCCACAGCACTCCAGTCCATCAGTTAACATCTGGAGAAGACAAAAGCTGAAACAAATCCATCATTAAGACATTTTTAACTCAAATACGAGTCCATAATAACGCTTCCTCCAGTGAAACAGTGTTCTGGTCTGAATCAGGAGAGAAATCTGCGCAGATCAAGCAGCGTTTACAAGTCAAAACAAATATGTGGCTGGATTTTGATGTGAGAGACAACAGCAGATGCACTTTTTCACTGGAGGAAGCGTTATTATGGACTTGTATTTGAGTTAAAAATGTCTTAATGCTGGATTTGTTTCAGGTTTTGTCTTCTCCAGATGTTAACTGATGGACTGGAGTGCTGTGGATTATTGTGATGTTTTTATCAGCTGTTTGGACTCTCATTCTGACGGCACCCATTCACTGCAGAGCATCCATTGCTGAGACACTGATGTAAGAAACATGGTCTTAATTGTCATGAAAATAAAAAGGCTTTATTTTAACGAAACAAAATATAACTTAAAATAGAACTTATTTTATGGTTTCTAAGTGCAGTGTGACATATTTTCACGAGACGATTAAAGCTGATCATCAGCTGCAGACATTTCAGGAGATGGAGGTGATTATTAGATTAGGAAGCAATTATTCTGCGGCAGAATCGAATGCACGCAGAACTATTAATTTCTGAAGCGCATACATTAATTAGCTAATACTTAATTATCACACAGGCATCATTTTCTCATCAGTGATCAGTGTTTTTGTCTCAGTAATGACAGATTCATCAGCGCTCAGATTAAATACAGATACGAGGGCTCTCATCAGTGCGTATTGTCTTGAGTGATTCCTGATTAACGAGCGTGAGGATGAGAACCGATTCTCTTTGGAAAGAGTGCCGCTTTCCCTTTAATCAGGGTCGGAGCGTCGGGATTCACCGCCACGCAGCTGCACCCTCGTTTGCATAATTCGTTTAAATGAACTGTTGCCCTCAGAAACGTCGACATCTTAATGTTGTCATGGACCTGTGCTGCATAAATTGAGCATACTACTCTTACTATTAGTACTAATAACTGTTATTATGTATAGTATCACGTAATATGTGATCCTGGAGCACAAAACCATAAGGGTCAATTTTTTTTTAAGGACAATATTTGGCTGAAAATCTGGAATCTGAGGGTGCAAAAAAAATCAGCAATGCATATCACTAATCAAAGATTAAGTTTTGATATGTTTATGGTAGGAAATTTACAAAATATCTTCAGGGAACATGATCTTTACTTAATATCCTAATGATTTTTGGCATTAAAATTGCTTTTCATGTTTTTCTTAAATTGATTTTTGTTAATTGTGTTGTGTAAATAATTAATCTGAAGCTTTACATTCAGGAGACTACAGTCTTGTTTTATGGGGTTGTTTTGTTTTTGTTTTTTAACAATTCTGTTGTGTTTAAAACTGGGTACAACATCTGCATCATGGGACAAATTGACCCACACTGGTTTTCTCGCAATTTACCAGAAATTAGCACTATGAGAAAGATTTGTTTAAAAACAGAAAAACTCTATTGTAACTTATCAGAAACGAACAAATATGAAATATGTAAGAAATTGAATTATTCCCTTCTATTTTTGTTCTTTCAGTTATGTTAGGGGTCAGTTTGTACTACATAAGTAGTAAGTAGTATTTATTGCTATTTTGTTACCTCTTCCATCATTTTGTCAAACACTTGTGAAGGTAAAATTTATTTCTCACGCTTCTTTTCAGTGCTGCAACAGTCTGGTGATTAAGATCCAAAAAACTAACAAAACAACAGATTTCAACAGACTGTGAAACTCAACTAGATAAAGAAAGTGTGAATTTTCCTTTGATAAATGAGTCGTCGTCTCATTTTCAAATAAAATTTGAGTCTTTATTTAGCTAAGTTTAATAAGTTCTAATGTATTTCATTTTTAGTGTTTGACAATATAGACTACAATATAGGTTTTCACTTTACACTCCTTAGTGTTTTTCAAAGTGTTGATTTTTGGATAATTGCATGGAAACTAGTGGGGCTCCGTTTAACCCCATCACAAAAGTTGTAACAAATTTTTGCACAACCTCTCTAAAACACATCAGTGTATTGAAACTTTGCATGCACATTCATGACACTAAATAGAAAATATACACCAAATTTCAAGAAGAAATCAATTGTTTAACCAGTATTTCGAGCACTTTGAAAATTGAGTGTGGATTAAATTGACCCCAACACAAAAATTGTATCAAATTGTGTACAGCCTTTCCAAAACACATTTATGTGCCAAACTTTTGCATGCATGTTCATGACTCTAGATGAAAAGCATTCACCAAATTTCAAGAAGAAATAAATTGTTTAACCAGTATTTTGAGCACTTTGAAAATCGAGTGTGGGTCAAATTGACCACAACATAAAAGTAATAACGATTTTTATACAGCCTGTCCAAAACACATCTATGTGTCAAAACTTTACATGAACATTCATGACTCTAAATGAAAAATATTTACCAAATTTCACGAAGAAATAAACAGTTTAACCAGTATTTTAAACAGTCTGAATGTAGACCAAATTGACCCCAACACACTACTTCATCAGTACATTGAACACTGCAGTATTTTCTGAGCTGTTACTTTGGAACTTTTTTACATTGACGTTTTAGAGGACTGTGAGCTGAACGGTGCATGAAAAACCTTCACAGGTTGTTTTCAAATGCAATCAAGGGCTTCCAAGGTTTATTCAATAGTTTCAATAGACTATTAATTTAAAACCCTGGCGTTACATGACTAATGCGTGACTGTTCTGCATGTACAGTAGCTGAAGTCGTGCCGGCTTTACCTCGCCGTAGCGTCACATTCATTCCCTTGAGTGAAGTTCTTGATGCCACCAGAGCGGCTTGCCAATGCAATTAGTCCTGCGCTGGGCGCCACTTTCACTGAAGTGCTTGCAAAATGGCAAGTAATGAGAAGTTGCGCTTCAATACACTGAGGTCCTGATCACGTACGTGTGTGCAAATGTGAACACGAATGTGATTTATTCGCCAGTGATGCAATGACATGCTGTTCAGTGGCCAGTGGTAAATGCAGAAACATGTCATGTTATGCTGTTAACTACAATTAACCAGTTACTTAATTTAAAAGAGACTAGCTCAGTGTTGTTTTAGTATCATTTACATACTTTTATAGTTTTTGATAATATTTTGAAGTAGATTTTGTTTTCACTTCTTTTCAGTTAAAATTTGAACCATATTTTTTTTGTTTTATTTAGTTTTACTTATTTTAATAGCTGAACTTATATGAAATAATAATGAGAAAATATAAATTAATGTTGCCTTGGCAACTAGCTGAAATAAATGAAGTTTTTATAAGATATTTGTTTTTATTACAGTTAAGTGAATCAAATGAACCTCCTTTAAGTAAGGAAAATGTAAATTGTTGAAAATGTTTATGAAAATGTTTATTATTATTATCATTTATTATTTATTGTTTTAGTTAACATAACCCTTGTTCTGTCTTATATATTAATAATGAAGCGGATGAAATTGAGCTTTAATAAATTAAATTTACATTTTTTAAATTTTATTTGAGTAATTTTTCATTTAATTTCAATTAGTTAACTTTAATAACCCAGGTGTCACGCTGCACACAGCAGGGAGGATCGAGGAAGACGCAGACGAGGAGATACTTCAAAATAATAGTCTTTAATGTAGACATCAGGGCAGGGCAAGACAAGGCAAGGTTCACACAGACAAGAACACCGGGGAATAACGAGTAGACCAGACGAAAACTAAATAAACAGGCAGGAACTAAATACACATGACAATTACTGATAAATGCACACACCTGAACTGAATAAACTAATAGTCACACAGAACAAGGACAGGAACAAGACCAAATATGGACACAAGAGTCGGGAACACAAGACACACACGACAGAGGACTGACACCTGGTTCTGCCTTATATATTAATTATGAAGTGAACCAAATGGAGCTTTAATTAAGTTTAAAAAAAAAAAAAATTATTTCAGTTAATTTTTATTTTATTTCAATTAATGATTTTTAACTATATATTTTATTTTAATAAATATTTTTCTATTTTTTAATATTTACATTTTTTTTTCGTTAACAATAATAACCCTAGTTCTGAATGAAGTGGAACAAATGGACCTTTTAATATATTAAATTAAATTTGTATTTTATTCTATTTTATTTGAAGTAATAATTTTTTTTTTTAGATAACCATCATAACCCTGCTCTGTCATACATATACTAATAATAAAGTGGATCAAACGGTCATTTGTGTTTCTCAGACAGCTTGTGCTCATGGGAAATATCCTGTTATGACCATTAATGGTTTAATGACTAAATAAAGACAGAATTGTAATTTTTGGTGTTAATTTTATTAATTTGATGTCGTCTTAGGTGCCCAGAGGAGCTTCATCATGCCTCTTCTCAACGTGACTGCAGACGGCGTCTCCAGCGCTTCCCCGACCCCGGATTCATCTCCGTCTCTTTCCTCCACGGCGTTCTCCTCTCTCCCTCCGTCTCTGTCCTCGTTTCTCCCACAGACGAACTGCTCCGTGGCTCCGTCTCCCTCGTCTCCGCCGTATAACTTCTACGCCGTGTTGCTGGTGTTGCTGATTTTTTGTGTGGTGTTTGGTAATGTGTTGGTGTGTGTGGCTGTGTCCCGAGAGAAAGCGCTGCAGACCACCACCAATTACCTCATCGTGTCTCTGGCCGTGTCCGACTTGCTCTTGGCCACGCTGGTGATGCCCTGGGGAGTCTATCTGGAGGTCAGTGGACGTCGTGATTGGTCGGTTAAATTGGTAATTAATAGTGCTGTCAATTGATTCAAAAAATTAAATAATTAATCACCATTAATCCCAACTAACAGATTAATCCCAGTTTTTAAATATACTTTTATATTGCAATAATTTCACATTCAATCTTCAAATTAATGTACAAACAACATAAAGACAGTATATTTTTAAGATTTGTTTAATAGCATCTTTTTTATGACTGAAGGCCAGTATCACTGATACCAATTAATACTGATTTCTCTATAAAATCTTCTCTTTTATCGAAGTTTAGTTTAAATCGAAGTTAAAGTCTTATCTTCTGGCCTGAGCATTTAGCAATTCTTAATTATGTTTTATTCTCATAATTGCTTTCTTTGTTTTTTATCTTGTATCTTAGTTTTATACTCTGCAAAGCACAGTGGTCAACTCCTGTTGTGTTTATTTGTGCTATGTAAAGAAATGAAATTTAAAAAAAAAATTAATCATTGACTATAGCCATTCAACATTACAATGCAGTTGAGAGCTATCAATTTTAACTTTTATTAGACTTTAAAAAATAACTTATAATTTAAGTGAACTTAAAACAATCTTCATATACACTCTTAAAAATAAAGGTGCTTCAAAAGGTTCTTCACAGCGATGCCACAGAAGAAACATTTTTGGTTCCACAAAGAAGCATTCAGTCAAAGGTTCTTTAAAGAACATCTCTTTCTTACCTTTTTATAATCTGAAATATAATCGCCTCAAAGAAGCTTTTGTGAAACAGAAAGGTTCTTCAGATGTTAAAGGTTCTTTATGGAATCGTGAAGCACCTTTATTTTTAAGAGTGCATAATAAATGTCATATTTAGCTACCCTTCAGCAGAAATATACAGAATATTTGACACACATCGTATTTTCTCTCAACTCTCTTTACATTTTCTGACACACTTCAGGTCTTAAAGCCTCTA
Organism: Onychostoma macrolepis; assembly: GCF_012432095.1. Lineage (NCBI taxonomy): Eukaryota > Metazoa > Chordata > Actinopteri > Cypriniformes > Cyprinidae > Onychostoma > Onychostoma macrolepis. The sequence continues at coordinate 1,608,095 of NC_081170.1, read as the reverse complement.
CTAATGAGCTGACAGTGCTGGGCTGCTCCAGGACAGTTTTGAAAACCATTTCAGAGACATGTTCTTAAATCTGACTCATATATAACATATTACATGCATGCACAGTTTTAAGGCAGCTTTAATCGCCTTTTTGGTAACTTCATGACTTAACTGACCACAACATTGCATGCACGTAGTTTCATTCGCGCTGAAATGAAATAATAAAGGCTAACCCTAGGCTCCGCCCCTGTGTAAAATAATTTTAATGCGTTAAATTAAAAAAATTAATCACCTGCTTTAACGCACTAATTTTGACAGCACTAGTAATTAAACATAGTTTTTGCAACCCTGATAAGCACAGAAGTAGGGCCTTATGAAATCCGTTTTAATTCCTTTATTTTTAAATTCTTTTTTTTTCTTTTTTTTTTTTTTAATTCTCTTTTCCATTTACATTTTTCTGGATTCTATTTTAATGGTTAAATTAAACTTTAGCCCTCAAAAAGCATGTCTAATTAATTTAAATCATAAAAACCTATGCAATTCCACAACAATTTATTTTAAAAATTACATTTTTAAGGGCCCTTTGAAATCCCTTAATTTTTTCCCCAGATTTTACTTAATTTTTTTTTTTTTCTTAAATTTTGTTTTCAGTTTTAAGTAGTGCTGTTAATCGATTAAAAAATTTAATCGCGTTAATCACAGTCGCGGACTGTGATTAATCATGATTAATCGCAAATTTAAAATACTAGGATTTACCTGTAAATGTGTTGAAATAAAGATGCATGACAAACTAGTTTAAGGAAACACAACCTTTCACACTTCCGCCAGGTATGAGACATAATCCTTATTATTCTTTTGTTGTTATTCAGCCATTATCAGCCTTTAAACCGGCAATAAAACGTTTACCAAGCCACATCGCTTCAATCCCAGTATACATTTACACAACTATTATCAAAAGTATTTCTAAATAAATACAACAAAACATTTTCTTGTGACCTTACGTGAAGTATTATGACAAAATACATTATAAGGAAGAATTGGACCTGTTCTGCAGCTGCATTAGAGCTAACATTAGCATCATGCTTCATAAGACAATTTATGAGATTAATACACTTTTACTCAGAACTCACTTCAAACCACCATCGAGTGTTTGTAAAACTTCCTTTCACGATCACATGTGGAATTTGGTCGTTTACTGTTGTTAAAATATGCTATTTATAGCCTTTTATATCGCTGCACAAATTAGCATTTCAGATGTACACATTAATCTAAAAAAAATCACATACAGACCATATCCTATCGTAATCGTGTGTTTATTATCTTATATAATCTATAGTGGCTGTTGTCATGTTTATATCTGCTGCTCTGCTGAAACTCAGGTTGTTTGCGATGTTACAACAGCCTCTCCGTTCTTAAGTTGCCATGGATACATTCCAAGTGTAATACACATTAGTAAAAGGATCCTTTTAATCTTTTTCATTAAAAAAGTAGCCCAAAACGGCTCTGTAATTTTTCCTGTGACAGTATTTTCAAAATAGCCCACTTGTGCCGTTACCCTGACAACACTGGTTCGCTGTACCCTCATCACACAATGATAGATGACCTTCCGCGCTGCGATGACGGGAAGAAGTTGGGGTCAAATCAAGCGATTCATTTGCGTTAAAAAAATATTAACGCGTAAAAATTTTTATTAACGTTGACACCCCTAGTTTTAAGTTTTCTGCATTCTGTTTTTTAATTAAAAAAATTCTGGATTAATAATTAGTAATCAAAAAGCATGTATAATTATTTAAATTTTTTTTTTTTTTTTTTTTACATTTAAATTTTTGTGGATTCTATTTTCAGTTAAATTTTAGTCATCAAAAAGCTTGTCTAATTAATTGAAAAGATTACAAAAAAGATAACAAAAATTATATTGTTAAGGTCATATGAAATATTTTATTTATTCCCAATTTTGTTTTCTTTTTCCAAATTCTGTTTTACATTTACATTTATTACAAAATACTAGTAACAGCTGTTTTAATTTTTTAAAACAGTCTGTTTGTTTTAATTTTTTTTGGATTTAATATAAATTTATTAGCAAAAATGGTGGCAATCAGCTGAAGGCATGAGACATTAACAATTTAATAAATATTTTAAAAAGAAAACATTATTTCTCATTATTTTTTCATTTAAAAAATTGTTCTATTCATAAAATAACATTGTAATATTGTTATTATTATTATTACCTTAAAAAGTGCATTCTACTGTACAATAGAAATATATTTTTATCACAATTTCTTTAAGTTAAACCGAATTTTTGTTTGTGAGTTGTAACAGAGATTTTTATCATTTTTATATCACACGATTCTGAAATCTTGGCCTTAAATAAGAACAAAACAAACTGTGATTGGTCACATGTCAATCGTAGGGTCTCCTGCTTTCTAATTGGCCGGTTCATGGTCCGAGTGTGGATCAGATTCTGTGCTGATTTCTCAAATGTGTGTGTAGGTTGTTGGTGAATGGAGGTTCAGTCGGATCCACTGTGATATTCTGCTCACGCTGGACGTCATGATGTGCACCGCCAGCATCCTCAACCTGTGTGCCATCAGCATCGACAGGTGACCCATCACCGACTAACAGCGTGAATGAAATCCCTTTCCAGAATTAAAATAAGAATGATTCTAGTTAACATTTTAGCAATTTCCTAATCTGTTTTGCCTCAGCGTTTGTTTGGAGCTTCGCTTGACCTGAATGTATCTTCGGTTTAAATGCACTCCAGGCAATTACATGCCGGCGAGGCGAGGAGATTATGAATTATAAATCCTGCAGTGTGTTTGAGGCACTTTTTACGCTGGCGGGGAATTTTTGCGAACGCTGCTCCTCATTAAACCCATGCTGGAAGATCGGAAGCATGCATTAAAAGTCGAGGTGCATGCATAACGAGCTCCACGTAAAGGATGTCGTGAATGAGTTTGGCGTTATATAAATGCGCGACGCGTCATTACCGTACCTGAGGACGCGGTAAAGAGAAAACTGACTCATCTCATTCAAGCGCACTTGTTAATTTCCAACCGATTCATTTCTCATCTCAGCGGAAATTGTGTTTTTGTTCCTATTCTAAGCGGTTTCATTTCTGACTTTCTGAAGACTGAATGGTGGGTCATTCATGCTCTGCACGTCCTTTAAAACTTCTCAAACTTCTGCTTGTGTTGCAGTTTCTGTGAATCGCTCGGCAGACTTTCAGAGACACGCTCCAATCGTTATTGTGTTTTATTCTCTCGAATAAAACTCCTCTCTGAGAGGAACGACCTCTGTGCGTTTCCTTCAATCTGATCGATGTTATTGACTTTCACAGATAGACAAACACAAGACGATTGATCATCTCGATCGAAGCGCTGTCTGTGTTCACAATAACATACCGTCTTACTACTTAAGCAGAATATATGTGTTTAATGCAAATGTGAATTTTCTTTACGCTTGCAATACCTGCTACATTTGCAGAAAACATGCAGTATACAGAATACTGTATCCCATAATGCATTGCGTTTGGCCTCACCTTACATTTCCAGTGTAATGAACCAGAAGTGACATCAAATGCGATTGTAAACATTTCTATTTTCAGTAACACTTTGGATTAGGAAACACATATTCACTATTAACTGAAAGTTTTCCCTAAATAAACCCCTAATTTACTGTTTATTAATAGGCAGTTGGGGATGTAGCATTAATATGCATTGATAAGTGTTTTATAAGTAATAATAAACAGCCAATATGCTAGTAATATGCTTGCTAATATCAACTAGGTAATAGTGAATAGTCTTCCTTAATTTAGAGTGTTAACCTATTTTGACTCATTACTTGATCAAAGTGCCCAAAAATATTAAATAAAACTTGTTATTAGTATTTAATTTATTTTTATTAATTTATTTTCCAAAATTGAATTAAAAAATGTAAATATATATGAAGTTACATCAGCTTTCTAATTTGACTGATTACTTGAAATATTTAATTTATTTAAATATAATAAAATATATATATTATTGAAAATAATATATATAAATAGAAAAATATAAACATAATTATTTCTATATATTGTTTAGATATTTCTTCTGTTTTTCTTTTCTTATTTCTTTTTTTTGTATTTTTCCGAAATTTCGTAAAGGGTGCAAAATAACTTTTTTCCGGCATATTATTATATATTTATTTAATGAATTATACCCCCTGCCCCAAAAAAAAAATTGGCTTAAGAATGCAGAATAACTGGACGCCCCAACATGTGACATAAGATCATGTGACGCAAATGTAGAATAAAACTTCTTGCTTAGTTTGTTATGGCATAATTGGTAGATTTTCACTATTTTCCGAAGTATTTAATGAGTACTTAAATACTATTCCATTCTGAACATAGTCTGACTGTCTGTCTTTTTTTTGTCTATATTTCTTACATCTTTAATTTGAAATCCCTTCTTCATTCCTCTTGTGTTGCTCATTGATCTAAGTGTGTGTTGATGTGCAGGTACACAGCCGTGGCCATGCCGTTACTCTACAACACACGCTACAGCTCCAGAAGACGCGTGGCTCTGATGATCGCTGTCGTCTGGTTCCTGTCCTTTGCCATCTCCTGCCCGCTGCTGTTTGGACTCAACAACACAGGTACAAACACTCACCTGGACCTCATAACTGGTCTATGAGGAAACTGCATCCATAGAATCACAGTCCTTTGTTATATTTTATAAGTATGTTCAATATTAACCCTATAAAGCCTATTTTCTGAGCCCTGTAAATGATCGACACGATCAAAACTTTGCTGTCGCATTCAATCTCCTGATAATTTAGAGGTTTTTCTGCCTGATGCATCAAAAATGATACTCAACAAAAAATGCTAAATTTATTAGGTTTTTAAAAAATAGGTTCAACAAAAATAGATTTTCCTGACTATTATTTCATATGTCAGGCTTTACAGTGTTAATAGACCCTCATGTTGCTCCAATCTGTTATGACCTTGTGAAACTCAAAGGAGAATCTTCTCTCAGTGCTTTAACACACAGAAACAGTTCATTACGACCACGTTTGATGTAAATGGACGCTGAACGAAGAACTGAAATTCTTCTAAATCTTCTTCTGAAAGTCATCGCTGCTCAAAACCCAGAGCCGGTCGCATCCCGTCGAGTTTAATCAAATATTTCTCCTGCTTCGGCTCCGTCCTGTAAAGCCTGACCTCCGTCTGTGTCTTTATGAACTTCATTGGTTGAAGCAGCACAGTGAACTTTAGTGCTGATTTCCATCCAGAGGGACGTGGCTGGATTTATGCGCTCGTAATGAGGTTTCCCTCCGTGCATAATTATCACGTCCGCACTCCAGGCGATGTGTGTGTTTCTCCTTCGCGTTAAAGCTCTAAAGATCATCTGGGAATAAGAGCAAACCCCAGAATCCCTGCAAAAAGCACATCCTCCAGGCGATCCCAAAACACGTCTGTTTAGCTCAGCGGGAATCATTACGGACGGAACGGAGAGCAGGAAAGGTCTGTGAATTAATATTGAATGTGCCATTGTGTGCAGATGAGGGATTGTGCTTCAGCTCGATTCATTAGTGTCCATGAGAAATGTCTGCCGTCTCTATATGAACATGTAAACTTCATCTCCAGAGCTGCTCGGAGAGTCACTTCATCAGCAGTTCACTGTTTAATTTGGGAAAACCATCGGCAAAGCTCTTCATGACAACCCGCCAAAATAAAAGTTTGGTTTAATTTGAAGAAATTATGACAGAAGTTTGTAACTATTCTGCAGTAGAATGTACTTCTCAAAATAATGATAATAATAATACTTTATTTTGTAAGGAATATCATACAAATCATCTTCCATATTTCCTCTTATTTTATTATTATTATATTCTTATTACCGCTGTTGTGAAGCGCTTAGTTTTTTAATTAAATTGTTCAAAAAAAGTTTAATTAAATAGTTAATGTTTTATGCCTTCATTTTGATTAACATTATTTTTGATGATATATTTGTATTAAATCATAAATCCAGAAAAATTTTAACGTTTCTGAAGAAATAATTTCATGGCATCCTATTATTGTAAATAAAACAATTATTAAATTGTTAAAGTTGTATGTATTCAATTGATTAGACATGCTTTTTGATTAGAAATGTTTAATTAAACCATTAAAATCCAGAAAATTAAAAAATGGAAGAAAAAAGACTTTGGGGAAAAAAATGAAATAGAATTTGGGCAAAAGGAAAACATATTTTATATCTGTTAAACTTTTAATATATATATTTTTTTTTTTATTAAATTGTTTTATCTTCATGATTAATTCAATAAATTAGACTTGCATTTTGATTACTGAAATCTCCTGAAAATCCAGAGCAAAACAAATAATCAAGAAAAGTTATTTTAAAAAATTTAATGGAGCCCTAAAAATGTAATTTTTGTGAAAATGTAATTTTTAAAAAATTATATGTTTTGTGATTTCAATTAATTTGACATGCTTTTTGATAACTAAAATTGAATTTAACTATTAAAATTAAATCCATAACAATTAAAATGGAAAAAATAGAATTGGGGGGGGTTTACAATTTTTACATTTGAGTCTTGCATTTCCTCTCCGTTTTGTTTCGTTGGTGTCTATGAGAAACAATTGAGATATTACAGTTTTTTTCAGCTGCTTTCATACATTTTCAAAACTTTGCCTATTTTTTTTTCAAAACTTTACATACAAATCCAAGAACTGCACACAAAATGCCTCACATCTCTTGCAAAATGAAGCACTGCATTCAAAATATCTCAAAAGCAAACACCTTTGCCATAATATTGATTCCTGTTAGATTTTTGCGTGTTGCATCGAGAACTGTGTGTTGTGTTTTGCAAAAAAGTGTTTTATGAAATTGAAAGGCTGAGAATCAGTGTCTGGTTTTGCAGATTTGGTGAGTGCTTCTGCTGTTTGAG